>NC_140582.1:793177484-793582021 GCF_964204655.1 Triturus cristatus
ACCCCTTCGCTGCTAGGCCTTTTCCCCTCCTGTGCTAAGCCCTTTTTGGGCTATTTGAGGTAGTGCGCGCTTAGGCCCCTGTAACTTTTTGACCACATTAGGTATCCACGCCAAATTTGCGTCCTTTTCTTCCAACATCTTGGGGATTCTAAAGGTACCCAGGGTTTGTGGATTCTCCTAGAGGGTTCCCAGAAATTAGTCAAAATACAGCAATTTTTTTTTTTTTTTGTGAAAAATGTGAAAAATGGGCTGCAAATGAAAGCTTCTGGGTTTTTCTCTGCAAATGGTATCAAAAAAGGGTTTGTGGGGCTGAAATCACAATTTCTCCAGCTTTTAGGGAATGACAGACTTTTGTTAGAAAACCAACATTTTTTACACAGTTTTGGCATTTTTCTGGGACATACCCTATTTTTGCTATTTTTTGTGCTTTCAACCTCCTTCCAGTTAACGGTAGAAAAGGGTAACAAAACAATAATGGATCCTGGAAAGCTATACATTTTTGAAAAGTAGACAAAATTCTGAATTCAGCAAGGGGTCATTTGCGTAGATCCATCAAGGTTTCTTTATAGAAATTTACAGGCAAATATATGAGAAATTAAAAATTTGTTGAAAAAAGCAGCCTCTTGAGTCAACGTTTTTACCTGTAACTTCTTCGAATTATGACATCTCTTTGAAAGCAATGTACCGTTACATCCGGTAGACCTTCCTGGTTGTGTGGACATATAGGACTTGTAGGTTCATCAAGAGCCCAACGAACCCAGAGTAGAAAAATGAGCAGCATTTTGTAATGTTTTTTTTTTTTGGTCCGGGTATATAGCAATTATTGTGGGAAAATGTATACTTGGAAAAATCGGTATGAAAGTCACCTATGTATTTCTGAAATGGGAACAAATTACAGAGTTCAGAAACAGTGCATATTTGCACATTTTCGAAATTGGGAATACTCATATTTGCATGACAATTATTGGTCATTTTTCAAAATGACTTTTTTTTTACACAATGTCTTTCATTTGGAAGGGAGAAATGCATCAAAAATCAACAGGTAATAACAGTAGCTTTACAAATTTGAACTACCCTAAGTCTCCCGAGAAAAATGGTACCTCACTTGTGTGGGTAGGCATAGTGCCCACGACAGGAAGTGGCTCAAAACCTAAGGTGAACACACCACATTTTCACACTGAAAATTTACACTTTTTTTGCAAAGAGTCTAGCTGTAGTTTTTGAACCCTAGCCCTGCCGGCACCTAGGGAAACCTAGCAAACCTATACATTTTTGAAAACTAGACACCCAGGGGAATCCAGGATGGGGTGACTTGACTGCCTCCCACCATGGTCTGTTACCCAGAATCCCTTGCAAACGTAAAAAATTGAAAAAAAAACCACATTTTCCCCACATTTCTGTGATGCAAAGTTCTGGAATCTGCGTGGATCCACAAATTTCCACCCACCCCGCGTTCCCCAAAGTCCTACGAGAAAAATGGTACCTCACTTGTGCGGGTCGGCCTAGTGCCCGCGACAGGAAACGGCGCAAAACGCAACGTGGTTTTGGAGTGAAAAATGACCCTTTTTTTGGCAAAGTGACTAGCTGTAGATTTTGTACCCTAGCCCTGCCGGCACCTAGGGAAACCTAGCAAACCTATACATTTCTGAAAACTAGACACCCAGGGGAATCCAGGATGGGGTGACTTGACTGCCTCCCACCATGGTCTGTTACCCAGAATCCCTTGCAAACGTAAAAAATTGAAAAAAAAACCACATTTTCCCCACATTTCTGTGATGCAAAGTTCTGGAATCTGCGTGGATCCACAAATTTCCACCCACCCCGCGTTCCCCAAAGTCCTACGAGAAAAATGGTACCTCACTTGTGCGGGTCGGCCTAGTGCCCGCGACAGGAAACGGCGCAAAACGCAACGTGGTTTTGGAGTGAAAAATGACCCTTTTTTTGGCAAAGTGACTAGCTGTAGATTTTGTACCCTAGCCCTGCCGGCACCTAGGGAAACCTAGCAAACCTATACATTTCTGAAAACTAGACACCCAGGGGAATCCAGGATGGGGTGACTTGACTGCCTCCCACCATGGTCTGTTACCCAGAATCCCTTGCAAACGTAAAAAATTGAAAAAAAAACCACATTTTCCCCACATTTCTGTGATGCAAAGTTCTGGAATCTGCGTGGATCCACAAATTTCCACCCACCCCGCGTTCCCCAAAGTCCTACGAGAAAAATGGTACCTCACTTGTGCGGGTCGGCCTAGTGCCCGCGACAGGAAACGGCGCAAAACGCAACGTGGTTTTGGAGTGAAAAATGACCCTTTTTTTGGCAAAGTGACTAGCTGTAGATTTTGTACCCTAGCCCTGCCGGCACCTAGGGAAACCTAGCAAACCTATACATTTCTGAAAACTAGACACCCAGGGGAATCCAGGATGGGGTGACTTGACTGCCTCCCACCATGGTCTGTTACCCAGAATCCCTTGCAAACGTAAAAAATTGACAAAAAAAACACATTTTCCCCACATTTCTGTGATGGAAAGTTCTGGAATCTGCGTGGATCCACAAATTTCCACCCACCCCGCGTTCCCCAAAGTCCTACGAGAAAAATGGTACCTCACTTGTGCGGGTCGGCCTAGTGCCCGCGACAGGAAACGGCGCAAAACGCAACATGGTTTTGGAGTGAAAAATGACCCTTTTTTTGGCAAAGTGACTAGCTGTAGATTTTGTACCCTAGCCCTGCCGGCACCTAGGGAAACCTAGCAAACCTATACATTTCTGAAAACTAGACACCCAGGGGAATCCAGGATGGGGTGACTTGACTGCCTCCCACCATGGTCTGTTACCCAGAATCCCTTGCAAACGTAAAAAATTGACAAAAAAAACACATTTTCCCCACATTTCTGTGATGGAAAGTTCTGGAATCTGTGTGGATCCACAAATTTCCACCCACCCCGCGTTCCCCAAAGTCCTACGAGAAAAATGGTACCTCACTTGTGCGGGTCGGCCTAGTGCCCGCGACAGGAAACGGCGCAAAACGCAACATGGTTTTGGAGTGAAAAATGACCCTTTTTTTGGCAAAGTGACTAGCTGTAGATTTTGTACCCTAGCCCTGCCGGCACCTAGGGAAACCTAGCAAACCTATACATTTCTGAAAACTAGACACCCAGGGGAATCCAGGATGGGGTGACTTGACTGCCTCCCACCATGGTCTGTTACCCAGAATCCCTTGCAAACGTAAAAAATTGACAAAAAAAACACATTTTCCCCACATTTCTGTGATGGAAAGTTCTGGAATCTGCGTGGATCCACAAATTTCCACCCACCCCGCGTTCCCCAAAGTCCTACGAGAAAAATGGTACCTCACTTGTGCGGGTCGGCCTAGTGCCCGCGACAGGAAACGGCGCAAAACGCAACGTGGTTTTGGAGTGAAAAATGACCCTTTTTTTGGCAAAGTGACTAGCTGTAGATTTTGTACCCTAGCCCTGCCGGCACCTAGGGAAACCTAGCAAACCTATACATTTCTGAAAACTAGACACCCAGGGGAATCCAGGATGGGGTGACTTGACTGCCTCCCACCATGGTCTGTTACCCAGAATCCCTTGCAAACGTAAAAAATTGACAAAAAAAACACATTTTCCCCACATTTCTGTGATGGAAAGTTCTGGAATCTGCGTGGATCCACAAATTTCCACCCACCCCGCGTTCCCCAAAGTCCTACGAGAAAAATGGTACCTCACTTGTGCGGGTCGGCCTAGTGCCCGCGACAGGAAACGGCGCAAAACGCAACATGGTTTTGGAGTGAAAAATGACCCTTTTTTTGGCAAAGTGACTAGCTGTAGATTTTGTACCCTAGCCCTGCCGGCACCTAGGGAAACCTAGCAAACCTATACATTTCTGAAAACTAGACACCCAGGGGAATCCAGGATGGGGTGACTTGACTGCCTCCCACCATGGTCTGTTACCCAGAATCCCTTGCAAACATAAAAAATTGACAAAAAAAACACATTTTCCCCACATTTCTGTGATGGAAAGTTCTGGAATCTGCGTGGATCCACAAATTTCCACCCACCCCGCGTTCCCCAAAGTCCTACGAGAAAAATGGTACCTCACTTGTGCGGGTCGGCCTAGTGCCCGCGACAGGAAACGGCGCAAAACGCAACATGGTTTTGGAGTGAAAAATGACCCTTTTTTTGGCAAAGTGACTAGCTGTAGATTTTGTACCCTAGCCCTGCCGGCACCTAGGGAAACCTAGCAAACCTATACATTTCTGAAAACTAGACACCCAGGGGAATCCAGGATGGGGTGACTTGACTGCCTCCCACCATGGTCTGTTACCCAGAATCCCTTGCAAACGTAAAAAATTGACAAAAAAAACACATTTTCCCCACATTTCTGTGATGGAAAGTTCTGGAATCTGCGTGGATCCACAAATTTCCACCCACCCCGCGTTCCCCAAAGTCCTACGAGAAAAATGGTACCTCACTTGTGCGGGTCGGCCTAGTGCCCGCGACAGGAAACGGCGCAAAACGCAACGTGGTTTTGGAGTGAAAAATGACCCTTTTTTTGGCAAAGTGACTAGCTGTAGATTTTGTACCCTAGCCCTGCCGGCACCTAGGGAAACCTAGCAAACCTATACATTTCTGAAAACTAGACACCCAGGGGAATCCAGGATGGGGTGACTTGACTGCCTCCCACCATGGTCTGTTACCCAGAATCCCTTGCAAACGTAAAAAATTGACAAAAAAAACACATTTTCCCCACATTTCTGTGATGGAAAGTTCTGGAATCTGCGTGGATCCACAAATTTCCACCCACCCCGCGTTCCCCAAAGTCCTACGAGAAAAATGGTACCTCACTTGTGCGGGTCGGCCTAGTGCCCGCGACAGGAAACGGCGCAAAACGCAACGTGGTTTTGGAGTGAAAAATGACCCTTTTTTTGGCAAAGTGACTAGCTGTAGATTTTGTACCCTAGCCCTGCCGGCACCTAGGGAAACCTAGCAAACCTATACATTTCTGAAAACTAGACACCCAGGGGAATCCAGGATGGGGTGACTTGACTGCCTCCCACCATGGTCTGTTACCCAGAATCCCTTGCAAACGTAAAAAATTGACAAAAAAAACACATTTTCCCCACATTTCTGTGATGGAAAGTTCTGGAATCTGCGTGGATCCACAAATTTCCACCCACCCCGCGTTCCCCAAAGTCCTACGAGAAAAATGGTACCTCACTTGTGCGGGTCGGCCTAGTGCCCGCGACAGGAAACGGCGCAAAACGCAACGTGGTTTTGGAGTGAAAAATGACCCTTTTTTTGGCAAAGTGACTAGCTGTAGATTTTGTACCCTAGCCCTGCCGGCACCTAGGGAAACCTAGCAAACCTATACATTTCTGAAAACTAGACACCCAGGGGAATCCAGGATGGGGTGACTTGACTGCCTCCCACCATGGTCTGTTACCCAGAATCCCTTGCAAACGTAAAAAATTGACAAAAAAAACACATTTTCCCCACATTTCTGTGATGGAAAGTTCTGGAATCTGCGTGGATCCACAAATTTCCACCCACCCCGCGTTCCCCAAAGTCCTACGAGAAAAATGGTACCTCACTTGTGCGGGTCGGCCTAGTGCCCGCGACAGGAAACGGCGCAAAACGCAACGTGGTTTTGGAGTGAAAAATGACCCTTTTTTTTGGCAAAGTGACTAGCTGTAGATTTTGTACCCTAGCCCTGCCGGCACCTAGGGAAACCTAGCAAACCTATACATTTCTGAAAACTAGACACCCAGGGGAATCCAGGATGGGGTGACTTGACTGCCTCCCACCATGGTCTGTTACCCAGAATCCCTTGCAAACGTAAAAAATTGACAAAAAAAACACATTTTCCCCACATTTCTGTGATGGAAAGTTCTGGAATCTGCGTGGATCCACAAATTTCCACCCACCCCGCGTTCCCCAAAGTCCTACGAGAAAAATGGTACCTCACTTGTGCGGGTCGGCCTAGTGCCCGCGACAGGAAACGGCGCAAAACGCAACGTGGTTTTGGAGTGAAAAATGACCCTTTTTTTGGCAAAGTGACTAGCTGTAGATTTTGTACCCTAGCCCTGCCGGCACCTAGGGAAACCTACCAAACCTATACATTTCTGAAAACTAGACACCCGGCGGTTTCCAGGGAGGTATGGCTTGCGTGGATCCCCCAACGTTTCCTTACCCAGAATCCCCTGCAAACCTCAATTTTTGCTCAAAAAATCACTTTTTTAACACATTTTGGGGTGGGAAAGTAGTGGCATCACCGGGCTCACACAAATTTACCACCACCCAGCGTTCCCCCAGGTCTCCCGGTAAAAATGGTGCCTCACTTGTGTGGGAGGCCCAAGTACCCGCGGCAGGCAAGGGCCCCAAAGGTAGTGAGGCCACCTCAAGATGGCCTATCGCCAAACCACCTGGTTTTGCAAGGGGGGTCACTTTGGTTTTTGGCCCGGTGCGCGGCGGCCATCTAGGGAAACCTACCAAACCCAGGCATTTTTGAAAACTAGACACCCGGCGGCTTCCAGGGAGGTATGGCTTGCGTGGATCCCCCAACGTTTCCTTACCCAGAATCCCCTGCAAACCTCAATTTTTGCTCAAAAAATCACTTTTTTCACACATTTTGGGGTGGGAAAGTAGTGGCATCACCGGGCTCACACAAATTTACCACCACCCAGCGTTCCCCCAGGTCTCCCGGTAAAAATGGTGCCTCACTTGTGTGGGAGGCCCAAGTACCCGCGGCAGGCAAGGGCCCCAAACGTAGTGAGGCCACCTCAAGATGGCCTATCGCCAAACCACCTGGTTTTGCAAGGGGGGTCACTTTGGTTTTTGGCCCGGTGCGCGGCGGCCATCTAGGGAAACCTACCAAACCCAGGCATTTTTGAAAACTAGACACCCGGCGGCTTCCAGGGAGGTATGGCTTGCGTGGATCCCCCAACGTTTCCTTACCCAGAATCCCCTGCAAACCTCAATTTTTGCTCAAAAAATCACTTTTTTCACACATTTTGGGGTGGGAAAGTAGTGGCATCACCGGGCTCACACAAATTTACCACCACCCAGCGTTCCCCCAGGTCTCCCGGTAAAAATGGTGCCTCACTTGTGTGGGAGGCCCAAGTACCCGCGGCAGGCAAGGGCCCCAAACGTAGTGAGGCCACCTCAAGATGGCCTATCGCCAAACCACCTGGTTTTGCAAGGGGGGTCACTTTGGTTTTTGGCCCGGTGCGCGGCGGCCATCTAGGGAAACCTACCAAACCCAGGCATTTTTGAAAACTAGACACCCGGCGGCTTCCAGGGAGGTATGGCTTGCGTGGATCCCCCAACGTTTCCTTACCCAGAATCCCCTGCAAACCTCAATTTTTGCTCAAAAAATCACTTTTTTCACACATTTTGGGGTGGGAAAGTAGTGGCATCACCGGGCTCACACAAATTTACCACCACCCAGCGTTCCCCCAGGTCTCCCGGTAAAAATGGTGCCTCACTTGTGTGGGAGGCCCAAGTACCCGCGGCAGGCAAGGGCCCCAAACGTAGTGAGGCGACCTCAAGATGGCCTATCGCCAAACCACCTGGTTTTGCAAGGGGGGTCACTTTGGTTTTTGGCCCGGTGCGCGGCGGCCATCTAGGGAAACCTACCAAACCCAGGCATTTTTGAAAACTAGACACCCGGCGGCTTCCAGGGAGGTATGGCTTGCGTGGATCCCCCAACGTTTCCTTACCCAGAATCCCCTGCAAACCTCAATTTTTGCTCAAAAAATCACTTTTTTCACACATTTTGGGGTGGGAAAGTAGTGGCATCACCGGGCTCACACAAATTTACCACCACCCAGCGTTCCCCCAGGTCTCCCGGTAAAAATGGTGCCTCACTTGTGTGGGAGGCCCAAGTACCCGCGGCAGGCAAGGGCCCCAAACGTAGTGAGGCCACCTCAAGATGGCCTATCGCCAAACCACCTGGTTTTGCAAGGGGGGTCACTTTGGTTTTTGGCCCGGTGCGCGGCGGCCATCTAGGGAAACCTACCAAACCCAGGCATTTTTGAAAACTAGACACCCGGCGGCTTCCAGGGAGGTATGGCTTGCGTGGATCCCCCAACGTTTCCTTACCCAGAATCCCCTGCAAACCTCAATTTTTGCTCAAAAAATCACTTTTTTCACACATTTTGGGGTGGGAAAGTAGTGGCATCACCGGGCTCACACAAATTTACCACCACCCAGCGTTCCCCCAGGTCTCCCGGTAAAAATGGTGCCTCACTTGTGTGGGAGGCCCAAGTACCCGCGGCAGGCAAGGGCCCCAAACGTAGTGAGGCCACCTCAAGATGGCCTATCGCCAAACCACCTGGTTTTGCAAGGGGGGTCACTTTGGTTTTTGGCCCGGTGCGCGGCGGCCATCTAGGGAAACCTACCAAACCCAGGCATTTTTGAAAACTAGACACCCGGCGGCTTCCAGGGAGGTATGGCTTGCGTGGATCCCCCAACGTTTCCTTACCCAGAATCCCCTGCAAACCTCAATTTTTGCTCAAAAAATCACATTTTTAACACATTTGGGGGTGGGAAAGTAGTGGCATCACCGGGCTCACACAAATTTACCACCACCCAGCGTTCCCCCAGGTCTCCCGGTAAAAATGGTGCCTCACTTGTGTGGGAGGCCCAAGTACCCGCGGCAGGCAAGGGCCCCAAACGTAGTGAGGCCACCTCAAGATGGCCTATCGCCAAACCACCTGGTTTTGCAAGGGGGGTCACTTTGGTTTTTGGCCCGGTGCGCGGCGGCCATCTAGGGAAACCTACCAAACCCAGGCATTTTTGAAAACTAGACACCCGGCGGCTTCCAGGGAGGTATGGCTTGCGTGGATCCCCCAACGTTTCCTTACCCAGAATCCCCTGCAAACCTCAATTTTTGCTCAAAAAATCACTTTTTTCACACATTTTGGGGTGGGAAAGTAGTGGCATCACCGGGCTCACACAAATTTACCACCACCCAGCGTTCCCCCAGGTCTCCCGGTAAAAATGGTGCCTCACTTGTGTGGGAGGCCCAAGTACCCGCGGCAGGCAAGGGCCCCAAACGTAGTGAGGCCACCTCAAGATGGCCTATCGCCAAACCACCTGGTTTTGCAAGGGGGGTCACTTTGGTTTTTGGCCCGGTGCGCGGCGGCCATCTAGGGAAACCTACCAAACCCAGGCATTTTTGAAAACTAGACACCCGGCGGCTTCCAGGGAGGTATGGCTTGCGTGGATCCCCCAACGTTTCCTTACCCAGAATCCCCTGCAAACCTCAATTTTTGCTCAAAAAATCACATTTTTAACACATTTGGGGGTGGGAAAGTAGTGGCATCACCGGGCTCACACAAATTTACCACCACCCAGCGTTCCCCCAGGTCTCCCGGTAAAAATGGTGCCTCACATGTGTGGGAGGCCCAAGTACCCGCGGCAGGCAAGGGCCCCAAACGTAGTGAGGCCACCTCAAGATGGCCTATCGCCAAACCACCTGGTTTTGCAAGGGGGGTCACTTTGGTTTTTGGCCCGGTGCGCGGCGGCCATCTAGGGAAACCTACCAAACCCAGGCATTTTTGAAAACTAGACACCCGGCGGCTTCCAGGGAGGTATGGCTTGCGTGGATCCCCCAACGTTTCCTTACCCAGAATCCCCTGCAAACCTCAATTTTTGCTCAAAAAATCACATTTTTAACACATTTGGGGGTGGGAAAGTAGTGGCATCACCGGGCTCACACAAATTTACCACCACCCAGCGTTCCCCCAGGTCTCCCGGTAAAAATGGTGCCTCACTTGTGTGGGAGGCCCAAGTACCCGCGGCAGGCAAGGGCCCCAAACGTAGTGAGGCAACATCAACATTGCCTATCCCAAAGGTCGCCTCACTACGTTTGGGGCCCTTGCCTGCCGCGGGTACTTGGGCCTCCCACACAAGTGAGGCACCATTTTTACCGGGAGACCTGGGGGAACGCTGGGTGGTGGTAAATTTGTGTGAGCCCGGTGATGCCACTACTTTCCCACCCCAAAATGTGTGAAAAAAGTGATTTTTTGAGCAAAAATTGAGGTTTGCAGGGGATTCTGGGTAAGGAAACGTTGGGGGATCCACGCAAGCCATACCTCCCTGGAAGCCGCCGGGTGTCTAGTTTTCAAAAATGCCTGGGTTTGGTAGGTTTCCCTAGATGGCCGCCGCGCACCGGGCCAAAAACCAAAGTGACCCCCCTTGCAAAACCAGGTGGTTTGGCGATAGGCCATCTTGAGGTGGCCTCACTACGTTTGGGGCCCTTGCCTGCCGCGGGTACTTGGGCCTCCCACACAAGTGAGGCACCATTTTTACCGGGAGACCTGGGGGAACGCTGGGTGGTGGTAAATTTGTGTGAGCCCGGTGATGCCACTACTTTCCCACCCCAAAATGTGTGAAAAAAGTGATTTTTTGAGCAAAAATTGAGGTTTGCAGGGGATTCTGGGTAAGGAAACGTTGGGGGATCCACGCAAGCCATACCTCCCTGGAAGCCGCCGGGTGTCTAGTTTTCAAAAATGCCTGGGTTTGGTAGGTTTCCCTAGATGGCCGCCGCGCACCGGGCCAAAAACCAAAGTGACCCCCCTTGCAAAACCAGGTGGTTTGGCGATAGGCCATCTTGAGGTGGCCTCACTACCTTTGGGGCCCTTGCCTGCCGCGGGTACTTGGGCCTCCCACACAAGTGAGGCACCATTTTTACCGGGAGACCTGGGGGAACGCTGGGTGGTGGTAAATTTGTGTGAGCCCGGTGATGCCACTACTTTCCCACCCCAAAATGTGTGAAAAAAGTGATTTTTTGAGCAAAAATTGAGGTTTGCAGGGGATTCTGGGTAAGGAAACGTTGGGGGATCCACGCAAGCCATACCTCCCTGGAAGCCGCCGGGTGTCTAGTTTTCAAAAATGCCTGGGTTTGGTAGGTTTCCCTAGATGGCCGCCGCGCACCGGGCCAAAAACCAAAGTGACCCCCCTTGCAAAACCAGGTGGTTTGGCGATAGGCCATCTTGAGGTGGCCTCACTACCTTTGGGGCCCTTGCCTGCCGCGGGTACTTGGGCCTCCCACACAAGTGAGGCACCATTTTTACCGGGAGACCTGGGGGAACGCTGGGTGGTGGTAAATTTGTGTGAGCCCGGTGATGCCACTACTTTCCCACCCCAAAATGTGTGAAAAAAGTGATTTTTTGAGCAAAAATTGAGGTTTGCAGGGGATTCTGGGTAAGGAAACGTTGGGGGATCCACGCAAGCCATACCTCCCTGGAAGCCGCCGGGTGTCTAGTTTTCAAAAATGCCTGGGTTTGGTAGGTTTCCCTAGATGGCCGCCGCGCACCGGGCCAAAAACCAAAGTGACCCCCCTTGCAAAACCAGGTGGTTTGGCGATAGGCCATCTTGAGGTGGCCTCACTACGTTTGGGGCCCTTGCCTGCCGCGGGTACTTGGGCCTCCCACACAAGTGAGGCACCATTTTTACCGGGAGACCTGGGGGAACGCTGGGTGGTGGTAAATTTGTGTGAGCCCGGTGATGCCACTACTTTCCCACCCCAAAATGTGTGAAAAAAGTGATTTTTTGAGCAAAAATTGAGGTTTGCAGGGGATTCTGGGTAAGGAAACGTTGGGGGATCCACGCAAGCCATACCTCCCTGGAAGCCGCCGGGTGTCTAGTTTTCAAAAATGCCTGGGTTTGGTAGGTTTCCCTAGATGGCCGCCGCGCACCGGGCCAAAAACCAAAGTGACCCCCCTTGCAAAACCAGGTGGTTTGGCGATAGGCCATCTTGAGGTGGCCTCACTACGTTTGGGGCCCTTGCCTGCCGCGGGTACTTGGGCCTCCCACACAAGTGAGGCACCATTTTTACCGGGAGACCTGGGGGAACGCTGGGTGGTGGTAAATTTGTGTGAGCCCGGTGATGCCACTACTTTCCCACCCCAAAATGTGTGAAAAAAGTGATTTTTTGAGCAAAAATTGAGGTTTGCAGGGGATTCTGGGTAAGGAAACGTTGGGGGATCCACGCAAGCCATACCTCCCTGGAAGCCGCCGGGTGTCTAGTTTTCAAAAATGCCTGGGTTTGGTAGGTTTCCCTAGATGGCCGCCGCGCACCGGGCCAAAAACCAAAGTGACCCCCCTTGCAAAACCAGGTGGTTTGGCGATAGGCCATCTTGAGGTGGCCTCACTACGTTTGGGGCCCTTGCCTGCCGCGGGTACTTGGGCCTCCCACACAAGTGAGGCACCATTTTTACCGGGAGACCTGGGGGAACGCTGGGTGGTGGTAAATTTGTGTGAGCCCGGTGATGCCACTACTTTCCCACCCCAAAATGTGTGAAAAAAGTGATTTTTTGAGCAAAAATTGAGGTTTGCAGGGGATTCTGGGTAAGGAAACGTTGGGGGATCCACGCAAGCCATACCTCCCTGGAAGCCGCCGGGTGTCTAGTTTTCAAAAATGCCTGGGTTTGGTAGGTTTCCCTAGATGGCCGCCGCGCACCGGGCCAAAAACCAAAGTGACCCCCCTTGCAAAACCAGGTGGTTTGGCGATAGGCCATCTTGAGGTGGCCTCACTACCTTTGGGGCCCTTGCCTGCCGCGGGTACTTGGGCCTCCCACACAAGTGAGGCACCATTTTTACCGGGAGACCTGGGGGAACGCTGGGTGGTGGTAAATTTGTGTGAGCCCGGTGATGCCACTACTTTCCCACCCCAAAATGTGTGAAAAAAGTGATTTTTTGAGCAAAAATTGAGGTTTGCAGGGGATTCTGGGTAAGGAAACATTGGGGGATCCACGCAAGCCATACCTCCCTGGAAGCCGCCGGGTGTCTAGTTTTCAAAAATGCCTGGGTTTGGTAGGTTTCCCTAGATGGCCGCCGCGCACCGGGCCAAAAACCAAAGTGACCCCCCTTGCAAAACCAGGTGGTTTGGCGATAGGCCATCTTGAGGTGGCCTCACTACCTTTGGGGCCCTTGCCTGCCGCGGGTACTTGGGCCTCCCACACAAGTGAGGCACCATTTTTACCGGGAGACCTGGGGGAACGCTGGGTGGTGGTAAATTTGTGTGAGCCCGGTGATGCCACTACTTTCCCACCCCAAAATGTGTGAAAAAAGTGATTTTTTGGGCAAAAATTGAGGTTTGCAGGGGATTCTGGGTAAGGAAACGTTGGGGGATCCACGCAAGCCATACCTCCCTGGAAGCCGCCGGGTGTCTAGTTTTCAAAAATGCCTGGGTTTGGTAGGTTTCCCTAGATGGCCGCCGAGCCCTGGGCAAAAAACAAAAGTAACCCCCCTTGCATAACCAGATTACCTATTGTTACTACAGCGTGAGAATTTAGGAATAATACTGCAAAGAAAATGTGGCAGACAATTTGAGGTTTACAGGACAATGGGGATAAAAAATATTTTTCAAATCACTAGAGAGACATCACCATGAACTCCCAAAGGTTTTCGACAATATCTACAGTTGGTGGGTTATTCTTACATGGAAAGTGTACCTTGGCAGAGAAACAAAAAAAAAAGATTCCTGCACAACCATCTATTCCTCAAACACACACACATACTGGTTGGATTTGGCACGAGGGCAAGTCATGGTTCAGTGTATTAAATTTTATTAACAAGAGATTTCACAAATATGAAATGCACTGTCAATAATTAAATTCACAAAAATCCAAACCAATGACTTGCAGCTCGTGAGCTGTAAAGCCACGTCAAGGCACCAACCGCTTTACAGGCCATTCACACACCTTTCATACGTGATACAAACAAGACCATTCGCACCACCAGGTACAAAAGCAACACAGTACAAAAATCACCAAAAAGGGACAAGGTACACCCTGCTTCAAAAAAACAAATATTACTGCACAGTCATCTAACCCGCAAGCACACGCACATACTGGTTGGATTTGGCACGAGGGTGAGTGATGGTTCAGTAGATAAAATTGTATTACCAAGTGATTTCACAAAAAATGAAATGCACTGGTAATAATTGAAAGGGCAAGAAACTGAACCATTGACTCACAGCTCGTGAGCTGTAAAGCCACGACAAGGCACCAACCTCTTTACAGGCCATTCATACACCTTTCATACGTGTGAGACATACAAAACCATTCACACCGCCAGCCGCGGGCCCATCACATAACAAAACTCACACCGGCACACAGCGCCATTCAAGGGCCCATCACTTTCACACGCCCACAATCCAGACACAGCAACTACACAGGCAGAAGGATTGCGTGGAGTGGCACTCAGCTAGCAGTGTGTGTAGTGACCAGCAGAAAGTCACTACTCACACACAGCCAGCCAAGCACCGGTCGACACACACCGCTAGCCAAACGCCAGTCCACGCACACCGCTAGCCAAGCGCCAGTCCAGGCACACCACCATCCAATCGCCAGTCCAGGCACACCGGCAGCCAATCGCCAATCCACCTACACCGCCAGCCAAGCTCCAGTCCACGGACACCACCAGACAAGCACCATTCCACACACACCGCCAGCCAAGCTCCAGTCCACACACACCACCAGACAAGCTCCAGTCCACGGACACCACCAGCCAAGCTCCAGTCCACGGACACCACCAGCCAAACACCAGTCCGCACACACCACCAGTCCACACACACTGCCAGCCAAGAACCAGTCCACGCACAGCGCCAGCCAAGCACCATTCCACGCACACCACCAGCCAAGCACCATTCCACGCACACCGCCAGCCAAGCACCATTCCACGCACACCACCAGCCACGCACACCACCAGCCACGCACCAGTCCACGCACACCGCCAGTCCATGCACACCGCCAGTCCACGCACACCGTCAGCCAAGCACCATTCCACGCACACCACCAACCAAGTGCCAGTCCACACACACCAACAGCCAAGCGCAAGCCTACACACACCGCCATCACATTTTGGATTTTTTTAGAAAAAAATAAAAACACAAACAAATTGCAAATAGATACAAATTTTCTAACAGAAAATCAGCAACTAAATACATTGCACTAACACCAACCTTGAAACAGAATCAAATTATCCAAAGAATACAGACCAGCCAGTTCACTTTACCACTCAAGAATCCTCCCAAAAATTTTTTCGCGTGTGGTACGCTCTAAAACAAGCAGAGAGACACAGTGCAGGATGAGAGGGACAATCGGGGCAGTACATACGACACTCCTTCCGCGTACCTCTTCGCCAACAGACTCTACATCTCCTACTGGGAAAATCTTTTGCGGGTGTGGGAGGAATGTGATCTGGAAAGTGGCGTTCTTTCAATCTAGCAACATCCTCCACCAGTCCAACTCTAGGAACACTTGCCTGTTCCACTACAACAAGGCTGCCTATTACAGACTCCTGAAACTTAGCAAAAGTCATCTTTGACTCATGGCAAGAATCCTGGAACACAACAAAAGCATTAAACATTGCCAAGTGGAAAAGATGGATAGCCAACTTCTTGTACCAAATGTAAGCCTTACGAAGAGCAGTGTAAGGTTCCAACCTCTGATCTACTCTGTCAACACCACCCATGTACCTATTATAGTCTAAAACACATACAGGTTTGCGCGCTTCAGCGACCTGACCCCAAACAGTCACAGGTGCAGTGCTTTCATCATGGATGGAAGTCAGCATGTAGACATCTCTCCTGTCTGTAAACTTCACAGCAAGAAGCTCCTGGCAACGCAACGCACTGCACTGTCCCCGCACAAGCTTTTGACAAACAAGTTCTTTCGGAAAACCTTTACGGTTACAGCGGACTGTGCCACAAGCAAAAGTGTCCACTTTGGCCAATTCCCTGAACAACCGTACACCAGTGTAGAAGTTATCTACATATAAATGGTGGCCTTTGTTAAAAAATCCTCTTCCAAGTTCCCAAACAATTTTCTCAGTCACTCCAAAAGTGGACGGACAACCAGGGAGGTTAAACCTAGATTCCTTACCGGTGTACACCCTGAAATTGGAGACATATCCAGTCCTACTGTCACACAGCATATACAGCTTTATTCCATAGCGTGCCCTCTTACTAGGAATGTATTGCCTAAAAACCAAGCGGCCCTTGAACAACACCAAAGACTCATCCACTGCAATTTCTCTACCAGGGGCATAAATCTCAGAAAATCGATCAACAAAGTGATCAAGGACAGGCCTAATCTTAAAAAGACGGTCACAATCAGGGTGATCTCGTGGCAACGCTAAACCATTATCTACAAAGTGCATCATCCGAAGCAGAAGCAAATACCTGTCACGACTCATGACTGCCGGAAAAATAGACGTTGCCATCAAGGGACTGCTAGACCAATATGAAGCCAATGATGGCTTCCTTAGCAAGCCCATCAAAAAAGTTAAACCCAAGAACTTCTTCATCTCTTCAACATTTGTGGGAGTCCACCGGGTAGCTCTAGAGTGTGGCTTAAGACTGGCACTGTTGTCCCTCAAAAACTGTTCGGCATACAAATTAGTCTGCTCAACAATCTCTGCCAAAAACACATCGTCCATAAACAACTGAAAAAAATTTACAGGCAAAAAGTTCTCGGTATTCACTCTAGACCCTGGAACACCAGTAAACTCAGGAAATTCCGGCTGCACCATGCCAGGGGCAACCCAGAGGTCATCACTTTCAACGGGAAGACTTGCAGCCCCAGCCTGCAGCCCAGATGTCTCTTGCCGCACTACACCAACGGAAAGGCTTGCAGCCCCAGCCTGCAGCCCAGATGTCTCTTGCCGCACTACACCAACGGGAAGCCTTGCAGTCCCAGCCTGCAGCCCAGATGTCTCTTGCCGCACTACACCAACGGGAAGCCTTGCAGCCGCAGGCTGCAGCCCAGATGCCTCTTGCCGCACTATCGGCACATCAGTCTCCTCCTCTAACACAGGCACTTCATCCGCACTAAGAGTATCTTCATCATCCGATGACCCCATACGGAGAGAAAACTCACTGCCAGAATCTTCCCCTGCCCCCTCTCCCTCAGAAGCAGAGTCAGTCTCTGACCCAATATCAGAGGAAGACTCAAACAGCAAACCAACAACCTGCTGAGCAGTCATCCTGCGGCTAGCCATTATACCTACTAAGATGGAAGACTGCACAAACAAGTCAACAACAACCAACAATGTGCACACCAAGTAAGTAAAGAATTGTGTACCTTTATCACAAAGATCAATGTACTCAAAAACTATACAATCCAATTACAAGAGACAGCTGCACTCACCAGAAATAAACTCTGCAGTGACACAGCAAAGACCAACGATATCAAACTAGAAAGAAGAAAAAAAAACAAATTACTCACAAGACAACAAAATACACATCGAGCACCAATGCAAAAAGTTTTTGACACTCAAAAACCAAACATACTGCTATTATTACACCATTTGCAAAAAAAAAACAGGCAGAGAAATCAAACACATTTACATTGTACAAAAATAAGTCTCTTACCAAACTACACAAACAGCAGAACCACCAGCCACAAAACGGCAACGTGAAAAGAAGAAAAGCCTTCACCTAGAACAAAAAAGTAAACAAAAAAAAAACATTACAATTGGAAATCACAAAAAATATAACAATAAACATTCTAACATGCTATGTCACTACCCAAATGGTCAATCGGGTTGTGTGCCAGGTGGGGCAGAAAACAAATTGCACCCTGGAAGCGAGGGGTCACTTCTATTTTTATTTGAACTAATTCCCTGGGGTCTAGTGGGCTTTTCTGCCCCCCGTGGGAGCAGAAACGGCGAAAAAATAAAACCGATCCCCCGGGCAGAAAAGTCTTCAAAAAATTTAGGGGCCCAAGGAAGCGACCCTTGCCCAAGGGGTCGCTTCCTACAATAATATTTATATCCCTGGTGTCTAGTGGGCTTTTCTGCCCCCCCCCCCCCAGGAGCAGAAATGGCAAAAAAATAACACCGATCTGCCCCCAGAGGGGGCAGAAAAGTCTTCCAAATATTTAGGGGCCCTAGGAAGCGACCCTTGCCCAAGGGGTCGCTTCCTTCATAAATACTGATATCCCTAGTGTCTAGTGGGCTTTTCTGCCCCCCCTGGGAGCAGAAACGGCGAAAAAAAAACACCGATCTGCCCCCAGAGGGGGCAGAAAAGTCTTCAAATAATAAATGGCCCCAAGGAAGCGACCCTTACCCAAGGGGTCGCTTCCTACATAAATACTAATATCCCTGGTGTCTAGTGGGCTTTTCTGCCCCCCCCTGGGAGCAGAAACGGCGAAAAAAAAACACCGATCTGCCCCCAGAGGGGGCAGAAAAGTCTTCAGATATAAATTGGCCCCAAGGAAGCGACCCTTACCCAAGGGGTCGCTTCCAACATAAATACTAATATCCCTGGTGTCTAGTGGGCTTTTCTGCCCCCCCTGGGAGCAGAAACGGCGAAAAAAAAACACCGATCTGCCCCCAGAGGGGGCAGAAAAGTCTACAGAATAATAATTGGCCCCAGGAAGCGACCCTTACCCAAGGGGTCGCTTCCAACATAAATACTAATATCCCTGGTGTCTAGTGGGCTTTTCTGCCCCCCCTGGGAGCAGAAACGGTGAAAAAAAAACACCGATCTGCCCCCAGAGGGGGCAGAAAAGTCTACAGATAATAATTGGCCCCAGGAAGCGACCCTTACCCAAGGGGTCGCTTCCAAAATAAAAAAAAACACATCCCTGGTGTCTAGTGGGGCATCCCTGCTCCACGATCGCGACGCTGTGCGCGATCGTGGAGCAGGAATGCCCTGTATTGAGACATCAGGGGAGAGGAAATACTCTTTCCTCTCCCCCGACGCCTCAATACACTCTACAAGGCCCCCGCCACCCCACCGGAGCAAACACCACTCACCTTCCTCTATGGACGCCTGGAAGCAAATGGCTTCCAGGCGTCCGAGCACTTCCTGATGACGCCAGCGCGCGCTGTGCGCGCTGACGTCACCAGGAAGCGTGGGGGGGCTCGGGGGTGGCAGCGGAAACTCTTCCGCTGCCATCCCCGTCTGTGGGGGCACGATCGGTGCCCCAGGGGGGGAGCGCCAGCGCTTCCCCCAGGGGCTGTCCTCATGACGGAGCGGTTCCGTCATGAGCACAGCCCAACTGATGCTCATGACGGAACCGCTCCGTCATGAGCATCCAAGGGGTTAAGAATACTTCTATTTGAGTTTTGACATTTAGCCTACCTGCGAGCAGTGGTTATCTGGCCTACGTCCCAGTATTTTTTGTGCTGTGGTTTTGATGGGTGAAACTTGAGGATCAGGCAAAGTCTTAAGTAGTGCAGTAGTATTCAGCTGAAATCAAAAAACATTTGAGTAAACACCTCTGAACCTTTTAAACTTCACATACACCTTGTCTCTTCTGACTAACCTATAAAACTTTGAATGATTTGTGACTTCTCCTGCGCACTTTACCTATTTGGTAGAAGAAAAGAAAGAAACAAGAAAACAACCTACAAACGAATCTTGATAGAACAGTTAGAGGTTTTCTGTTAAGATTCTTCACTCATTAAGCTGACCTTTTGAAATATTTGATCCTGGTATTTGTTCCTATTGAGGCAGATGCAGAAGTACCACTTACGAAATAATGCAGATGTGACAAAAAATGTGTTTAATTGGCTGATATAAATAAAATATCGAGGGAAAAAAACAGTACCATCACACAAAAAGGCGAGTTCTACAGCTTAGGAACTTAAAGTAGTGGAAAAGAAACGTACGACAAGCAACACATGTTGACATACTAGCCAAGGCCACACTTATTACAAATGTCAGACTCGTGGCCTTTACAAAATGTTAATATAGCTTTAATCCAAGAGCTATATGACGCTTATTGAAATCTCCAAATCCCCTGAAGTCCAAAGATAGGTGCAGTACATGTGGTCATTTTTCAAGTTTTTGTCACCCATATTCCAAACTCTTAAGAACTAAGCACCAGATTATCTGTTTTGTACTGTTTCTAATAGTGATTTAATAAATGAATAGCCATCTGATTCTTTGGTATCATACATTTGGTAAAAATCTGAATATTGATGTTCCAGCCAATGTTTCAGTTCACTGCGCAGATAGGAGCAATGCAACATCTTAAAGACCAACTAGAACAGAGAACACGACTGATAGAGGCGAATATTCACCGTCAACAAGAAGAGTTGCGCAAAATACAAGAACAGCTTCAGCTTGTCGATGGCCCAGGGCTTCAAGTGAGTATGACTTTCTTTGCTTGGATTCAGAGTTTCACTTATTTTGTAAACAACTTTCAGTGATCTGGCAATTTAAGAAGTACATCGACACTTTATCGCTGTATGGTCTTACTACTTGAAGTAATGTGCGGATATTCTTAAAGATGTTTTTACAGCAGCCATCGACTGGATTAAACTTTGGTTCTATGCAGCTCTCTTCTGGAAGTTCATCTCATAATCCACAGCTTACACCAACACCAATGAATGTGCAAAGCCAAACCATTCAAACTAACCATATTCAAGGAAGTCTTAACACTGGACATCTTGGAACTCAACTTAATCAGCAGCAGACTTTGCAAAATACAAATCAGGTAATACAAGTTTTTGTGGGAAGTGAATTAAGATCTGTGTGTTTTAAGTGGATTTCAAAAACCTGAAAGATAATACTTGCAGACACATAGGAAAGACCAATGGCCTAATGCATGAATGGAAATTGGCCTCCTCATCACTTTATTTTGTAGTAACTAACAACTTCTAATTGGGATTAAGTGGGCCGCTCACACCCCTGGATTCCGTTGTCACTTTATCTGCTGCTCTGTTGAAATGTGTTGTCCTTAACAATTGGAAAAACTGAAAGGCAAATTAGTTATGTAAAAGAAATGAACCACAAATACACATTCTTAATGGAGACTAAAAAATATGTTTGTGACATGAAGTAGTCAGCCAGAGAAGACAGCATGATATTTTGTGTAATTTTGTAGTGAAGAACCATAGAACTGTACCTTAAAATAGACACTGATTTTTTCATAAAATTTATTGTTTTTTTGTATTAATTGTAACACATACTGGAAGGAAGTCATGTACCTTGTTTTGAACATAGAACATTATGTATTTACTTCACTTCAATTTTAAGTTCTATTTTTGCTTCAGTACCCTTGTCCTTCTGTATGGTTTACGCAGTGTGCAGTCTGCATTCGTAACATTACACCTGTTAAGCCTGTTCATGAAGATATAGATTTAATTAAGCATGCACGTTTTTCCCTTCATCAGTACTCCTCCCTGCTGATTTACAAAACTCCAGATGCATAATGAAAGGACACCGTTTCCAGCAAGAAATCTACATTGACATCTCTTCCAACAATATAACGAGTGATCTACAATTGCTAGAATCAGTATTTCTGACAGAGGCTTCTCACTGCAGATTCCTCACCTTGTGAATTTCCTCAAGCGCCAGATTGGATCTGGAAACCTTCGATGTAACGTCGGGGACCCTCCAGCTTTGCACACTAGCATCAGTTCCTTTCTTTGTATTTCTTCTAATGTGGAACCAGAGCTCCTCAAATTCTGTCTGTTTGATTGACTTCGTTATACAAAATTTCTTTTCAGTGTGCCATTATGTCTCCCCTTAAACAACAGATTTTAAACTGCGTCGACACTGTGATCGACAGATGTCTGTGACAGATGCATTCAAAGTCTGCCTCTGGGGCCTTGGCTTCAAGCATGACTTTGGGCCTGATGTAGAAGTTAGCAGAGGGAATACTTCAGTCAGGTTACCACTGGCCGATTCGTCTCCAACACGGACTGCACTACTAGACCTCGACCCAACGCCGACACCTTCATCAAGGTCTGCTCTGCCAACACCAGCCCTGGAGGGTTCTGCACTGCAACAGAAGCCGCCAGCACAAATCTCAACACAGTCACAAATGTCACCAATGCTGGAAACTGAGCCAATACTGTTATCGGAATCTAATACCCATCCTCCTCCAAAACCAAGGTTCCAAAAACCATGCCATTTCACCTATTTGGATCCAGAAACATATAGCCCATTATAATGATGACACTGGAGATGATACTGCCTGTTATGATGATAGCAACATATTTGATGACTTACAGAAGTCCAGGACACCTCTCCAGACATTGGTCTGGCATCCCACAACCTGACTATGGCAACAGACAAATTCACATCCTTTGCCATGGTGATCTGGAGAGTAGTAGAGGTTTTTGACCTTACTCTGTCCACAGCAGAAGTTAAATCAGCTGTCCTCACCGAGGTCCTCGATCCTGGACAAAGCAGCCAAGAACCTCTACTCCCATTCAACGAGGCCTTAACTGGTGGGCACCTCGCCAAGACAAGATTTTGCCCCCAAGTTAATCGGCAAGTGGCAAGGTGGCATAGGCATGCTCACGGAGAGCTTGGTTGCGCAGGCATCCTTGAGTCTCCTCAACCCTAGACTTCCGCACCACCCCTCCTGACAGAGAGTCTAAACGAATAGAGACATTCACCAAGTGCATACTTTATTTCACCAGTCTTGCCCTAAGATTGCCTCCTGGGAAGGTATTTACATGCGATGTGGGTGATATCTTGCCTGCTGTCCCTGATGACATCATCAAACCGTATAATGCCTTATCATGGATGGTCAGGATGCAGCAAAGTCAACCGGATGAAAAGAATTGTCCCTACAACGATATCCTACTTTTTGTCCGGCTAAATGGGTCTTTTGACTCAAAGCAGCTTTTCTGCCAAATGTGGTCACGCCCTATCACTAAGGATAGCCCATCACCTTGCTAACTTTATACCCTCCACCTCATCCCTCGAAGGAGGAAGAACATTTCGGCTCTCTGGACCCTAAGAGAGATATCAATCAATCAATCAATCAATCATGGAACTTATATCGCGCACTACTCACCCGTAAGGGTCTCAAGGCGCTTGGGGAAGGGGGTCTGCTACTGCTCGAACAGCCAGGTCTTGAGCTGTTTCCTGGTGGTGGTGAGTTTCTATAACTTTTTGTTGGTTTCTCTGCTGCCAAAAAAGGGCAAAGCAGTGTTGAAGAGAACCATCTCTTGATGGATTGTATTGTGTATTAAAATCTCCTATGGGCTGACCACGAAGATGCCTAAAGAAGGTTTACGGTCTCTTTGCACCAGGGCAAAAGCTGCCACCACTACATTGCTATGTGGTGTCCCATTTCTGGATATTTGCCAGGCTGCTACGTGGTTGTCCCTCCCTACGTTCACGAAGCACTATTGCCTGCACAGCCAGGTCAGGTGAGATGGGCCAGGACTTTCTGGTTTGAGCCATTCCACAGACCCACCACCTGGGGAGGCACTGCTTTGGTATCTATTCACAAGGTGAGGAATCCGCAGTTGGAATTCTCTATTAGAAGAGCAAGTCACTTACCTTTAGTAATGGCTTGTCTGGTAGAGACTCTAACTGCAAATTCCTTACCGAACAACCCACCTCCCCTTTCTTTGGATCAGACTCTTACAGCATGTTAATAAGTTCTTAAGTCTCAGATCTGCACACTGCTATTCTGATTTCTGTTGGCTCCATGTCCGAGGGCGCGGATGAAGAACAGAAAGAAACTAACATCAACGTGTGGAGGTGGTTCTGATATAGGGGCCTGACCTCACATTCAGGGTGTGATGAATCGAACAGAGCCACACAACGCCACCTACTGGCGTACAAGGGAGTTGCTTCAAATGTTTCCGGATCCAGTTTGGCACCTGGGGAATTTCAAAAGGTTAGGAATCTGTGGTTAGGTGGAGTCTCTACCCGAAAAGGCTCGGCTGAAGGTAAGTAATGTTCATCCTGAAGTAAACTGACAGTGTGTCATTACAACTAGGGGTGGGCAGAATTGGCGCAATAAAGTACAATCAAATTCAGCTGAATTCTACGAAGGGCAGAGTGGGCACTGCAATGTGCAGTGCATTCCCCTCTGTACCCTTACATATTTATGTAAGGGCACCGAGGGGTATCCTATCCATTTCAGTGCACAGTGAAAGTGAGAAAGTCCCTGAATGTCAATGCTTGCACCAACAGATCTCCCTGACCATCAGTACCTTTGGATTGCAGGTGACCTTAGGCTACTGTGTCAGATCCTCTCTAGGCTACAGTGTCACATCTTGCCATGCTAGGATGCCCCCGGGCTACAGTGGTAGATCTCCCCCTGATAACTAGACAGGGCTACAGTGGAAGATCTCCCCGGGCTGCATGCCGCAGAGACAGATCTGGACTGCAAAAACAGATCCCTGCATGCTGCAGTGCATGCAGTAACAACATGCAGGTTTGTGCTGGGCTGCATTCACCTCCTTGAGCTGTTCCATCCCCTGCCAGATGGTCTTGTACTCCAGCTCGTCATACTGCTGCTTGAGCTGCTGCTTCTCATCCAGCACCGCCAGCCCGTACTCGGCCACCTGGATCTTCTCCCAACTGGTCTCACCCAGCTCTTGGAAGAGCCTCTTCACCTCAGCTTGCAGCCAGGACAGCCGACATGCCGGGATAGAGACTCGGTTGGCTAAGGCGGGCGACCCACGGGCCACGACAGGGAGAGGAGTCACCACTGCTACTGCCTCAAGCCGGAGGAGGGGATGCCGGGGTCACTGAGCCTTCCGGTGCTCAGCAGCGCTTCTGTAGGACTTGGCCTTTTTGGCTAAAGTTCCCTAAACCTTTTGCTTTCTCCCTAGACTGTTTTCCTGACATAGAGTTGCCAATTTGGAGGCTTTGGGTACTTTGCCACTGCTAATCAGTGTCATCCTTATGTAAAGTGTAGTGGTAATTGGTTGGCCATGATTAGTATGTTGGCCTTACTAGTGAAGTCCCTAGTGATGTGCACTGTGTGTACAGGGGCTAGTAATGCAAAGGCGCACAGAGAAGGGAACTCAGTCCTTCAGTGTAGGGCCTGCGCGCAGAGTGCTAAGTTAGGATGTTGTCCTGACAAGTGCAACCACTTGCAAAGACAACAGTTGATGGACAGAATGTAGAACAATGTCATACATTCACCCCAGTACAGAGATCTGGGCCTAAATCCATCATGTTTTTTCTCACTAAGCCGTTCCAGTTTGAACCCAGCCATATGCAAATCAGTCTTGACCCTGTGCCTCATGGGAACAGTCCAGCCCGAACTGCCAAGCCAGGTCCTCTCTGGACTGGAAACCAGCATCCTAGGACCGGATTCGGGGTTTCACCCCTCTTCAGCCAGGAGAGCTTGATTCCAGTGGCATGGAGAGCACAGGACCCACATCTGGGCATACCCTTCCCACTCGGGGTGACAAATGCAAAAACAACAGTTGATTGACAGAATATAGAACAATGTCATACATTCACCCCAGTACAGAGATCTGGGCCTGGCTGATCACGGCTGGTTAGCCATAAACCGGTCCCAGAATGCTTGTTTCTGGTCCAGGGAAGACATGGCTTGGCAGTTCGGGCTGGACTGTTCCCATGAGGCACAGGGTCAGACTGATTTGCATATGGCCATGTCTGAACTGGGGTGGCGGAATGAGCTAAAGAATGATGATGGATTAAACTCAGATAAGTTGACTGGGGGTGAGTGCTTGTAATGTTCAACACTCCATCCATCATCCCCTTTGGTTTTGCCAAGTGCAACCACTTGTCAGGCCTTACTTTCCCTTTTGCATACACACGGGGCACCCCTGTGGTAGTTCCCAGGTAACCCCTGGGCAGGGTGCAGTGTAGGTAAAAGGCAGGACATCTACTGAGGTGTGTGTTATGTCCTGACAGTGAAAACACTCCATTTCGTTTTTCACTGGTGAAAGGCCATTCTGCCCATAGGATAGAATGGGGGAGGCTGGGTATTGTGTTTTGGTAGCTTAATTCCCTGTAGGTTTATAAAGGAGAGGTGAAGTTTAGTATGTATGAACTCAGTGTCATAACACATCTTTCTATGAAAGTGATTTTGTCACTGTGTGTTCATAAACCACTCTTTTAGAAAGTGGCTGAGTTTTGTGCGTTAAGCATTTCTGTGTGTCTCTGCTGAATGTGGATTGACTGTCTGGAACCGTGAGGTGAGAGGAGCTGGAAGAGGTCTTGACCCAGGGAGGGGTTGAGATGGCACCAGGCTGCCCTGCAGGGGGAGGAGAAGCCCGGGAGGTGAAAAGGCCTGGGCTTGTGCTATAAACCAATTGACCCATCTCCAGCTGAGTGATTAAGGATCCAGACCCCCAGTATCAAAAGGAGAAAAGTGACACTGGGAGGAAGACACCCAGAACTGATTTAGGGAGGGGTCTGGGACCCCTGAGCACAAAGAACTTCAAAGACATGAAGGGGTATAACTAAGAGAACTGAACCCCCTAAAATTTGGTGAAGTTTTCAATGGTGAAATGGGCAGGTCGAGTCTGCAAAGGCTTTGACCTCTTTCGTGATCAAGAAGAACCTCTGCCAAGGCAGGAGTTGCTGAAGAGACTGCTGATCTGGGGCTGGCCTGCAGTGTGTAGCTTTTACTAAGGAAGAGACTTAAGGGACATTGCAGTGGGTGGTGTGTCCCCCTTCTTGAACAGGACTGTGGTTTGTGCTGTGTCCTGAACCCCAAGGGCCCGAGGTGAGCTGGCTCCCTGTTTGGAAACACAGGAACATAAAAGTTTCCAGAGAAGTCCCAAGCAACGCGGTGTGCTCGTGTTTTTGCAGCTTGTGACCCTCAGAAGTCGTGCATTGTGATCGTGGGCACACAGGAGTAAACTGAGTCGCGGACGCGCAAGTAGCGTGTTGGGGTGCAGCCAGGGCGTTGGTGAAGAGCGCCTGGTCATTGTGTGCACCATGCGAGGAAGTGAAACTCGGACACGCAGGGTGCGTGTCTTGGTGCAGCCGAGGCGTTGGTGAAGAGCGCCTGGTCGTTGTGTGCACTGGAAGAAGAGAGGAGACTCGATGCGCATGGTGCGTGTCGTGGTGCAGCCGAGGCGTTGGTGAAGAGCACCTGGTCGTTGTGTGCACCGGGAGAAGAAATCAGTCTCGGACGCGCAGGGTGCATGCCGTGGTGCAAGCTGAGGCGTGTTGGTGAAGAGTGCCTGGTCATCGTGGGCCCCAGAGAAGAGGCGAGTCTCGGACGTGCAGAGTGCGTGTTGCGGTGCAACCACAGGCGCTTGTGAGGAGTACCTGGGTGGTGTGTGCACCGAAATCGAAGTAGGTTTCCACAGTGCAGAGGGCCGGTCTTGGTGTCTAATGAGACCGCCGGAAAGAGGGCCAGGTCATCGGGCCCTCGGAGTGAAGCAGTAGTTGCCCGGACCTGCAGCCCCGGAGGAGTTGAGCCGCCAGCCCGAGCTCGCCGTGCCCATTTGACAGAGTTCTGGATCAAGGTCCAAGTTGCTGAAGGAGGAGAGGCCTCCCCAGGTAACGTGGATCACCACCTGGGTTGGGGTGCGGGCCCGGAGGGACACTTTCTCGGGCTCTGGCTTCTGTCAGCTGTGCGAGCCTTTTGCTTTGGCTCGGATCTCGGCCCGTGCTGGCCCAAGGAGGGGCAGAACTGGGGCCGGAGTGAGAAATGGTACTTTTGTGCCATCATTGATCCATGATTGGGGGCAACTGTTAACGGAGCACCTACACTGTCGTATTACACTTTGCATTACTGCTGCTAACGAACTATCAAACTGTCGTATGACACCTGACCTTAATTGTGCCTGACGAACTACATGCTGGGTGCGTTACGCACTGCGTTATTTTTCCCTTGCAGAGTACATGATTGTAACGTGGCGTATTGCATTATTTCTTCATCACATAGTCCAGGATTATTACGTGGCGCCTTGCATTGTTTTTCCATTGCACAAGTACATGATTGTAGCATGACGCATTGCTTTGTTTCTTCCTTGCACAGGACATGCTGGTAGTGAAACTCATTGCATTATTGTTGCAAAGTACATGATTGTGGCGCTACGTATGGCATTGGTTCTCTAGTGCACAGTACAGGGTATATCGTTACGCATTGCAGTATTTCTTCGGCAGTGTTGAGTAAATTATGCAGCAAGAAAAGGCAAATTATGTGGCATAATGTGGCACATTTTGTAATAGTGCTATTTCATTATTTTATACTTCTTACACTTGTTAACTCTGTCTGGGCATTGGGTGGACCTTCTTAGTACCAGTTCAACACCCAAATATAGCAATAAACAATGGAAAGTTGACCAGTCAACCTTTGCAAAAGGCCTTCCACTGCGCTGAAAAAAAAAAATTGTTAAAATCTGCAGATAATGCTGCAGATGATGGATTAACTGGCAAATGCGGCAAATAAATAGTTATGTGAAAATCGCTGCAGCCACACAATCACATAATTCCAGTGGCCCTGATTATCCTCTCAGAAGTGCATGAACTAATCAAGCCTGTGTGTGATTATCCCGCACATAATATTTTTGGATGGTTTAATAATTCAACCAGTGCTCGTTTTTTATTCCGCCGGCTGAGTGGCAACATTTCTTAGTAGTTCTGTGTTACATGAGTAACCCAGTTCCACCGGCAGAATTAAAAATTCTGACACCCCTATTAATCCCTGTTGGCAATAAGCCCCACTTGAAGTGATCCATGCCAACCTTCCAGTAAATAATTGGTCCAATTTTTAGGTCTCGCCTAGCGACGCAGCGCGAGACCTATTGTCTTCGGTTTTTCGGCGGAAGGGGGCCAGGAGATGTGCACACGTACGGACAGGAAATGTGAACATCTCGTGTCCCTCCCCGTCTCCTGCGCGCTGTGCCTGCACGTAAAGGAGATGTGCACGCGGAGACAACTCGCACGCCGCAGCCTTCACCCGGGCCCCGCCCCTCCGCTTGACTTTATTTACTTTAATGAAAGTGCGGGCTTGAAAGTCAGAGCGGGGAGACTTGAGCAGATAGCTGAGTGAGGGGTTTTCCTGGACCGGCAGGGAGGAGGGAACACATTGCTACTGACAGCCACTGTGCTGCGAGTGCCACCCGAGCCTGGACATGCAACTCATTCATCCCTCAGGTGTCCACGACAAGAGGATTTTTCTGCCAGCGCACACTGTGTATTGGGAAAGCGCCGCACAGCGCTTCGAAGATTTTCAAGTCAACTTCCTGCGAGCTGCACTGAACTTTTTATCCTTTTATTTTTTACTTCTTTTTTTACTTTCTCTGAGGGAGGACGGTGCCATTTGATGTTATTTAAAATACTTTTGAATAAGGAAGAACGGGCCTGACCCCGGTTCTGTGGTTGTCATGGAGTTTTTAAGAACATGCCTTATGCTCTCTTTACTCTGCAGTTCGATGCTCACACCTGTAAGTACAACCAAACGTTTACAGTAATGGTTTTCTGCACCTGTGGTATGCGTGGGAATGTCATGTGGGGGCACTATACCACCAGAACTATTGTTTTCCGAATAAGCTACGACTTGTATAAAAACACACGTGTGATAAACATCCTGTTTCTTCTGTCCCATATATGTTTTGTTATTGACAGTTGGCACAGTCCCACGCTTCTAATCCATGTTTCATATTTTACTTATTTCTGAAGCTTGGACATGTTAAGATAGCGCCTAATAATAGTAGGCAAGGTAACTGCGGTCCATGGAGAGAGGGTGATATATTCCACGGATCACAGCCTTCACTCTCATGAGGAAGACGTTGTCAGAACTCTGGTCTCCAGGATTTACAACCAGTGGATGATCCACTGCAAAGACTTCCTGAGGTGGGAGTCGACAGGCTGTCAGGACAGATTGATGCACGATCTTATGTCTGAGGTGAAGGGGGCGTGAGGTCGCGTGCTCAGTTACGGGAAGCAATGGTCTTCATGTCACATGCCTTCTAGGGGTGGGGTAACCAGCTTGCTTTATCTTATATTGTTATTTTGTGTAGTATTATATAGCAGGAACCTGGCCCACTGACATCAGAGCACTTTACAAGTGCATTTTTTTTCTTTTCCGTTTTTAGGCAGATGGAGATTAAGTGATTGGCACAGTATCATAGGATGTCTTTTAGAGGCCATCAATTGAAAGTGCCTGTACAGGGAAAGTCAGGCGCTGGAAGATGGCGAACCCAGTGTCATGAAGTTACCTGGTCATCCTGCCTGTAGTGGCTCCAGGGACCAAGACCTCTGCATGGGAGGGGGTAAATGCCAGGCGCTGACTTGCGGTGTCGTCACCACTAGAGGGAGAAGTTTGTATCCTGTTAAACGAGAAGGGGTTTCGGTACCAGGAGTGCTGAAAGAGAGGTTTCATAGTTTGTGGTAATAGAGGGGGAAACGTGAGTGCTCTGAGGTCATGTTGTCCTCTGTTCTTGGGAGTTCCTTTTATCTCTGTGGGTACAAGTGACCACTGGACACTTGTCACGTCTTTAGCATGGCACCTTGCGGGAGTTCGCTTTGGTGAACACCTTTCAACAAAGTGACCCGCATTGGAGATTGGAGAGCTGTTCAGGGAGAATTGGAGGGTCCATCTGTGAATGTTTTCATATTCCAAAAACATGTCACTTAATTGGGATTTTACATAGCTCCAGTCCACAAAGTGGCTGCTTCGGGGTGCTTGATTAATGACAACATCATACTATACTACTACAATTGCGAAAAACAAACATATATGTATATTGAAAGAATTCTGACATATTAGACACGCGTGTTCTTGAAGTTTATTATTCAGAACAAGTGGCAAACGGCTGAGTGATATGAAGCAGATGTGTTGTTCTGCTGCTTAAGTTAACGACTTTGGAACCACAAGTCTTAGGCTGTAGTCCTGACTTGTGTACTCCATAACATGTGTGTGTTCTTGGGCATGGAGTATTTTTCAGTGCCAGGCAGGGGTGGCGGAACAATGTTCAGGGTGGGGGTGTTGGCCATCGTCATCACCTAACTTAGTGACTTGGCTGTACTTTACATGCTGGCGATATTGATTTTGCACATCTCCTGTCCCTCCCCGTCTCCTGCGCGCTGTGCCTGCACGTAAAGGAGATGTGCACGCGGAGACAGCTCCACGCCGCAGCCTTCACCCGGGTCCCGCCCCTCCGCTTGACTTTATTTACTTTAATGAAAGTGCGGGCTTGAAAGTCAGAGCGGGGAGACTTGAGCAGATAGCTGAGTGAGGGGTTTTCCTGGACCGGCAGGGAGGAGGGAACACATTGCTACTGACAGCCACTGTGCTGCGAGTGCCACCCGAGCCTGGACATGCAACTCATTCATCCCTCAGGTGTCCACGACAAGAGAATTTGTCTGCCAGCGCACACTGTGTATTGGGAAAGCGCCGCACAGCGCTTCGAAGATTTTCAAGTCAACTTCCTGCGAGCTGCACTGAACTTTTTATTTTTATCCTTTTATTTTTTACTTCTTTTTTTACTTTCTCTGAGGGAGGACGGTGCCATTTGATGTTATTTAAAATACTTTTGAATAAGGAAGAACGGGCCTGACCCCGGTTCTGTGGTTGTCATGGAGTTTTTAAGAACATGCCTTATGCTCTCTTTACTCTGCAGTTCGATGCTCACACCTGTAAGTACAACCAAACGTTTACAGTAATGGTTTTCTGCACCTGTGGTATGCGTGGGAATGTCATGTGGGGGCACTATACCACCAGAACTATTGTTTTCCGAATAAGCTACGACTTGTATAAAAACACACGTGTGATAAACATCCTGTTTCTTCTGTCCCATATATGTTTTGTTATTGACAGTTGGCACAGTCCCACGCTTCTAATCCATGTTTCATATTTTACTTATTTCTGAAGCTTGGACATGTTAAGATAGCGCCTAATAATAGTAGGCAAGGTAACTGCGGTCCATGGAGAGAGGGTGATATATTCCACGGATCACAGCCTTCACTCTCATGAGGAAGACGTTGTCAGAACTCTGGTCTCCAGGATTTACAACCAGTGGATGATCCACTGCAAAGACTTCCTGAGGTGGGAGTCGACAGGCTGTCAGGACAGATTGATGCACGATCTTATGTCTGAGGTGAAGGGGGCGTGAGGTCGCGTGCTCAGTTACGGGAAGCAATGGTCTTCATGTCACATGCCTTCTAGGGGTGGGGTAACCAGCTTGCTTTATCTTATATTGTTATTTTGTGTAGTATTATATAGCAGGAACCTGGCCCACTGACATCAGAGCACTTTACAAGTGCATTTTTTTTCTTTTCCGTTTTTAGGCAGAAGGAGATTAAGTGATTGGCACAGTATCATAGGATGTCTTTTAGAGGCCATCAATTGAAAGTGCCTGTACAGGGAAAGTCAGGCGCTGGAAGATGGCGAACCCAGTGTCATGAAGTTACCTGGTCATCCTGCCTGTAGTGGCTCCAGGGACCAAGACCTCTGCATGGGAGGGGGTAAATGCCAGGCGCTGACTTGCGGTGTCGTCGCCACCAGAGGGAGAAGTTTGTATCCTGTTAAACGAGAAGGGGTTTCGGTACCAGGAGTGCTGAAAGAGAGGTTTCATAGTTTGTGGTAATAGAGGGGGAAACGTGAGTGCTCTGAGGTCATGTTGTCCTCTGTTCTTGGGAGTTCCTTTTATCTCTGTGGGTACAAGTGACCACTGGACACTTGTCACGTCTTTAGCATGGCACCTTGCGGGAGTTCGCTTTGGTGAACACCTTTCAACAAAGTGACCCGCATTGGAGATTGGAGAGCTGTTCAGGGAGAATTGGAGGGTCCATCTGTGAATGTTTTCATATTCCAAAAACATGTCACTTAATTGGGATTTTACATAGCTCCAGTCCACAAAGTGGCTGCTTCGGGGTGCTTGATTAATGACAACATCATACTATACTACTACAATTGCGAAAAATAAACATATATGTATATTGAAAGAATTCTGACATATTAGACACGCGTGTTCTTGAAGTTTATTATTCAGAACAAGTGGCAAACGGCTGAGTGATATGAAGCAGATGTGTTGTTCTGCTGCTTAAGTTAACGACTTTGGAACCACAAATCTTAGGCTGTAGTCCTGACTTGTGTACTCCATAACATGTGTGTGTTCTTGGGCATGGAGTATTTTTCAGTGCCAGGCAGGGGTGGCGGAACAATGTTCAGGGTGGGGGTGTTGGCCATCGTCATCACCTAACTTAGTGACTTGGCTGTACTTTACATGCTGGCGATATTGATTTTGAGATATATGTGCTTTACTTTGTAAAGCAAACAGGCCTTTCAGCATATCGGGGCACAAAACCTCTGGAATTATGAATACCTTGACCTCCTTTCACCTGCACCCCCGCAAGAGTGTAACCAGTGAAAATTACAAAATACACGAAATATGCAACAAAGAGACGAATAGTAAACACGGTTCTCTGCGTTAAAAAAGCAACAGTTAGTTTGTCCAATGGCAAACTCTGCTTGATGAGAGTCGGTTTCTGGCCCGCGGATGTTGCCTGAAACTCGGGGGTGGGGTGTTCGGGGGGTTGAATGGGGTGTCTAACTAGTAAAAAAGCACTAGCACCGCCCGAGTGTGTGTTACGTTTCCCATTGACCTCTATTCATCAACTTTAAAATCACTAACAACAAGTAGATCACTAGGCGCTAGCTTGGAAGCGACTTGAAGCAATCCAGTTCCCGCCCATGTCGTAATACTTTACATAGCTTATTTCATTGGGGTGGCACCCCTGGCGCTTATGTTTGTTTTCCGTGGGTCAAGTCACTAGAGGAGTATAAAGGCAGGAGTTGGCGCGAAAGAGTGAGTGCTCCTGTGAGGGGCGATACAAACAGTTATAGAGGGGTGGGGGGCTGGTTCCACTGTATCATCGTTAGACGACTGAACCTGGTGGAAATGGAGGTCTAGTCGAGCGCTAGAAAGACAGAGGCATGCTCCCAGGTATTACGACCACTGCAGACGTATTTCTTGTTGTATGGTATTTGACACAACTGAAGTCACGAGTGAGGGGTCCGCGCAAGAGCGAGTGTGTTGCGGGAGGGTTTAGTGTCGGGCTCGTGGGAGAGATGGGTCTGTGTCATTCAAGGTTGTAAACTCGGCGTGCACTGTGTGTGGTGTGTGCTGTCCCCGCACAGAGTGCACTGACTCGTACTAGTCCACACGTGGAAACTAATTTCAGGGAGGTACACGATGAACATATGGGAGATGTGTCACCCTCTCCCTGCCTGTGCTATGCGATAAATGCATGTCATTCTGAGGAAGCAAACACGTCAGAAAATGTGAGCCAACCGTGAGATTGTGTGTCTGTGGAAGAAGCATGCAGTGCTGTCCAACAGCTCCCCCGGCAGACGTGCAATCAGGCCAGAGTGGGTGTATTGCAGTACAAACACTTTATAATTACGTGTGAAGCGCCACAGTGCAGATACAATAGCTGAGCAGGTTGAGCGCCAGCTGTAGAGATATCTCACAGACTCTAAACCTGCTATATCTACTCTACTGCAGTTTATAAAATGGATTATCTTTCATTTAATTGAAACATACTAAAACTCTGATCATCACACTGTTCCTATCTTCCGTACCCCTGTTCAGTGCTTTGGGATGATTGCTAGTGACATGGAAGTGAGTATTGTAAAAGAAAACACAATAAAAACAATCCATTTCGCTAATAATATCACTGTACATGGCGCGGAAGCTGCAAGTCCAATGTGAAGGGTATGTTGCTATTTCAATCCATTTCACCGGATCTGCACTGCAGCACTGTCTGGCAAGTAGCATATGAAGGACTGTGCTGTCACTATATCTGGCTCAAATAGAATGCCAGCAGTGGTCTTTGAATATATGATGTCATGTTTCCCTCACACCTAAGTAAAAATTGTTTATCACTTTGCCACCTCCCCCACACCACTCCATCAGAAACAAGCATTTGCAATGCAATAGATCTCGCATTTACGCGAGTTTGAGCTATTGGCATTGTAAATGACAAATACTTTTATTTATGTTTTTGTTTTTAAAAAACGTAAATAAAAGGCCTTGTCATTTACAATGCCAATAGCTCTAAATCTCGCAATCGTGAGACCTATTGCATTGCAAATGCTTGTTGTATCTGCTACAAACTAGGGGTACCTTCTACATCTTCAGAGGTAGACAATGACACTGGTTATAAAGCACGCTGCTACCCACATTTGCGATCTCATTTATATTGACAGAAATTGCAGTATATGTGAGGGAAATATGAGGAAAAGATGCGTGTAGCTTTCCTCTCTTTTCCCTCATGTTTGCAGGGTCGATGGAAAGGCGGTGAAATGGGGGCTTAAAATAGGAATTGTGTGAGGATATTGTGAAAAGGGCAGTTCTTCACACTGCTATTTCTCATCACCTTTTCCTCTTCCTGCCTATTTATGGGCAGAGGCTGCGTTTATAAACCACCTGCTTTTAGCTGGTGGTTTATAAAGGAAACAATGTGTTTGTTGTTGTCATCAAAGTGAATAACAGCCTGCGAATCAAACCTGTGATGGGAAAACAAAACTTCCCGTAAACGTAGCAAAATCTCCAGCAGCCCCTGCGGTGCGAGGGGGTCCCCGTGCTCTGGGGCACCTTTCGGCCCTGACACGTCCTTGGCCTGAGAGCTCCGGAGTGGGTCCAGAGCGTGGGAGGCCCGGAGCCTGGGGGGCCCTAGCATCTACTTTGCAGGGGGGCCCCCTCATGTTTCGTTACACCACTGAAACGAGGAATAGTCAAACTGGTAAACCAAAATGACATTTCAGATATGCAATTTATAACTAAATACTGTCAAATGCGCGCTCACTAAAGGAAGGAAGTGAACATTCACCTCCAGCTTCTGCGCTGGCAAATCGAAAGTATGTGCAGACAGATGCTTTCTGCTTTTAGCTCCAGTGACAGAATGGATCCGCAAATTTAACATATGAAGATTTGGCAGCTCTACTCGCCAAAAATTTACATCTTCAGAAAAAGATGCAGTTTTCTATAAATATTTTGCTCAGACATTATCCACTCGGGCGGAAACGGGAAGACCGTATGACTGGATAATGTGGGAAGAGCAAGTGGATAAGCAGGTATAAATGAGGGTAAAAGTGTCCTGGTGCTTGGTAAGACCATAATCTCTGTGACAGCTCCATATAAAGAACTCACCCATACAGAGAAAGGTTACAAATCAATGTCACTTCTAAATACAAAGTTCTGATTTCCCACCCTTACACTGCACTATAATAAAACTAGTCCACTTTCTAGAGTATCATACACCATAGTTCTAGATGAGCACAAGAAAGTATGGTTATGTTAAAGGCTAAAGTTCTGGTATATGGGTCCACATGGTCGGTCAACACCATGCTGATTTTGAAAGGTCGTGGATAGTAAATACTGTTTCTCTCCGTCCTTTGCTTTTCCAGCACCTGTGTGAAGTCTGTTTGTGATGCCCAGGGTCAGACCACGACTCGAAGGCCTGCAGCGACTGAGCCCCGATGAATCCAAAAGCTATATGCAAATGCAAACCCACATCGACGACCCCAACGATGCCAACTCCATCGCCCTCCTGCAGAACCTGAACAATATCGGCCTCACCCAACTGGTCACCGAACCGATCCACAAAGCTGGACACACTCTAGACCCCATTTTGACTTCCAGCGACATGATCAAATTCAACCACACCACAGAACTCACCTGGACTGACCACACCATCGTACACTTCACCATCACCCACGCCCACCACACCATCACCAGGCATCATATCCCCCCACTGAAACCTACAAAATTCTACAAGACCTCCAAACACGCCAGTTGGTACACCCCTGAACTCAGGACCACCAAGCGCAACTGCCACCAACTGGAAAAACAATGGTGCACCACTAAGAAACCAAGCCGACAGAGCAGCCCACAAAATAGCCCTCAGCAGATATAACTGACACCTCAAGGAAGCCAAGAAAGCAGCCATCACCATCGGCATCAACTCTGTGGATAACTACACAGAGGTACTCTTCAAAATAGACATAGAATTCTCCAATCCAACAGCCATAGAAAACACCATACACCCTCTCCCAAGAACTCTGTGAAACTCTCTGCCTATTTCCGCAGCAAGATCACCAACAACTACAACAATTTCACCCTCCAACCTGCCACCCTCAACCCGAACGACCTCAACCAACCAGCGAACAACAACCAAACCATTACCACCTGGTCTCCACTCACCGCCCTGACCACCTCAGCCATCATGTCTTCCATCCATTCCGGGGTGCCCACCCAACCCTGCCTCTACCACCTCTACAACCTTGCAACGGACCCAATCAGCATGCAACTCACCAGCATGCTCAACACCTCCATCTCCACAGCAACCTACCCGTACATATAACAACACGCTGATGTCAGACCCCTCCTAAAAAAATCCTCTGGGGGGAGCGCTAGGTGGCGCACTGCAACATGGCCGCACTGATGTGAGGCTCCCGATGCTAGACCCCTCGCATCCGAACTTTCTCCGTGTTCCTTCGGCCTAGCGGCGCCCCGGAGGTCCCTATCTGCTGCGGGACCGGGGCTCCACCATCTGTGACACTCCTGGCCGTCTGCCTGCCGCCTGGCCCGAGTTCTGCAGCCTTTCGCTTCCGCGGCCGCAGGAGACGCGGCTGGCCGGATCTGAGGTCGGCGCCCGGGGCTACGCGAGACCGCGGCGCCCGAAGGGGGCACGGGCCGTGTGGCTGACGGCGGCTGGTCCAACTGCGCGAGACCCGAGGAGGGGGGTCCCGTTCCCGCCCGGAGCTGCTGAGCCCCACTCCCGGTGTGGAGAGGTGCACGCTGTACCCACGGGACGCCTGAGACCTGCAGGGACCCCGAGACAGCGCCGACCAGAGGTGAGAGACGCGCACCTGCGTGAGGGCCTGGACTCCTTCCTGGTGGTGGCCGAGAACTGGTGCGACCAACGTGTAAGTGCCCACAGCAGGTGCCGGCGTCGGCGGTTGGCGGCGGGGGCCCATCGCCACACGGGGGTCCGTGCGCTCCCTTCCCCCGTCGCCGCCTGGACGGAGAGGGACCCCTATTTCCTCCCCCCTCCTCAGGGAGGGGCTCCATTGCCGATCGCGGCGGGGAGCGCCGCCGGAGTAAGCCCGAGAGGCCGCTGTGGGGGCCTGACTGGTTACGGGCCCTGTGCCTGGAGCAACGGTGGGACTCTACCACACTGGATCGCCTTTACGCGGGGCTGCGGCACCCCCGGTGGCCCGTCATAGCGGGGTGAGGGCACCACCCCTGCCCCCCGAATCCGCACCAGCTGGCAGTTGGGACACTGGGACGGCGAGCCACGCGGCGCCTGAGCACCGGCGCGCGCGCCCCGAGGGCAGTCATGGGCAAGGAACGGGGTGCCAAGTCGGCGGCTGCACCCCACCAGACCAAGATTGACCGTTTCACGACCTCTGAGCCCCCGGGGGCTGGGGGGGAGGCGGCGCCGACTCCCGGCACGGACCTTGCCGCCATTCTGCAGGCCATCACCGCCTCCCGCACGTCCTTGGAGGGGATGGTCGGGGAGGTGAAGGTGGACGTGGCGCTCCTCCGACAAGATCTTCGCAATGCCACGGCCCGCATCACCGAGACGGAGTCCCGCATTTCGACCGCGGAGGACGACATCCGGCAGCTCCAAGATCAGGTCCGGGAGCTCACGACCCACTCCAAGGAACTGCATCGGCGGGCAGAGGATGCCGAAAACCGGGCCCGCCGCAACAACCTCCGCCTGGTGGGCTTTCCGGAGGGGGTGGAATCTGGCCGCACCGATGACTTTCTTGAGAAGTGGTTTAAGTCTTGGATGCCGGCGGCCAGCCTGTCCACCTGGTTCGTGGTGGAAAGAGCGCACCGGTCGTTGGCCGCCAAACCTCCGGTGGGGGCCCCACCGCGCCCCTTCATCCTGCGGATCCTCAACTTCAGAGACAGGGATGCTATTCTGAAGGAGGCGCGGGCGCAGTCTCCTTTGTCCTTCAATAACCACACCATCATGGTTTTCCCCGACTACACCCGGGAGGTTCAAGAGCAACGCCGATCATACCTGGAGGTGAAACATAAGATGCGCTCCTTGGGTCTTCGATACCAACTTCAATTCCCGGCCCGCCTCCGTGTGGTCTTCCAGGATAAGACTTTGTTTTTCGACACTCCTCGGGCGGCCTGGACTTGGCTCACTGAGGAGCGACCCCTGCGCCAATCTGGGCGAGCGTCCCCGGCCCGGAGGCCTACGGACCTGGCTACAACCAGACCTCCTCGCCCACGCCGTAGAAGACGCACACAGTCCCGGCGGCCCCGGGGGGGGTTGACAGCTGGGCCTCGGTCCACGAGCATGTCGGGCAGGATGCCGAGGGACTCGTCTGCCTCATCCGGGACATCTTCTCAGGCGACTGGGGGCCTCCGGAGCCGGTCGCCGCGCCCGCCGGACCCGTCCCTGACCCCCCTCATCGCGCCTGTGGACCTTTCTGATCTCTCCCGCAGCCCGGTCATTTGACTTGGGGTGGCCTTCTGTCTTGGCAGCGGCTCTGGCGGCCCGGTCCCGCGGCTGGGGCCGCCGCCATGGTCCTGGACTCAGCGGATCTCCGCTCATGGGTAGTAGTCTAGGCCGGAACGCTTGCATCCGTACTTCTGGAGGGGTCCACCACGCTCTTGACACCCGAGCGTTTCGCTTGGGGCTTTTGTAATAGTTGTTGAAGTTAGGGCGACAGATGCTTCAGTTCTCGAAGTGTAGGGTGGGGGGTTGGGGGTTATGGGGTGGGTTTTGTTGGATGTTTTGTTGGATATTCCTCCTAGGGGGGGTGGTCCTTTTCGTTCATGTCTGGTCTTCCCTGGGTGCGCCGCATCACAGCTTCCCACAAGCGTTACTGCAAAGCCCCGCGCTTGCCCACACACACGGCCTGCTGCTGCCCGCTCCCGTCCTGGCGCCCCTTGGCTTCCTCCCACGGGCGTCATTGCAGCGCTCCGCGCTGGCTCCTGCACACGGTCTACTGCCGCTCGCTCCCGGCCGGGCACCCCTGGTCCCCTGTTGCCTGCCCCCTGCCTTCCCCACGGGTCCTGGGCGATCCTCCTTTCCTCCCTGCGCGCCAGAGCGACACGATGTCCTCCCGACACCCCTGGGGTGGCTCCGACCCTGCAGTGTCCCGATGCACCCGTTGTATCCATGGCTGACGTAACCCCCAGGGCACAGCTGCACATCCTGTCCTGGAATGTGAACGGCCTGCTGGATAGGCTTAAGCGCACGGCGGTCCTTAAGTATGCTCAGCGCGTTGGGGCCGACGTCCTCCTCCTTCAGGAGACCCATCTCCTTGGGGAAAAATGCCCTTTCTTGGCGCGCTATGGCTACGACCGGGTGTGGCACTCGGGGTTCTCCCGTGGTTCCCGCGGGGTGGCGGTCCTGCTGCGTCGTTCCTTCCCCTTCGTCCTTCAGAGGGTGGCCCGCGCGCCCCTGGGAATCGGGATTGCCATTTGTGGTACGCTGGAGGGTCGCCCGGTCAGCTTCCTTTCACTCTATGTGCCTCCCTCGGGACTGCCACAGGCTTTATCCCACGCCGCCTCGTTGTTGGAATCTCTCCCCGTGGGCACTATCGTGCTTGGGGGCGACTTTAATGCGGTCCTGGCCCCACAGCTGGATACGTCGGGACCGATTTCGGATTCCCGCGCCGCGCGAGCGAGACAGCTGGCGGGTTGGGCGGAGGCCCAGGGCCTCTGCGACGCCTGGAGGCTTTGGCATCCTCACGACCGTCAATACACCCACACTTCAGCCGCTCACCACTCTCACGCTCGTATTGATGTGATTTTTGTCCCTCCCACCGAGTGCGGAAGCTTCCAGGATGTCCGCATCCTTCCCAGGGGCATCTCGGACCATTCACCAGTCCTCCTGGGTCTGGGCCCCCCGCCTCACGCGGCCAGGCCGGTGTGGAGGTTCAACGCCTGGTTCCTCCAGGATAAGACAGTGCGCGAGGCGGTTGGCACTGAGCTCGCTCATTACTATGGTGCCAATGAGGGCTCTGTCTCGTCGGCAGGCACCCTCTGGGAGGCTTGCAAGGCAACCATCAGGGGGGCGGCCAAGGCACAGGTGGTGCGGCACCGCCAGACACAGCTGCAGCAGCTCACTGCTTGCGAGGCCCGGGCGTTGCGGCTGGAGCAGTCGCTCTCCGAGCATGACGACCCGGCGGTGGACCGACAGTTGCGGCTCCTTCGTCAGGAGATTTGCCAGCGGTCCCTCGAGGCGGCCAAGCTTCTTTGGCAGTCCTCGGTAGCGAGGGTGTATGGCTGGGGTGACAAGAACGGCGCACTGTTGCACAGCCTGGCCACTTACCCCAGGGCGTCGCGCATCATTCCGGCGATTGCCGACTCTTCGGGGGTGCTCCAGTCCTCCTCCGTGGCGATGGCAGAGGCATTTGCCCAGTTCTATTCCCAGCTCTACCGAGCGCGTGCGCCGGACCTTTCTCTGGACGCCCTGCTCGCGTCCGGGAGCACCTGCCTGGCCCGGCTTCGGCCGGACGAAATGGAGAGCCTGGAGGCGCCCATCTCCGTCGAGGAGATCGGGGAGGCAATCGGGCGTACGTCAACGGGGAAGACACCGGGACCGGACGGTTTTCCTCAGGAATTCTTTGCGGCCTATAGGGACACCCTGGTCCCGCGGCTGAGAGCTCACTATGCGGAGGCGCTTGAGAGGGGTTCCTTCCCCCTGGAATCCGACCTGGCCACGATTGTGGTTTTGCCCAAATCCACGCCGCCGCCCACTGATAGAGCGGCCTACCGCCCAATTTCGCTCATCAACACCGATGTGAAACTCTATGCGGCGGTCTTGGCCCAACGGCTTAAGCCCATGTTGTCGACCTTGGTCCACCCGGATCAATGTGGCTTCATGCCCGCTCGGGGCACGCGCCACTGTCTGCGCCGTCTCCATGTGGCCTTGGCCCATCGCCATCGACTGACCCCGTACCTCGCTCTACTCCTCGTTGACTTCGAAAAGGCTTTCGATTCGGTGGGGTGGGCCTACCTCTTCGACGTCCTGTCCCGCATGGGCTTTGGCCCCCGGTTCGTGGGGATGGTGCGAGTCCTCTATGCCCGGCCCCGTGCCAGAGTGCTGGTTAATGGTGCGTTGTCAAGGCCCTTCCGGATCGGCCGGGGGACGAGGCAGGGTTGCCCATTGTCGCCCCTTCTCTTCGCTCTGGCGATGGAACCTCTGGCCGCCCTGATTAGATCTGACCCCCTCCTTCGGGGGTGGGAATGGCCCGGCCTGGAAGCCGACAAAATCGCCCTCTACGCGGACGATGTCCTACTCTACCTGGGGGACCCAGCGCGCTCCGGACCGCGCGCACTATCCATTCTGAGCCGCTTCGGCCGGGCGTCGGGTCTCTCCCTCAACCCACGGAAGTCGGTCCTGGTACCGTTGCACCCCTCCAGGGAATGCTTTGACTGGCAGGAGACCATCCCTCTGCGTCGCTTATCTTTTCAGTACCTGGGCATCTGGGTCTCCCTCCTCCCGGAGCTAAGTTGGGCGCTCAACGTCTCCCCCCTGGTCAAGAGAGCCAAGGTCGATCTGGCGCGGTGGCAACAGCTGCCCCTCAACCCGCTGGGAAGGGTCGCCCTCTACAAAATGATGATCCTTCCCCGGTTTCTGTATGTTTTGCAAAACACCCCCCTCTCCTTTCCGCGCCCGTGGTTCCGCGAGCTCGACGGGATGGCGACGAGATTTCTCTGGGGCGAGGGGAGGCGACGGCTGGCTCTGTCGACGTGCCGCATTCCCACCTTTGACGGGGGCCTGGGCATGTCTGATCTCTACCTCTACTACATGGCCACCCGCCTCCTGGTCATTCACGACTGGTTTGGAGGGGGTTGGTCCGACCCGGCCTACAGGGTGGAACTTAACGGCTTGGGCTTCTCCGACATCCAAGATCGCCTGTACGGCGCCCCCATCCCTGCTTCTTGCCCGGACATCACCAGGGCTGTATTCCTGTCCTGGAGAGCGGCGCTCCGCCTCACCCGATGGACGGGACGGTTGACCCGGGTCACTCCCCTGTGGCACGGGACGTGGTTGCGGGAGGTCACAAAGCTGGAAGGCTTCAAATCATGGGATCTTATCGGCATTTCCCAGCTGGGGGACGTCTGGCGGGGAGGGCGGATGTGCTCCTTTTCAGAGCTGCAAGCGCGTTTTTCCCTTCACTCCTCTCAATTTTACCGGTACCTCCAGCTGCGCCACGCCATACGCACCTACACACCACTGGACGTCCGGCTGCCAGATCACAGCCCTCCGGAGGCTCAGGTCCTGCTGGGCAACCTGGGGAGGGGGGGCATTTCCAGGATCTACCGCTCCCTCATTAACTGCACCCCTACATCCCTTGCGGGTCTTAAGGAGCGCTGGGAGGGATGGGTGGGTCCCCTGGACGAGGCCGACTGGCGGGACGCCCTTATGGCCCCCCGCTTGGTGACGGCCTCCGCTAAGCTGCGACTCATCCAAATCTATTATCTCCACGCGGCATACCTCACACCGGCTCGCCTTCACCGTGCGGGCCTCTCCGGGGATGCGGCCTGCCCCCGATGTGGTTCCGACCCGGCAGACTTCCTGCATATGGTGTGGTCCTGCCCGGCCCTGGAGGGGTTCTGGAGAGGCATTGAGACCGAACTTACGGAGGTCCTGGGGTGGGAGGTGCCGCATGATCCACGACACTCGCTGCTGGGCATCACAGATGGCTTAGATGGCACGCGTTCCGAGCAGCTGTTTCTCATGACAGCCTTGATGGTGGCCAAGCGCGACATTGCTGCGGCATGGAAGCAGCCGCTGCCGCCAAGTGTGGCGCTGGGGTGGACTGGTGCGCGGCGCAGGAGCGGACTCTCTATCGGGCACGAGGATGCCCCAAGAAATACCGAAAGGTTTGGGGGAAATGGCTAGGCAACATACCTTAATGGGGCGGTTCGGGGGCTGGGGGGGGGATTCTGGGGGCGGGGGGGAGCGGGGGGTGCTTCCTAATGTATTGCTGTGTAGTACTGATTCGGAATACCAGACTGTTTCTGTTATTGTGCTGTTTAAAACAATAAAACTTGTTTATCAAAAAAAAAAAAAAAAATCCTCTGCCAACCTCTGCGATCTCAACGATTATCGTCCAATCTTTCTGCTCCCCTACCCGACAAAAGTACTTGAGAAAGCCATCAACCAGCAGCTCACCAAATTCCTGAACAATCTAATGATGCCTCACAATCAGGATTCCGTGCCAACCACAGCACTGAGTCCATCCTGATTGCCGCCACAGACGATATCAGAACACTCCTCTTTGATGGAGAAACTGTGACCCTGAGCCTCCTCGACCTATACGCGGCGTTTGACACCATCTCCCACAACACCGTCATCAACAGACTCTACAACATATGTATACAGCAAGACGCCCTCAAGTGGATCGCCTTCTTCCTTACAGGATGCACACAGAGCATCCGACTGCCTCCCTTCACCTCCGCCCCAAATACATCATATGCAGGGTACCATAAGGATCATCTCTCAGCCCTCCTGTCCCACATATTCATGACCCCCCCCCCCCCTCACAGACGTCGTCCGATCCCATGGACTCAACATGAACCAACTTTTGCAATGCCATGGATTGTTGTGTTTCGATTTAGATACCCGTATATAGGTTTCCCTGAATCATGCCCTTATATAGGCACAATTCGTATTGCTCTTAGGCATAGAATCCCAGTCCTTATTTAGGCATTAGCCATGCTAACCAAATACAGGCATGGTCACCTACATCCGTCCATCTCACGTCACAACGAGTTCTTAGAAACCAGACCCTTGAGCTGAATGGGACTTTCCCTAGCTAGGATTATTGATTTCTCCAAGAACTCATATATTATGCATGAACTACTATTCCTTAGGGTTCATCCATGACGTCTTCCTCTGCCTGACTTTACGTCAATGCTAGCATTCCTAAGCACCTTCCAGGTATAAATATGCCTTCCCTTACCATGGCAAACCACGGCACGACTCAGCACGACTTGACTGCATGGTTCGCCACGGCAAGTTCGGAAGAGACCATACCCCGGCCTGACGCACTGACCAGACGCTGTCATCCCTGCTCGCAGAGAATCCAGCTTCCAGTGTTCTGACTCCCTTTGCGGGGTGTTAGAGTTTGAGACCCGGATAGAGATTCCCACCTCGCTCATTCTAAAGGTATGGAGCCGACTAGAACCTAGAAGGACTCTTGGCATACTAAACTTAGTATATACCATACTATAGAAAACAGCACCTACTTCTTACCTCGCACTACACTTAGGTTAGGTACACCGGGGTAAGACTATTTTAGAAGCATCAGACAAGTATTCACTTTTTAGCCTGTGTTATTTATGTATGTATATATGAATATATGTCTTAGCTAAAAGACAATGCTGATGCAGTATTATTTCTTCTTACTGCTTACGCTGTGCGTATTATATCTTGTTTACTGTCTAATGATTATAACAGCTCATCTCTCTTACACGAGAAACAATACTGTTCAATAAACCCTTTTATTGATACACCCATCTATCTATTTCTGTGTAACTCTGGAGAAACTAAGCATGTACGATTGACTGAGTGAAACTGTTATCTATTGTTTCCACGATTCTGAGACGCGTTCCGATTCTAAGGGAAACAAAGTTGTCAGGTTTACGCAGTTGTCAGAATCTAATCCCTTCTTGTTCATTCGAGAAGTTTCTAGTGACCTCTGAGTTAGCTGGCACACACGAGTAATTAAGTTTAATGTACTCGATAGGGGCATACTGACTGTAGTCCTATGCAAAAACTATAGTTATATTATTCCAATGCGCAGAGTCTATAAGAGAAATAGGAACTACACTACAGGATGAGAGACAACTGCCTCCAACTCAACTCTGACAAAACTGAAGTACTGATCTTCTGGAAGAACACCTCCGCATAGGACCACAGCTGGTGGCCTGCAGAACTCGGACCTACACCCACACCGCTCGACCATGCGTGCAACCTCGGTATCATCCTTGACAGCCAACTATGAAACAACAGATTAATGCAGTCGCCTCCTCTTGCTTCCACACACTTCGCATGCTCCTCAGGATCTTCAGATGGATTGCAACCAATACCAGAAAGACCGTCACTCAGGCCCTCGTCTCCAGCCACCTCGACTACAGCAAAGCCCTCTACGCCGGCATCTCTACCCAGCTTCTCAGAAGATTACAGACCATACAGAACGATCCAGCCAGATTCATCCTGGACCTCCCTAAACTAACCCACATCACCACTCCTGACATACCTCCACTGGCTCCCCATCCAGAAGAGATGCCAGTTCAAGACCCTCACACACACCTTCAAAGCCCTCTTTGGCCTAGGACCTGACTACATCCACCATCGACTGAACTTCCACCAAACCTCTAGACACCTGCACTCCTCCTCACTCACCCTTGCACACACACCCGCATCCATTGCAGCAGTGGCTACTACTTCTACATCACTGCTTGGTGGTAGGAAATTTGTGTCGGCCCAGTGAGCCCACAACTTTCCCTCGCAGAAAAAGTAATTTCTTTGTAGCAAAATTTGAGGTTTGCGGGGGATTCTGGGTAAGAAAACATTGGGGGATCCATGCAAGCCACACCTCACCTGACTCCCTCGGATGTCTAGTTTTCAGAAATTTTGGGGTTTGGTAGGTTTCCCTAGATGGCCGCCTGGCCCGGGAACAAAAACACAGGTGCCCCCCTTTCAAAACCAGGTAGTTTTGTGATAGATCATTTTGGTGTCTCCACAATAAGTTTTGGGCCCCTCCCTGTCGCGGGCCCACCCATACAAGTAAGGTACCATTTTTATCGGAAGACCTGGGGGAATGCTGGGTGGTAGGAAATGTGTCTCTGCCCATTGCTCTCTCAACTTTCCCACACAGAAATGTGGGGGAAATTTCATTTATTTTGCGAAATTTGAGTTTTGTAGGGGATTTTGGGTAAGAAAACGTTGGGGGATCCACGCAAGCCACACCTACCTGGACTCCTCGGGGTATCTAGTTATTAGAAATGTCTGGGTTTAGTAAGTTTCCCTAGATGGCCTCCAAGCCCGGGACCAAAAGCGCAGGTGACTCCATTACGAAACCATGTCTTTTTGTAATCGATAATTTTGAAGTCTCCACAGTAAGTTTTGGGCCACATCCTATCACTGGCACTAGGTCTACCCACATAAGTGAGGTACCATTTTTATCGGGAGACTTGGTGGAATGCTGGGTTGTTGGAATTTTGTGACTCCATGCAGATTCCAGAACTTTCCATCACAGAAATGTGAGGAAAATTTGTTTTTTTGACAATGTTTGAGGTTTGCAAGTTATTCTGAGTAACAGAACCTGGTGAGAGCCACACAAGTCACCCCATCCTGGATTCCCCTTGTTCTCTAGTTTTCAAAAATGTACAGGTTTGCTAAGTTTCCCTACATGCCGGATGTGCTAGGGTCCAAAATCCAGATATAGGCACATTATGAAAAATGGGTGTTTTCACTGGAATAAATTGTGTCCACATTGTGTTTTGAGCCGTTTCCTGTCGCGGGCACTAGGCCTACCCACACAAGAGAGGTACCATTTTTACTGGAAGACCGGGAGGAATACTGGGTTGGAGGAGGTCTGTGACTCCACACATATTCTGGAACTTTCCATCACAGAAATGTGACCGAATTGTGTTTTCCTAAAGTTTGAGGTTTGCAAGGGATTCCAAGTAACAGAACCTGTGAGAGCTACACAAGTCACCCCATCCTGGATTCCCCTGGGTGTCTTGATTTAAAAAATTATACAGGTTTGCTAGGTTTCCCTAAGTGCCGGCTGAGCTAGGGCCCAAAATCCACAGCTAGACATATTGCAAAAAAGGGTCTGTTTTCTGTGGAAAAATGAGATTTGTCCATGTTGCATTGTGGGCTGTTTTCTGTCGCGGGCACTAGGCCTCTCACCCATTTTTATCGGGAGACTTGGGGGAATGCTGGGTGGGTGAAAGTTTGACACTCTTCAAATTCCAGAACTTCCCATCACAGTAATGTTAGGAAAATGTGTTTTATTTTTACAAAGTTTGACGTTTGCAAGGGATTCTGGGTAACAGAACCTGGTCAGAGCCACACAAGTCACCCCATCCTGAATTCCCCTGGGTGTCTAGTTTTAACAAATGTACAGGTTTGCTAGGTTTCCATAGGTGCCGGCTGAGATAGGGCCCTAAATCCTCAGTTAGGCACTTTGCAAAAAAAAGGTCAGTTTTTATTGGAAAAATGTGATGCTCCCACATTGCGTTTTGAGCCGCTTCCTGTTGCGGGCACTAGGCTTACCCACACAAGTGAGGTACCATTTTTATCGGGAGTCTTAGGGAACACAGAATAGTAGAACAAGTGTTTTTTTTTTTTTTCTTTTTTTTTTGTATTTAAACAAACTTGATTGGTGTCAACAAGATTACAACTTCCGTCATCATCAATACACTGCATAACATAGTAATATCGACAGATGCTCCAAAGAGGCTTCGACATAGGAAGCCGTAAGACAGGTATCTACAGATTACCAATGGACCAATCTAGCACGCGGCACCTGGAAGTGGACCAATTGTTGCAACATCCACAATCCTGTTATGTGGTCTTCAGCAATCTTGCCACACCCCTCTCAGCCAGCAGTTCCTTAGTTAGTCCACCTCCGCGGAGGCGAGGAACCGCACCGTACTAGTCTCTAAGAGCCACAATGTGTGGGTGCAACACCGTGGAGCGTCCATTATCTTCAGTATTTACAATCGATGTCTCGGTGAATTCGCTTTCTCCAACCAATTTGAAAAACAATTCCCCCCTCCCACCTCCCACCTCCCACCTCCAAACCGCGTCCCCCAACCCAACCGCCCCCCCCCCCCTATCTCTCCCTATCCCTCCCCCGGGTCACTGCAACTCAAGGTTCGCTTATCTACGCACTCACACGGGGTCATCTACGATCTCCCTCTCTCGACCTGGTGTCTCCCTCACTCCGATGGGCATGCCAGCCGTACTGGATATAGTGATCTGGGAGGCCTGTCCCGCTATTTCCTGCATCATTACCCCCCCACGCTAGTAGCACCTCAGGCAACTTGGGGTCTCCCCTGGTGCTCCGTATGTGCCCCTCCTCGGCTAGGGCCCATTCCCGTAAATCTGACCTCCACTTTGCCAATATAGGTCCCTGCTGCGTCAACCAGTGAATTGCTATACGCCTTTTGGCTATCACTAGCCCCAGGACCAGAAACCGCCTGCTTATCTTGCATTTCGGGTCTCGCGGAATCAGGCCCAGCAGACATACACGGGGATCCAATGCAATCGCCCAACCGGTTATCCGGATCAGCTCTGCAATAACCGCCCCCCAGTACGTCTGGATCGTTGGGCACGTCCATACCATATGCAGAAAATCTGCTGGGGCACCGCGACACCTTGGACAGTGGGGGTCTCTGCAGTCATCAATGGCGTGCAACCTTCTAGGGGATAAATATGTCATGTGTATTATGTTGTTCTGGATTTGATTAAAGCGATTGCTCACTGCCACCTTCCGCACACCTTCGTGGATTCGCACCCAGTCACGCGGTGCAAGCTCCTGCGGGCACACCTGCTGCCATTTGTCTTCTATTTTGAGGGGGCCGGTTTTTTTATCGTCCCGCAACACCTTATAGAGGTGAGTAACACAGTTTCGCCCTCCCGCCATGGCTATCATAGTGACCAGGGTCTGAGTGTGCCCCGGGGCCTCCGGAAACGTAGGCCACAATTGTCGTGCTGTTGCCGCTATTTTTGCATAATGCAGAAACTGCCCTGCTCCCAACTCAAAGGCGGTCATTGCCTCCTGATACGTAATAAATTTATCATCTGGGTACAGGTCGGCCAACATCAGGCAGCCCCCTGACTTCCACGTCTCCGTTGACATTACGTGCTCAATCTGCGCAAAGGGTGGCATCTGCCAGAGATCCGCCTCCGGGGCAAAAGGTCTATCTTGAATAACTTTACGTATCACTCGGTTCCAAATTGCAGCCCCAAGCTGCACCAGAGGCGGGTCCAGCCCCCCAGCCCGCCATAGCAAAGCCCCGAGCTGTCGGTCCCCGTACGTACCCGCCAGCAGGGACCTCTCCCAAGAGGGATCCGCGTCCAACCATGCTATGGCATGTTGCAATTGCGATGCAAAATAGTAAAGCTCTAGATCCGGAATCTCCAAACCCCCCCTACCCCAGCTACGTTTCAGGACCTCCAAGCTGACCCTGCATCGCTTCCCATTCCATAGCAGTTGGACCAGGAGCGAGTCGAGTTCCCGAAAAACCCGGTGTGGCATCTCGAAAAAAGACTCTTGCATGGTATAGAGGCACCGGGGCAGGACTACCATCTTTATGAGTGCGATCTTTCCCATCAGGGAAAGGTTAAGGGTGTTCCAAAAGGCAATACTACCCTGTAACCCCTCGACGATCCTCCCCATATTACGCTGATAGAACCCTTCCACGGACCTATCAAGCTATATCCCTAAGTAGCGGATCGTGTCCTCCGCCCAAGGAAGTTCCAGCTCTGGTCGCTGGTCCGCCTCCCAGTCGATCTTAGATTCAATCGAGTAGAGCTGTGACTTTGCTCTGTTAATATAGAGTCCGGAGGCGTCAGCGAATTTGGCCAGCGCTGCTAACAATATCGGCAGTGATTGGGTCGGTCGACTTAGGTATATTAACGCATCGTCGGCGTACAGTGACACCACATGCTCCGTGTTCCCCACCCGTATGCCCTGTCCCTCGAGTATCCTGCGCAAATGGCACGCCAACGGCTCCATTGCCAGGGCAAACAGCAATGGGGAAAGCGGGCACCCCTGCCGCGTTCCCCTCTCTATGGTAAATGCCTCCGACACGTATCGACCCGTGCGGACCCGTGCCATCGGCCGAGCATACAATAACTTGATCCAGTTGACGAATCCTGCCCCCAGACCCATCCTGAGCAGAACCTGCCAAAGATAAATCCATCCGATTGAGTCGAACGCCTGTTCGATATCAAGGAACACTAAAGTGTTCTGCTGAGCTCGTCCCTCCACGGATTGCATAATGTGCGCCAGGCGTCGGATATTCCTCAGAGTATTTCTACCCGGCATAAAGCCGGACTGATCATCATGGTTCAGCCGCCGAAGATATGGGAGGAGCCTGGACGCCAACACCTGACTGATGATTTTAAGATCCACATTCAGCATGGAAATGGGCCTGTAAGAGCCGGGAAGGAGGGGATCCTTCCCCGGTTTGGGGATCATTACAATCAATGCTTCCCGCATGGAGTCCGGGAGCACACCGCATGTCCCGGCCTCCCAACGTGGTTTCCAGCAATTTGGGGCCAGCAATCCACCAAACTCTTTATAAAGCTCGGCAGGTATGCCGTCCATTCCCGGGGATTTAGCAGTTTTTAGGTGGGCGATAGCTGCCCGTATTTCTTCCCTCCTGAGGGGGCCTCCCAGTGCGTCCTGGTCTTCTACGTCTATGCTGGGCAGGTCCATCCCAACCAAAAAGGCCTCCACCGCCTCAGGGGCCGAGGGAGACTGCGTCTCGGAGTATACTTTACGTAGGTGGGCCACGAATACGCTATTTATTTCATGTTGGGTATACACCATCTGTCCCAGATCGTTTTTAAGGGCCAAAATCGGGCGCGGCTGAGTCTCTGTTCGAATCAGGCGCGCCAGCAACCGCCCTGCCTTATCTCCTTCCGTGTACCAGCGACGCCTACTCTCCGCTCTAACATATTTGCCCAACGAGTCCCATAGGTCTCCTATCCACCGCCGCACTTCGTCCCTTTCAGCCGACCTCTCCGCATGCATGGGGAGTTCCGTTTCCAACTCCTCCAACCGTACCTCCTGCCGCCGCAAGTCACGCTCCAGCACCGTTTTGACCCCTACCTCCGTGGACCGACATATCCCCCTAACCACCACTTTCATTGCGTCCCATTCAGTCGATCTGGTGCTGGCAGAGCCCCAGTTGATCTCCATATATTCATTCAACCCCGTCAAAATAGCATAGTTATAATCGGGTCACCCAAGGCTTCAGTATTGAGCCTCCAAAGTGGTATCTTCGATCGCGGTCGGGCCAGCGAGTAGGTGATCAGGAGCGGGGAGTGGTCCGACAAATATCGGGCTAGATATTGCGTCTCCGTTACCCGGTAGATCGCCGTCTGTTGAATGAAGAAGTAGTCCAATCTGCTAAAAGTGTTGGCAGCAGGTGTGTGGCACGAGTACACTTTGCGACTAGGGTTGCGGTGGCGCCACACATCCAGTAGGCCATAATTAAGTAACATGCGGCTCATCGCCTCTCTGACATGGGGCTTGGCATCCGGCTTGGGGGAAAATCTGTCGAGCTCCCCATCTAGGGCACAATTGAAATCCTCCGCCACCACCAATTCCGTATCCGGGTCCAGATCCAGCACTCCCAATACACGGCCCAGAAACCCCCCATCGTCGCTATTCGGGGCGTGAACATTCACCAGGTAGATATTGCGTCCATCAATCTAACCTCTGGATCCTGTTTAACATGTAGAGCCTGGAAGGGGACTCCCGGTGCCACCCATATTAGCGCACCCCGGGCAAACCCAGAGTAGGATGTGGCAAAGAGCTGGCCCCTCCACCTGCGTTGGACAAATTTAAGACAGTCTCCCCATAAGTGGGTTTCCTGGAGCAGAGCTACACTGACCCCATATCGCCTCAGATAAGATGCCACCTGGATCCGTTTCACCCTATTATTGAGCCCCCGCACGTTCCACGTTATTAGTTTGTAACTCTGAGTACCCCCTGTCATAAGTAAACATTTGTCGGCATCCTAGCTCCCCGCCTGTGGTGCGTGGACCCCCCATCAATGCCGTACCTTGCCCCCGCCCGAGACCCAAAACTTTGATCCCCTATGTGCCAACATGAACCTGACCCGGCAGCAACCCCAACAAACTCCCAACTGTAAATCCCAACTCCCCCCACACACAGGCGATAGCCCGTCATTCTCACAACCGATCCTGGTCTGAGGACTCAGAACCCCGCCCCAAAGCTCCTCCCACCCCTCAAGATACCCCTCTCAGTTTAACAAAACAAAAGCAGTTACAACTTCACGTGGTCAACCAAATCCTCTTGACCGTCTCACCCTTCAATAGCTCCGTGAAACAGCTGACTGCCTGGCACCGAGCAACCCCGCCCGACCAAGGTCTAGCCAGGTCGCCTCGGCACTCCACAGCCGGCACACCTAACCGGCGTGTTGGCGGAATACTGTACCTCCCTCCAGCAAGTCTCAAACCCCCCCCCCCCCCACTAGTTCAGAGGGCTCAATGTTCATGCTGCAATGTCTCCCAGGAAAGCCAAGTGCCCGGCGGGCCAAGCCCAGTACTTACAGTGTCCATGTTGGTCTCTCTCAGAGTCCCAGCGTCCGGGCTCTCCCTCACCTGTGTTCGGAGCCTACCATGTCCGGGCCGGTGGCACCCTCCGGGTCCGACTGTGTCTCCTGAACCAGACAGAGTGGGGAGAACTGGTTCCGCGTCGGGATACCCACTCCCTCCGCGAGGAGCGTGCCATCCGGTCCCACCACAATACGCCCCTCATCCGCACAATCGTGGTCGCGCCTCTGTCGTCTGTCCCCGCGACGTTGCCGGCTCCGCTGTCGATTACTCCGACGTCCCTGCTCCTGCCATCCCTGATTTTGGTCCAGACTGGCCAAACCCAGCGAATCCATCCAGTCGGCCGCTTCCGTCGGAGTACCAAAGAAGTGGACTTTATCAGCATGTTGTACTCGGAGCCTGGCTGGGAACATCAGGCTGTATTTGATATTATGGCTGCGCATCCATCGCTTGACACTCATGAAATCGGTCCTTAAGTCTTACACTTTTTTAGTGTAATCGGGATAGATGTGAATGTCGTGGCCTTCGAAACGAGGAGGGCCTTTAGCCCGAATATACTGTAAGATCATGTCCCGGTCCCTGAAGTTGAACAGCCGGGCGATCGGGGTTCTAGGTGGGGATCCCGGTTTTGGGGGCGGCCCCAGCAACCTATGCGCCCTCTCCGCCGCAAACATTTTGGATAGTCTCAGCTGGGGGAACGCTCTACCAATCCAGTCCTCCAGAAAGAGGTCCGCCGCCGGTCCCTCCGCCTTCTCAGGAAATCCCAAACACCGGAGATTGTTTCGTCGCGAGCGCCCTTCGGCATCGTCCGTCCTGTCCTCCAGCCGGGCAGTATGGTCCCGGAGGGCAGTTACCATCTCCCGCAGCTGCCTGACTTCCGACTGCAGCGTGTTCAGGTCTCCCTCTATAGTGGTAACCCTGTCCGCCACCTTCCTGAGGTCCAGGCGTAGTTGATTGATATCCATGGCCATCCCATCCATTTTGGTTTCTAACTTCACCCTGGAGTCTCGGATCGCTGCCAGTATATCCGCTTTATCCTGTGTGGCCGCCTCCATGTGGGCTCCCCGGTCCAGATCCGCCCGAGGGCGATCCGTCGCCGCCTGCCCCGGGACCGTGTATTAGTCAATTTTGTTCGTCTGGGTGCCTCGCAAGGGCCGGTCCTTCCCCATCTTCCGCAGGGCCGTCCTCCGGGACACTGTCGCGGCCCCTCCGTCCAACCAATCTAGGGACAGGATTCCCCGAAGCAGGTCACCTTCGCAACGGGGTTGTTCCGAGTCGTCTGTACCACCAACCCCCAGGCACTCCGGGCTGGTCCAGTGGGGGGTATCCCTGCGAGGTCGACCCCGTCACCCCACACTCGAAGGAGGGGGACCTCTCACCTCATCCCCCAAGGGCACCACCTCCAGGCGCACAGCCGCCCAGCCGTCTTCAAGCCACGGTGCAGGGACCCCCGCGGCCGTGGGGAGCGGCCGCACCACTCCTCCCGGCGTCTTCAGGAAGGCCCTGCCCCCGCCGCCGTCTCAAGGAGCAAATCTCCGGCTTCCCTGTAAGGGGGGGCCCCAGTGGGCAATCAGGCTTTACTGCGCCAGAGTCCGCCCTCGCGGGTCACACCACGTTATTCCCAGACCTCGCAGTAAGGAGTTCAGAGTAGGCGGGCCTACCTCGGCCCTCCCCAAGCTCCGAGGCCGCGTAGAAAGCGCCCCCGGGCACACCGGTAAGCAGCAGCAGGCAGGCGTCCACTGAACCGCACCCCCGGGTCAGAGTCCACCCAGGGGCCCTTTTCGATGCGGCAGGAGTTCCGGACCCCCAGCGGTGGTCTCCGCAGCAGGGCCGACCTTGAACAGGCGTCCGGAGGCTGTCAATTAGGCAGTCGCGGTCCGCGCCGCCATTTTGCGCTTAGGAAAGCTGCCGCCACTCCGGGGGAGAAAAGTGGGTTTCCTCGTTCGCCGGCAAGCGGATTCTCGGGACCAGGGGGGGTTCCGACCCCCGTTTGTAGGAGAATGGGCACGATTCCGCCAGGATACAGGTAGGATTCTTCCTTACGGGGCAGGAGCTGCACCGATCAGCGACTAGCCCGCCATGCGTCCAAGCCACGCCCCCTAGTAGAACAAGTGTTATTACCAGTTGTCTTTCTATGCCTTTCTGCCTTCCAAATGTAAGACAGTGTATAAAGAAGAAAACATTTTGAAAAATGCCCCCTAATTCACATGCTAGAATGGCTACCACAAATTCAGAGATGTGCAAATAACCACTGCTTCTAAACTCCATATCTTGTTCCCATTTCGGAAATACATAGGTTTCATTGATACCTATTTTTCAGTCTTTATATTTTACCAAATGAATTGCTGTATACCCTGTACACAGTGGAAAACCATTGCAAGGTGCAGCCCAGTTATTGGCTCTGGGTACCTTGGGTTCTTGGTGAATCTACAAGCCTGATATAGCCCCGTAGCCAAAAGGGTCCAGCGGACATAACTGTATATTGCTTTATAAAAATCTAGCATAGTTCGAAGAAGTTAAAGGTGAGAATGTAGGCACAAATCGCTATATTTTTCGACTCAATTTCAATATTTTTTTATTTCAACTTACTTTCTATAGAAAAACCTTGAAGGATCTACACAAATAACCCCTTGCTGAATTCAGAATTTTGTCTTTTCAGAAATGTATAGCTTTCTGGGATCCGTTATTGGTTTCACAAACATTTCTACCACTAAATGTAAGGAGTTTGAAAGCACAAAAGATAGGAAAAATAGGCTATGTCCCAGTAAAATGCCAAAACTGTTTAGAAATATGTTGATTTTCTGACAAAGGTCTGCCTGTTACTGAAAGCTGGGACGATGGTGATTTTAGCACCAACACCCTTGTTGATACCATTTGCAGGGAAAGAAACAGATGCTGTCTTCTGCTGCACTTTTTTCCCATTTTTCCCCCAAAAAACAAGATGTAGCTGTTCTTTGCCTAATTTCTCGGTCCCCTCCAGGGGTATCCGCAAACCCTGGGTACCGTTAGAATCCTCAGGATGTTGGAAGAAAAAGATGCAAATTTGGCATCAATACCTTCCTTATGTGGACAAATAGGTATGGGGGCCTAAGCGGGAACTACCCCAAATAGCCAAAAAAGGGTGTAGCACTGAAGGGGAAAAGGCCTGGCAGCGAAGGGGTTAAACCTCTACCTTTGTTCATTGCTCAGTTTCTTTGCTGCTTGTTCATAGATTATGAAGCCCTAGAAAATGTGGCTTCATCTGTTGATCCTTTTTGAGCTCCTGGTAGTTGTGGCTTGATAAGAAAAAATTTAAGATCTGACAAATTAAGTTCCATTCTGAGGGGTCACTCGTAAAGATCCCCTTTCTGACACATAATTTAAAAGTTGTGGTTAATGCAACCTGTGGCAAATGTGAAAACAAAAAAAACAGTTACGATAAAATGTATATGTTTGTCATCTGGGATCTCTGCCCTCATACTAGGTTCGATATTATCAAGTAAGAACCCGAGTTGGTCATTGATTTGTACAAAGGACTAATCAAAGTCCATAAGGTAATTTCCAAGAACCCAACTGAAAGGATTTGGACCAGAGAAAATTAAAAGCCAAAAACTGATGCTCTGGAACAGTTGCAAAAGCTGAAATACAATTGGTGTATATTAGATCTCAAAAGGTTGAAGTGTTCTCGCACCACACCTAATAATTATGAAATTAATAAAAAGAACAAATCTATACATCGATCTTAGTTTCTGTATATGATGTGCATATTTCACATTAGATCTTGTATTTATTATGCCACGCTGAATTATTCTTGTTGATTTAGCTTATGTAGGAATTTAAAAAAAAAACTGGTTTTTAGCAAAAACAGACACTTGTATGTATATATGTATTTAGCTTTTTTTTTTATAGTTCTAACTAGCCAAAAATCAGCAGTGTCCTGCACAGGGTCAAAGATAAGTATGTCAACTAGTGATATTACAGGTAAATGGTTTGTGAACTATGAGTACATTGTGATTTAATATTTTTAAAGAGGTTCAACTCTTTCCTAAATTGGAGCAGTGTTGGGGCCGTCATGATGGATACAGGGATGTTTCTCCAGATTCTGGGCGCATAGATGGAAAAGGCCTGCTGCCTTGTTATTAATTTTTAACACTTAGTAGTCTGCGTGTGCCAATAATCACAAGAGATGGTGAACTTGTTATAGTGTCTGCCATTTGTGCTGATGATCTTCTAAGACTAATTTCTGAATACAAAATTCAGGGCTGAAACATTTCCTGTACCTCAAAGACTGGCTGATGAAGTAGGGTTTACTGCAGTCAGGTGTGGGCCCCCTGGAGACGATTGTCATCCTGCTGTCATCCCTGGGGTTTTCCATCTCAAGCTAAAATTCCACCTGCAACCTACTCCTGGGATTCCCTTTGTAGGGGCATTTCTGGCAAGGGTGGTAAAATCCTTTTAACCAGAGCAATGAGTCTGCGACATATAGATAACTGTTCTGATTTTTCAGACTCATTCCTGGATTCCGGTGCAGACAATTTTTGAGGTCTCTTCCCTTATGCATCCTGCAATTCCGTTTTGCCTCTTGGCACATGCTGGCTCTGTAGTGGAATGTCTTCTTTCAGTGGGCAGAGTACTAGTGTTGCCTCTCAGATATCCGTATCTCGGAAGAGGCAGCTCTGAACATTTAATGGTGGCTGTTGGAATTCAGCATTACCTGCAGCAGACCATTCTTGCTATGCCATCCAGAGCTCTCAGTAGTGACCGATGTATCGTCTCTGTGCTTGGGCAGTGACCTGTGGTGGGAGAGTTGGAGATCAGGGGCCTTTAGTCTCCGGTAGAGCATAGGAACTACATCAACCTTCTAAAGCTTTGTGCCATTTGGTTGGCTCTGAAGAACTTCATTCTGTCCATCTAAGGAAGCCAGATCAATTGTCCTTTTTTATTATTATTGAGCAGAAAAAGGAGGATGCAATGTACATGGTTTCAAGCATTACATCTAAAAAGCCGGATCAATTGTTGATGAACAACACAACCGTGTTGCGGTACTGCAGTAAGGATGGTGGTGTGGGGTTATGGATCCTTTGACACGAAGAATTGAGATTCTGGAAGTAGCTCGACCTTTAAGGAATCTCTCTGGGGAATGGCGGGAGGGGGGCGTAATGGGTGGGGCCTCACTAAATGTCAGGGTGCACAAGCTCATCAGACATCCTCTGGTGGACCACAAATGGCATCTGTATCCAGAGGAAGTTCACAGCATCTTTGCCAGGTGGGGCATGTATTGGGTAGATCGTTTCATTACGTTCAAGTATGTGCAGTGTTGCAATACCTGTGCACCGAAGTTTCCACCTCTAGGTTCCCTGAGAGATTTATTCTTCCTGCCGTGGAACTCCGGTCTCGTGTTTTCCTTCCCACCTCGGCCACTTCTGCACTCAGTTCTTTAAAAGAAGGTGGGGAGGCACTGAGCTGAACTCTTCCTAATGGCCCCAGAATGGGCCAGGACAGTGGACTCCCACTTGCTGAGCCTGAGCATTTGTACACCCGTTCTGATCTCCATTCTCAGCAACTGGGGAGGGTTCTGCACCCGAATCTTCACAAGGTATATCTCCATGCTTGGAGACTGAGTAGCACCAACTGAGTGGGTTTGATTTGCCTGCAGGAGTAGTGGATGTTATTTGTACGGCAGGACGTCTGTCTACCACAGCGCTTAATTTGTGCTGGTGCTTTCTGGTGCTTAGCACCGGCACTTACTTATCAGGGCCAGGTCTACACTCTACACCCATCTGCTGCACGTCGTCACATATTGCATTGATGTATTTAATTATTTTCACCGGCGCAGCCGCAGAGTGTTGTTCTCGTGACCATCTCTCGTCCCGAGTGAGTCCTGGTCAATAGTGGTGTTGCGGGCCTTGCGGCTATGAAATCTGAGCCAAGAGCAGCCAGTAGGAGATTCATGAAATGTTTATTGATGGCGGCACGGCCCTTAGTTCAGTGTTATCTGAAAGAAAAACTTTAGTTATAGATTCCTTACCTTAGAATTACCCACAGGGGTCAGACTTGGTCCGAAAAGTTTTTTCGTCAGCAGTACCTCTGCGCGTCAGAAGGTGGCGTCGGTTGGCTCCGGGTCCGTCGTGGTCGCCGGGATGACGTCGCGGCAGCTACTTAGACGCCGCCCTTGTGCGCGGACGTCAGTTCTTTCTTTTTCCACGCCAGCCAGCGCAGATCCGTGAAGAGCGGTACTTCAGTCATTTTCTTGTCGACTTTTGTCGACTTCTAGTTTTGAGTCTCCGACTCCGAACAGGTGCACGAGGGATGCCCGGCTTCAATGCCTGTGGTTCCTGTAACCAACTGATGTCGGTGACGGATCCGCACCGTGTGTGCCTCTTTTGCCTGGAGCGAGACCACGACCCCAAGTCGTGCTCCGACTGTTGGGTGATGGCGCCGAAGGCTTTGCGGGAGCGGTCCCGAAAGCTGCTTGAATGCTGACAGTCGGCTCCGTGCCATTCAAGGTCCCAGTCGAGAGGGAGGTCGAGAGACCTGTCGCAGAGCCACCACCATACCAGTTTGAAATCATCGAAGTCTTCGCACTCGGGTCGGGTAAGTCGAAGCATAAGAAAAAGTTGAAGAAGCATCATCGCTCTTCGACTTCTCCTCGTCGCCCGGCCAATCCGACGAGGCACGCCGGTGGTGCCACTCCCGTGGCACCGCGCGCGGAGCCTGATGGGTCGAATCCGAGCTTTCCTCCCTTTACAGGACCCGGAGCGACCCCCGCCCAGCTTCGTATGTTCTACGAATGATGCATGCCTTCTTAGGGTGGACCGACCGTGCTGGCACGCCTTCAGGCCCCGCGGACTTGGTTGGGGGGCCTAGGTCTTCGCTGCTGGCGGCCCCGGCGCCCCCCTTTGATCCAGGCCTGAATCCGGATCGGCGCCGGATGACCTCGTTACACCTCCACCACTCCATACGGCACCACTACCGCATTTGGCGCCAGTCTGCTCTCCAGCCGGCGTCGACCCCTGCCTCCTTCCCGACAAGGACACTGAGCCAGACCGGCGTCATCCGACGCCGGATCTGGTGCCGGGTGGGGTTTTTGTGTCCTTGTTCACTCCTGGGTTCCCTTTTCAACAACAGTGGCACCCAGAGGATGATGAGGAGGACTGGGAGGGGTCAGGTGACTCTTTAACTGACCAGTTAGATACTGAGCAGGACTGGAGAGAGGAACTGGGGTATGCCAGTGGTCTTGACACCTCTCCTGACCTTTACATGTTGTCTCCTCCTACCATGGCTACGGAGGAGGGAGCGTCATATGCAGTGGTGTTGAAGAGGGGGGCCGAGGCTCGCAACCTCGAGCTTCCTACAGTGGCGGTCAGGACTAACCTCCTGACAGAGATGCTTCAACCGGCTGCAAGCTCTTCGGAGCCCCTGCTGCTGTTTAATGAGGCCCTTGCAGACATCCTTTTGGGCACGTGGTCCAGGCCCAACACGGGGGCTCCGGTGGACAGGATGATTGCCCGACGCCACTGCCCGGCTACAGGCGACCCCCCTTTCCTCTCCCAACACCCCACCCCTGAGAGCTTGGTTGTTCAAGCTTTCACCTCCAAAAGCGCCTTCCCTACCACTCCACCGGAAAGGGAATTCAAGAAGCTGGACCACCTTGGCAAGAAAATGTTCTCTTCCGCCAGCTTAGGACTGCGGTCCATAAACACCGCATGTCTCATGGGCTGTTATTCGCACTCAGTGTGGGATACGGTGGCGCAAGTGCTGCCTCAGTGTCCGGAGGAGGCCCGGGCAGTGCTCTCTCAGGCGCTTGCTGCCGGGAGAAATGCAGCAAAGTTTACAATCCATTGTGGACTAGACACCGCCGACCATTTCAACGTCGGTAGCACTTCGTCACTACGCCTGGATGTGGTCCACTGGCTTTTCAGGGGATGTCTAGAACACCTTTATTTTTTTTTATTTTTTTTTAAACATGTTTTTATTGCAGAGTTGTAAACAAGGCATCCAGTAAGTCAACCTGTACACGCTCGACATCTCAAAGCTCAGCTGTCGTTATAACAATGCACACAGCCATTCAGCCCACATCCCGGGGGCCGGGCGGCGTACCATCACAGTGACTCAGAGTGTCCAGGAGATCAGCTCACAGAAATGTCAGGTCAACAGCGTAATGTAGTATCTGCTTTTACACCCAACAAACTCCCTCCCCGCAAACGCCGCCAAATATAGTCAGCCACTCAGAGTCGGCTGCACCAGGATTATCCTTGTCCACAGCACCGGTCCACCTTAGCTCCCTCCCGGAGGCGCAGTGCCTACAGCCTACCCAATATCTAGAACACCGTGATGGATATGCCCTTTGATGGCCGTCGCCTTTTTGGCGACAAAGCAGACAATGCCCTAGAGCCCTCACGGCAAAGTCCTTGGGCTTCTTCGCCCATCCCGCGCAGTCTGCTTTTTGCCCCTTTCGTGGCTACGGAAGGGGTGCCCTGCTACGTCCCACCCAGCGCCACAACCCGCAGCAAGTTACCCAACTTTCGCGCGGCCAGGGGTGTGGAAACAATCGGCGTGGTTCTGGAGGCCAGCGAGCGGGCCAGTCCACCAACCCCCACACTTCCGCAGCCTCCAAACCGTCCAAGTCCGACATCTCAGGCCCATCAAACGCCAGTGGGCGTCAGGATTCGCCATCACCTCCCCCACTGGCGCACCATCACGTCGGACAGGTGGGTTTTGCAAATATTCCAAAGGGGCTACTCCCTCACCTTCAAGACTACCCCTCCAGCCATGCCACAGAGATACCTCCGCACGTCGGAGGATCATCTGGCCCTTCTCCAGCAGGAAGTTACAGCTCTCTTGGCCAAGGGAGCCATCGAACGCATTCCTGTCCCAGAAGTAGGTCGTGGTTGTTACTCCCACTACTTTCTGGTCCCAAGAAGGACAAGGGCCTGCGTCCTATCTTGGATCTCAGGGCCGTCAATCGCTTCCTCCGGAAGGAGACGTTCAAGATGTTGACGCTTGCTCAGGTCTTGTCTGCCCTCGACCCGCATGATTCCGATCTTTCATCCTCTATCCTGGGTTTCGGTCAGAATGACCTTGAGGCTGCTGGGCCTCATGGCGTCTGCATCCTGCTGGTCGATTATGCCAGGTGGCATATGCGGGCTCTGCAGTGGGACCTGAAGTTCCAGTGGGCGCAGCATCAGGGGAATCTGTCCGATTGCATCCAGATCTCGGAGGGCCCTGCTAGACAACTGCAGTGGTGGCTTACGAACCAGGATTGGTTCAATGGCAGATCCCTCTCCCTTCCCCGACCAGACCAAACTGTGGTGATGGATGCATCCCTTCTGGGATGGGGAGGCCACATGGGAGAGGCGGAGATCAGAGGCCTCTGGTCTCCGGCGGAGTCTGGGCTTCACATCAACCTTCTTGAGCTGCGGGCGATTTGTCTTGCACTGAAGGCATTCCTTCCCTCTGTCCGGGGAAGAATAGTGCAGGTGTTCACGGACAACACCACCGCCATGTGGCATTGCAGCAAACAGGGCGGGCTGGGGTCATGGACCCTATGTCAGGAGGCCCTCCGCCTCTGGACATGGCTGGAAAATTTGGGCATTTCCTTGGTGGTTCAACACCTGGCTGGTTCTCCGAACGCCAGGTCCGACAAACTCAGCCGAAGGTGCATGATGGATCATGAATGGAGTCTTCACTCAGAGGTGGTGCAAAGTCTCTTTCAACAGTGGGGAGAGCCTTGGTTAGATCTATTCGCCACCGAAGAGAACGCACAATGTCAGCAATTCTGCGCGTTGGCATTTCCAAGGCCGCACTCTCTCGGCTACGCTTTTCGTTTTGCATGGAGTTACGGTCTGTTGTACGCCTTTCCGCCTATACCACTTCTGCCCAGAGTGCTGAAGAAGATCAGGCTCGACCGGGCCCAAGTCATTTTTGAGGCTCCGGATTGGCAACGAAGAGTCTGGTATCCCGAGCTGCTCAACCTGGCCATCGATCCTCCTATCAGACTGCCTCTTTGGGAGCATCTTCTGTCGCAGCAGCAGGGGACGGATCCCCACCCGAACCTGTCCAGTCTCCACCTCCTTCCGTGGAGATTGAGCGGCGACAGTTGATGTCTTTCGACCTGCCTCCTGAAGTCTCTGATGTAATCTTGGCAACCAGGCGTCCCTCCACTCGGACGGTATACGCCTGTAAGTGGCTGTGGATCCCCTTTCTGCCCCCCTTCCTGAAGTACTCTTGTTTCTTCTCTCTCTAGCCCAGCAGGGCTCTGCTCTGGGCACTATCAAGGGCTATCTTTCAGCCATCTCTGCCTTCCTTCGCTTGCCATATCAGCCTTCTCTTTTCAAGTCCCCGGTAGTCAACCATTTCCTAAAAGGCTTAATGCATCTTTTTCCTCCAATCCCCTTTGTTATACCTCAGTGGGACTTGAACCTTGTGCTAACCTATCTCATGTGTGCTCCCTTTGAGCCACTGCATAACTGTCCTTTACGCTTTCTGACTCTTAAAACTGCTTTCCTGGTAGCCATCACATCTGCTAGAAGAGTGAGTGAGCTCCAGGCTCTTTCTTCAAAACCTCCTTTCCTATCTGTTCATCCGGACAAGGTGGTTCTCTGGACCCATCCATCCTTCCCTCCTAAGGTGGTTACTGCCTTTCACATCGGGCAGCCCATTACTTTGCCCTCCTTCTTTCTGCCTCCTTCAAAGGAGGAAGAGAGGCTCCACCGTCTGGACCCAAAACGTGCACTCTCCTTCTATCTGGATCGCACAAAACAGTTCCGGGTGGATGATCAACTTTTTTGTTGGTTACGTGGGTGCAAAGAAGGGTCAGGCTGTATACAAATGCACCCTTTCTCGATGAGTCATGTTGTGTATTAAGGCTTGTTACTCTCTGGCTAAAAAGGAGCCTCCAGTGAGGCTACGCGCTCACTCCACCAGGGCGATGGCAGCCACTACTGCCTTGGGAAGGGTAGTGCCTCTGAATGACATCTGTCAGGCAGCCACATGGGCATCGCTGCACACATTCACCAAACACTACTACCTGGACAGCCAAGTCCGTAGAGACGGCTTCTTTGGCCGTTCTGTTCTCCAGGATTTTCTAGTGTTATCTTGGTTCGCAGACCCTCCACCGGGGTTGGTATTGCTAGGGTATCTATTCTAAGGTAAGGAATCTATAACTAACGTTTTTCTTTCAGATGCACAAGTTACTTACCTTCGGTAGCGATATTTCTGTAAAAAACATTAGTTAGTTACAGATTTCATACCGCCCCACCCATCCTCCCCGTTCTGTGAACTGATTTCTAGGGTTAAGGACATCCTTTCAGGGCCCTAGTTTTGTGCACCAATGGTCTATGTCTTGCATGGCTCTGCGTTTCTGGTACGGAAAGTCGTGTACAGAACTGACATCAGTGTGCGAGGGCGGCATCTAAGTAGCTGCCTCGACGTCATTCCGGCCACCACGACGCTGATGACGGACGCCTAGCCGACCGACGCCACCTTCCGACGCACAGAGGTACTGCTGACGAAAAAACTTTCCAGATCCAGTCTGATGCATGGGGGTAATTCTAAGGTAAGGAATCTATAACTAACAAATGTTTCTTACAGATATTTTGTTACCGAAGGTAAGTAACTTGTGTGACGGTGGGCGGGCCGTGGGACACTGATTCATTGGGCTGAATTTTGGTTCTGCGGTGGGTAGGGGCTGTGAGGCAGCAGGCAGCGTGCTCAGATTTTTTTCAAATTGCCACGCCTCAGCATACCCACCCCACAGCGAGTCATCCATTCCACAGTTACTAGCAGCACCAGGCCCGTCTAACAGAACCAGTCAGTGCAGTGTATGTCCCGGCCGGGACCTTGCCCGACACTAGTACAGGTAAATTAAGTACTAAGTTAAGTAGTAGCCATGAGGCCAATAAGATGCCATCATCTCTATGCCAAACCAACGCTTTTTTGTTTTTTGGAGCATGGTAGCGTGACGGTCATCGGAAGTCATGCATGTCAACAAATTATACTGTTCAGTACCACGTGTGCACTTGAAAGGCTGATTAGGCATAAAGTTATTTTCGCGAACCATATTTATTGTGTATTTTTTTTCCAGTTCATGCTGTGGTATTTAGTTATTGCGCTGTCAGTTTTGAAGGTAGGCAAGGACATAACATGGCCAAATGACCACAGCACTACGGTAGCGCTAGCTCCACAAAATTCGATGATCATGAATATGTTGCTCATGCAGATGCACTCATTGCACTGCCTGGCCTGGTCTAGTGGGCGCCGCCGGCCATACACTTAGTTATAACACAATAGGGGCGGGCCCGGCCAGGGTTAATAATCCTACTGGTCAATAACTTGCCATTTAACAGTATTCGGTGGACTATGAATGAGAACTTTCTTTTTTGTCCTCATTCTCCTCAGGCATTGATGACTCTTACCCTTGCCAAACCTCTATGACAGAGAAGACCACAGACCCCCCACCGGGGTTGGGGGGGGGGGGGAAGAGGCGCAGGTCTAATAAAACACCATCCTCCTGTTGGTATATCTCTCTCAGACAGCGTCTGATTTCCTGGCGGCTGCATAAGATGTACTGTGGGGGTCCATAGCAGCTGAGTCAGAGAGTTCTATTGTGGTAATCATTGGACAGGAGATTCTTCTTATTACCTTCTTACTTACTATCCATTAGGCCACTCCCTGGCTTCAGTTATCCCCTACCAAATTTCATAAAATCTCCCCGAATATTTCCCTGTTTTTGGACCCATTACGCAACAAGTCCATTCTTGACATATAAAACATGGACTCTAGCCATTTTGCGTGCTGCGGCGGTGTTTCGCTTATCCAGTTGAAACAGATCTCCCTTCTAGCAAGCAATAGTGCATAAAACAACAAATTCCTAGTTGCTCCTGTCACACCCTCCTTAACCCCAAAGATAATTTGTTCGAGGCTTACCTTTATGTGTGTTCCCAAAATACCTGTAAGTGTTGATTCAACTTCATGCCAGAAACTTTGAATGTGCATGCATTAATAAAACATGTGTACATCAGTCGCTTGTTTTAGACCGCACTTTGCACAGGCCGCCGGCTTTCTTTTCCCCATTTTGGACAGCTTCTCAGGAGTTATGTATGCCCTATGAAGTGAGAAAAAATTATTTCTTTTCAAAAAAGCAGGATTGACAATAGAATAAAGTTTGCTCATCGATAATTGCCAGATATGTTGTAAATTGCAGCTCGGCAAGCATCTGCCACATAGATCTTCTACCAAGGTGAATTCTCAGTCGATGTTACTCTGCAAACCCCAGTACCATAGGGAAACTTCTTTCACGCCTGGAGGTTTGCTGGCCCACTGTTCCTCCAGATCATTGGCTACACCCAATGGTGTTTTTTGATCCTGCGCCCAGCTCTTGAGTTGTAAATTACCTGAAAAGCGACATTTTTTCCTTCATAAGATCCTTCATCTCACTCCATGAGATTAACTGTCCATCCTGTGTAATCTTTCCCCAGACCAGTACACCTGTCTCCTTCATTGACAAAGCCAGTTTATCCTTAAGGCATTCAGGAGTTCCTGACGAGTCCAAGATTGGGGCAGAGAAGGAATAGTAGTCTACTCTAAGCCGCCTATGTATCGAGTACCACATTCTAATGAGAGCTTGTAGCACTTTTAGCTTAATCTTCTTGAAAGATTTTGGGTCCCCGAACTTAAAGAGGAAACCACCGTGTCCCCCTCTACTCTCTTTTATCATTGCAGAAAACATAGATCCGATATCCGTCTCGACAGGGGTTCTAAAAAGCATTCTGGAGTTGGAGATTTGAAAAGCCCCAACATATAGCTGGATATCTGGTAGTGATAGTTCCACTTTCTCTCTCCGTCCCCGCAGCTTTTTCCAGGATATCCAAACCCCTTTGTATGCCCAGATGAAAGAATTTATAGCCTGTTGGAGTTTGTCTATAGTTGATTTCTCAAAGTGCAGAGGTGTGGTGTTAAATAGATATGTGATTTTTGGCAGAATCACCATCTTGACCAGGTTAACTCATCCAAAGATCGTAAGAGGAAGGTATACCCAGCTCTTCAATAATTGCACTATTTCCTTATAGATTTTCAATAGGTTATTCCGATATTTTACTGATATCCTCCACTATTTTGATCCCCAAGTGTTTCATATCCTTTTTAATCAATGGTTTATCTGCCTTCTGATTCCAAACCATGATCTCAGTTTTGGACTCGTTTACCTGGTAACCTGAAATTTTACCAAACCTTGTAGCTATCTGCAGGGCGGGAGACAGTGCGGCCTCTAGATCAGAAGTAAAGATAACCAAATCTGCTGCATAGAGAGCAACTTTCTTCTCCCTAGACCCCCAACAGAAGGCGGGGATGTTTTGTTGTCATCCTCAATTTCTGAATAAAAGGCTCTATATACAAATTAAATAAAAGGAGGGACAAAGGGCATCCCTGTCTTGTACCTCTTGTGATTTTGAAGGGGGTAGTTAGATTCGCATTTACTAGAACTCTCGCCATGGGGTTTTGATATATTAATTGTACAGCCCTACAGAATTTATCCCCTAACTCTAGTTTCTTCAAAACCACTAGCAGATAGGACCACCTGACCCTGTCAAATGCCTTGGCGGTGTCTAACATAACTGCAAGTGGGACAAAATAAGCTGTTGCCACATCAATTGCTCCAATGAGCCCATATGTTAATTCATGGATGTGCCTCCCTTTAATAAATCCCTTCTGATCGTTATGAATTATCCCTCCAGCAACCTTGCTTAGTCTCCCCGCCAATATAGAGGTAAAGATTTTATTGTCTTTGTTCAATAGGGATATAGGCCTATATGATTCGCGGTTAGTGGGGTCCTTGCCAGGTTTTAGGATAAGGGAGATTGTCGCTTCATTCCAAGATCTTGGAGGTTGCATCCCATTATCTAAGATCTCTTTAATTACCTCTGTCAAAAGAGGTATTAGGACTTCCCCCAAGGCCTTGTACAATTCCGCTGTTATCCCATCTGGTCTAGCGGCTTTCCAACCCTTAGATGTTTGTATGGCCTTCCTCACTTCTTCCTCTGTTACATCTTGATTCAGACTCTTTTTTTGCACCTGTTCCAAAGGCTTCATAGACTCTGCTAATCAGGCTACCACCTCCTCTTCCAAGACCTCTGCCTCTTCGGAGTAAAGATCCCGGAAGTATTAAAAAAAGTCCTCTTCCACTTCAGAGCCCTTTGTTAACATTGCACTAGACAGCTTAATTCCATTGATATAGTTTCTATTTTGGTCAGACTTAATTTACCAGGCTATGAGCTTCCCTGCTCCCTCCCCATACTCAAAGTGGGCTAGCTTGCTTGCATCCCATCTTTTCTTGATCCTATTTTGTAGGGTCTCTTCCACTTGATTTTTAAGTCAGTCTCTCTTCCCTCTTGGTGTTACTGCCGGTGATCGTACATCTATCTGACTCTCTCTTTCTTATTTCCGCTTCCAAATTGCTCAGCTATTGTCTGTATTGTCTATTCCTATAAGTAAGTACGTTTGTAATCCTCCTTCTGATGAAGGCTTTAATCACATCCCACACTATCCCATTTGAGGCGGAACCATAATTAATCTGAAGGCTCTCCCCTACACCTGCCTTTAGGTTATCCATGGTATCCGTCTCTGAAAAAATGGTGTGATCCAAAGTCCACCTTCTATCTTTGTGTTGACTATTCTTTCTAAATGTTAACAATACTGCAGAGTGGTCAGATAGATGTACGGGAAGATATTCTAAGTCTAACACCTCCTGTTTAAGATTCAATTCCACCAAGAAATATTCAATCCTTGATCTATGCCCATATTTTTTATTATGGAATGATGCACCTAGTCGAGCTCCTACCCTCTCTCTCCATAAATCGCTAAGAGCATGCTGCCGCATCATGGATCTCAAGAAAGCCTGAGATTTCGGGGTAGGTATAGCCCTACTATTATAGGATTTATTCACCTTAGTATCCAAAATAATATTAAAATCTCCCGACATTATCACCGAGCCTGGGAAATCTAATAAATTCGTAAAAACAGACTTTAAGGGTTCACAGTCGTCTTGATTTGGGCCATAATATCCTACCAAGGTAAGTGGATGGTCCTCTATTTTTAAATCAGCCATCTGCCAGATTTATCCACTCATACTTAGTAGCCTCATGCAGCCACCTAGTTTTTTAATGATAATTGCTACCCCTCTTATGTTAGCTGTCTCTTCTGTACACCCTACCTGGTGTACCCATCTTTTTTTTTAAACAGCTTCATACATTCTTCTTTGACCAAGTGGGTTTCCAGTAAAATTAAAATTTGTGCTGGGGAATCTTTGAGGTATTGTAGGATCTTGTCCCTTCTACCCCTTGTGCGGAGCCCGTTAACATTACATGATAAAATCCGCATCATCTCCTACACTATCTTTCCTATGTGGTGGCAAGGCCATCATGTTGTAACTCAACTGGATTGTGTTTATTTGAGATGTCTGAGAAAATGTTTGTAGTTTTTTCCACATGCTCCCCACCCTGTGCCCCCTACTCCCCCTCCGCCCCCGCAGAGAACCTCTCCCTACTTCCTACTGGACCTAACACAGGTCCCATTTTCTTCCCAGCCCCTTGTTGCACACCGCCTTCTATATTAACATGAATTAAAACACCAACCCCTACACCCGTTAACTATATCTCATAAGCCTTTGTTTCTTGTATCATATGTCATTCTCCGTGTACTGCCCCCCCCCCCTCCCCCGATTACTTCAGGGAGCTCATCAGCTTCTCTGACAGTTTTCAAAAAGTGCATTTGGTTATTGTACATGACTCTGAGGGCGGCGAGAAATTTTAGTTGTGCAGAGGCACCTATTTTTCGAAAATCCTCGAGACGTTTTCCAAGTTCTCATTGTCTGTCCAGGGTGACCTGGACCAGGTCAGACCTGATTTCAAAGGAGAAATCCTTCCCCCTTAGAGTTTTCATTTTCAGTGCACTCAGTACAATTTTTTCTTTCAGGGTGTACGTTTGGAAATTGAGAAGGATTTTTCTTGGTTTCGTTCTATTCGGGTTCTTCCTAAATGGATCCCTGTGTACTTGCTGAATGTCCTGTTCAATTTCTGCATTACTTTCTTCTGTCTGGACGGAGTCCTTGATTAATGATGCCACAAATCATTTCCAGTTGTCCCCCTCTCGTCCCTCGAGAAAATTCAATATACGCACATTGTTTTTCCTAGAACTATTTTCCATTTGTTTTCCTGCAGTGCCTGCTCCACCCTCTGCAGAGCTAATATCTTCTTCTTACTATCATTTAGGTCCGCCCTCAATTCGCCAACATTAGTTTCAAGTGACTGTGTTCTTGCTGTCAGGGAGTGATTTGTTTTTTCTAGTACTCAGCAGAAGTTGCGTATCTTGCACATGTTTGCCTCCGATACCGCAAAACCTTTTCTAATATCTGCAGAGAGTGAGGCAAACATATCTTCTAACAAGCCTCCCCCAGCCCCAGTACTGGTGGTTCCAGCATCTACATCCTGGTCGGCATGAGTTTTAGGTGACCCTGCTAAGGGGGAGGTCCCCCTGTCGCTTTCAGGCGCATTATCATCCTTGCTACTGCCTTTTCACTTTTATCACCTCCGACTCCTCCTGGTGTAACTTCTGTTGCTGACACCGTTAAGTGAGCTGTCACCCCCTGGTCAAGCATATCAAGATTCCTAGATTGCTTCTCCATGTCGTTTTCCTTATCGTTACGGATAACTGCCTGTGGAAGAACCGTAAAGTAAGTCCGCAGGGAAGGGGTTACTTTAATTTTACGGATTAAAATATCACCCCTACGTACTTTCCGGAATTCTTGATCCCCTACTCCCCTAGTTCTGGGACCTTCCGTGCTAGCTTTGGAAAAAAATGGAGGTAATGCAATCTTTGCCGGGGGGGGGGGGGGGGGGGGCTTATTTCCAGTTTCACGGCTGACTTTATTGGAATACTAGTAGGACTTTTCACTGACCTACACACTTGCTCCTGCTGCCTCCCCACTTGCACCCTAGGCCCAACAAGATAGTCCTCCTCAATGTCAGCCTTACCAGCTTACACCTCTGTTTTCCTTCTTCCATCTCGGGGGCCCACTCCTTTCTTGCCCCTTACTGCAGTCTCACCAGGGTACTCGGTCACACTGGCATTCAGATCTCCCAGGAGGGAGCTCTCTCTTAAACATCGCTATATTACCCTGCAAGCTGATGTGGCTCCCACCTCCTGCAACCTGTAGTTGCAGCCCTTCTAGCATTTTGTACTCCTAACGCCTGTTTCCCCAATTTATGGAACAGCAGCACACTTGCTAAGAAGACCGCTTCCACAACCAGCCTATATACTCTGGCTATGCGGACGAGGCATGTCATGCATCACTGAAGCAGCCCGTAACCTGCCCTGGGAGCAGAGTGCACCTACTTAGTTGGGGTTGACCAGACATGTGCACAGACTTTTGCGATTAATAAACCATGGCGAAGAATGCTCGCATAGCTCACACTATTGCAGTCACAGCAACCATATGGAGTGACCACTTACGCCAACTACCAGGCTTGCTTAACTAAAGCTCGATCACAGATACCCACATACCTGCTAACCAGCTGTGATCCATGATGCTCTATAGGTCTTGCCCCCACTCTATTTATGCAGATTCCTGCAATGTACCCTTCTGCCCCTGTATGGGTGGGAAAATACCTGTAACATTGCTAATCCCACTGAACTCACATTCTCAAACAGTCCAGTGGGGGAGAGTTGGGTCCTTAGCATTGGTTCTGCTACCTTGCCTGGTCTCCTAGCCCACAAGCACCTTAGTCTGACAGCAGACTATCTGCTGTGTTGCCCGTGCGATGACCGCAGCCTGGTGCAAGACATCCCACTCTACACCTCTGCTAACAGATTTCCTTCAGTGAGGCTGGAGTGAACGGTTGCATGTTGTGCATCTGACCCTAAGAACTTTGGTTTGCTTTGGCAGGGATCAAATTGTTGCATCTGTCACGCTCAACATAGTGGCAATGTGCAGCTCTCTTGCGTTCTACACTTCAGAGTGGGACTACATACCCCACAAGACCACAGAGTCGTGTGCATCTTACCAATGATACTATTAGAATCTAAGGTTCCCAGTGTCAAGTGGTGACTATCCCGCCATGGAATATGTCACTTAAGTAAGGGGGTCTTCGTGTACTTGCCATTATCCCTCCTGTCGTACGGTGATTTTGCCTTTATAGTTTAATCTGTGGTATTCGCCCCCAGACTTCCCAGGCTGCGTACTGCTGGCCCCGTGCGCTTCTGCTGGCGTAATAAGTGAATCTCCCGTTGCAACTTGCAATAAAACAACGCCCGCTTGAATGTGCTACGTTGTAAGCAATTAAGTGCCTAACATATCTCTTCCCCTTGAACAGATACCACAAACCGCACTGTTCATTAGAACCTTAAGCAGCACACAATGTTCCCTGGGCATACCTCTAACTGAGAATGGCTCTACACCGCCGTAAGGCCAGAAACACACATCTTTTACATATTTTCTGGGTTTGCCACTTGGCACCCTTCTGGTTGGTGATACGGAACCTCCTACTCAGCATAAGCTGACATCCTCCTGTGCAATAGTCATACTGCTTAGTGGGAAATCGATTCAACATCCCTCCTTTCCTGCCAGGCTGTTGTCTGTTGAGTTTAATCTGTGGTGACTGCACCCAGACCTCCCAGGCAGCTTCGTTGCTGACAATGTGACCAGTTGCTGAAATTGAGGGAATCTCACGCTTACCACTTGCAACTAAAGCGATTATTTAAATTAATATGATATGGTGTATCTGTGAGAACTATGCACAGGTCACCGACACTCTCCCACATGCAGTTGCTGTGAAACCTTTTGGACTAGCCCATCAAATTCAGCCACCCACCCCCCTAGGTGGAGTTTTGCACTCCCAAACTTCTGCTAGTGTATACCACTGTCACGCCTCTTGTTCAGTTGAATTAAGTAATTCATGACGCTGACAAATCCAGGGGCCTAATACTGGGCTGTGTATATGAGGCCCAAGATGACCTGACATAATCGGCTTGGAGTGGCTATATGTTAACATTGCCTGGCTGAAATGCAATCCCTTTGACTCCTGACAAGCTGTGCCAATGCAGGGAGAAGTAAAAATTACCCAGCCCGCCTTACTTCCTTTCCCAGCTATCTGTGTATAGCGCTTGTTGGAGCACGACGCTTGTGTATTTTTGAAGTGCAAGTGTTCCCGTAGGCATGTTGCCGCTAGATCAGAGATCTTTCTTACCCTGCTACTGATATTCATTTTAACAACCACAGAAGGAAGGAAGGTTGATTGAAACCCTAAAGTGGCCAATTGGCTGACACCCCAGCGGGACCTGGCAGTCGTATTTAAACTTTATATCCTTACAGCATGGCAACACTCACCGCTGCACTATGCCTTGGTGCGTAAACGCCTGGTAGTTGCACTACTCCGTACAGCGATTAATTAAATTAATAATACTGTGCATATGAATAGAACTATGCACCAGCAGCTGAAAACTTTCACTCGTTCATAATGTGAAACATATTGGATTTGTCCATTACATTAAGCCAGTCACCTCACTAGTGAGGTCTTGCCCTCCAAAACTTCTGCTGGTATACCAGGGAGCAGACAAGACAATGGGAACAGAAGGGGAACAATATGTATCAATACCTTCCCTTTCTTGAATACTGGGAATGCCAAATGTTCTTCAATACATTGTGGCCTATTTGTGCCTTAACTTATTGCCCCCAAACAGTTTGACCCAAAACCTTTGGGACAACTTTATTAGCAAAATGCCCTTAATGGTATGTGACCTTCTACAAGCACTGCGCAGAAATCCCCCTTTGACCTGCTCGAGCCTGTGGCCATTCTGCTGAAAGCCCTGTGGCCCTGGGAGAGGCCCAGGGTGACCTTAAACAATCGGCTTGGTGTGGATAGGTGCCAACTTTACCTGGCTGAAGTGCAATCCCTTTGACCATTACTCCTGACAAGATGTGCCAATGCAGGTAGAAGAAAGTTATCCAGCCCGCCTTACTTCCTGTCCCAGTTATCTGAGTAAATTAGTGACAGATGCACGTTTGAACTGGTAGCTGATAAGGTTACTTATGCCTGCAAACGCTCAGCTCAGAGCAGCCCGCTAGCCTTTGCATCGGATACCTCATCTGGCTGTAAGCCGCTCAGTGCTACTGATGCCTAGGCGCTTCCTGACCCACAGCCAGCTCACCCTGATACAATCCACTCATGGCTGGGACTCAACAGTGCGGCGAAAGCACAAGACATCCTAGCTTTACCTTAGCTCTTCACCAGGCTCCCACCCAAGAGCCCTCCACAAACCTTGTGGCCTAAAACCTTCGCCCTGTTTGGCGATTGCGGATGGACTGCTAACAACTCCTAGGCAATCTCTACCAATGTTGTAAATGGAGTTTCTGGTTGGCTAGGGTATGACTCTAAGCCTGGCCGAACCCACCACTCTAGTCAAGAGGAAGAAGGACACAATTAGGCTGACACCTGCCCCCCTCCACCCCCCCCCAGGTGGCTAGGCAGAGACTTTGGCTTATCCCAGAGGCAGTGTAAATTTAATGTGCCAGTCGCACTCCCACAGTGGCACACTCCAGAAGAGACTCCATACCAGGTTATTTTAATTACCCTTCGTATCGTCCATACAAGAGAGACTTCGTACCATCTGCTCCTATTACCCTGTGCTACTAAACCTCATCATGACATCACAGTGATTACATAACTCACTAGGTCAATCGGGCCTCCATCCTACAGCTCAGTTAGCACAACCCCGTAGCTGCTCGTGGAACTGTACTTAGCATAACACCGCACAGAGTAAATGTAAAATTGTCCTTTCCCACTATTGGGCTGGTAACCGACCTCCAAAAGGTGGAACCTGGGCATGGGATCCTTGATTCCTAAGTAAAACCATAATTATCCTGCACCATTAACAGATGTGCCACATGCACCCATGCCCTACCTACCTATTGCTACAGTGGGTGGCCACCCCACTAGAGGCAGTGGTCTGTCCAATTCTCCGCTGAATTCTCAGCTATGGAGGCTCCAGATAATCTCAGGTGTGAGAAAAGTCTTTCTAACGTAGCCAACCGATGGTTTATACGTTACGTAAGTGACTGCCCACTTATGGTACGACCAAACCAAGGCTGAAGCAATAAGCAACGGGTGTCTTTGTGGACTGAAAACATTAATTGACCACGCAAAGAACCATGGACATCCCCTTAAATGCCAGTCACCAGAACATCAATGAAATATTGATGGATTCGAGACATAGGCGCCACCCAAACTACTGAATTAAAATTGGCGAGAACAGTTCTTTGAAAGAAAAGCATTGAATGAATCGCTCCTCGAAGTCAAAGGACATATCAAACCGCTTTGGTCTACCTTGCTGAGAAGAATGGAGCAATGGCCATTATTGGTATTGGTGAATGCAGACATTGTTCATTCATGTTCAGCCAAAGTGAGAAACACTGCCCCCAAGTGGCCTTCCCACTTTATGGCACCCTGGCCATGCAAATTGGTTCAACACACCAATAATCAACCCAACTGATATACTGTTTTGCCCCACCCAGGGCACCCTGTCCGGTTACCGCTAAGGCAGACGCACCGCAACGCCAACTGAAGGCTGGGGTAAAACACAAGTTTAGACCTAGAGCTGTTCACGGCGGCACATACATTGAGATGCCCAATATTGCGCAAAACTAGGATCAGCAAACTCCCACGCTACATACAGCAAGGTAGTTCCACGGAAAACCTGACACTTGTGCCACTATATGCCAAGAGTCACGTCAGGCGGCCACTTCCTTTTGCACCACACCTTGTTCCCACCATGCTGCCAATCATAGAAACACCACAGCTACTAACCCTGACACAGGCAAGTGTGACACTTCAGCCTAATCCCAGCCCTTAAAGCTATAAGAATGACTTGGGCAGCAGGCAATAGTGGTTTTAATGTAAATTGAATTAATCAATGCCTGTTGTGGTCATCCCTAAAATAGACAGACAGCGCCAACTCGTGGCAGGCTGTCACAAGCTCCGGTGTGACAATTAAGTGATGTGCAGCGCACCAGAAACCTCCCAGTCAAATTACACTGGTAAACTTGATGCTGTAATTTAGCATTAGTGGCTAATTGCCACACTTTCTCACCTGTAACATTACCCCTAAAGCAAGCCGTAAACCAAATCTGCCTTCATACACCAGAGCTGTTTTATGGCAGGAGGCACAGTTCCTCCGGTGCCCATGCCCAGGAGCATGCTTCCGCCTTGAATACACACAAAAAGGGCCTCCTCCTACTCTCTAATAGAGACCACCTCTGGCTTGTTACTGAAATCTGCCTCTAGTCCGTAATAGGAGGCATATATACCTCAGAAGGGCACCTCTAATTCTTTAACCTGAAAACCACTGTTTAGTAGTCCACGCAAGAACGGAACACTCAGAGAGGCCTGCTCAGAGACTTTGACTCCTTCACATGGGCAGTTCAAGTACTGACACCTCTGACTCCTGCATGTATGCAGCACCTGCCTCCATAACAGTAGGTGTGAACTCTTAAAGACAATCAATTCCGTGTACCAGCGGGAGTAATAGTAAACGCAGCTCCTCGCTTAAAAGTCTTTGCACACTGTCAATGAAATTGCCCTTCGTGCCTTAACACACTGCTTGTGTGCTGCGGAGGCAGCACACCAGGACCAACCAGCAATGGCCCGGGCCGCTGCTGTGACAGGAATTGCGCTTGCGGGCCACAACCCGCACATCCAGGATATAAACTTAAGAAAGGTTCACATCACCTTCACTCACAACTACAGCGTGAGGGTGGGTGTCGAGAAATGCGATCATGGGCACTAACAATAGCTATTCTCGTCTCACTGCCGAGAGTAGGGTGTGCCGCCTGGGACCTCGCAGGTCTTGGATAGGTCAAATCGGGGACCGGCGCAGCGCCTAGGACCTCGCCACTCTAGTGCGAGTCACCAGGGTGATCGTCGTGCAAGTTTGTTAATTTTAAATTTAAATGCAAATTATTAACATTAAATTATCAGGGCCTGCCTAACTGCCCATAAAAAGACACATTGGCACGTACCCGGGACCTAGGTGTAACCAGCACCATGCTCCAACCAACAGAGCTAATCGGCCTCGAATGTGAATCCTCCCCCCACATCTTCTGCCCTGGGCCACAAGGCCACTTCCTTGTGGCCCCTCCGCATGCGACAGCTGCAGTGCTGTAGCGGGGACACATACTCCATACCCCAGACATGGAACCAAGCGGGTATGCGGAGGGTGGGGTTTGGGATTATACCGGCTGACTTACTGAAAGCTGGCAATGCCGCTAAAGACGCTGCTCCCGCGCCAACACTTCAAAAACCTTAGGCCCAGAGACCGACACCGCGGCCCAAGCCGCCCCCGCCCAACAGGGAACATCACAGTGGACAAGGAATTGTGGGAGCAGGGGATTCAAACCCTCTGGTGACTGTACGGGACACACACATTGACAGTGCCTACACCAACCGGTGGGCTCGGCCTCCTGCTGATGCGCCGCAAGACTTTGGCGCAAGACTCTCTGCTCCCCTATATTACACTGGATCAGGCGAGCCACGAGACGACCGGGACAGGACCAATATGCCTGATACACACCAATAGTGTAATAGACACGTGATTACCACTCCCAAATCCCCCGCAATCACAATATCCACATGATGTAAGGCCCCAAACTCAACACGATAATACCGAGTTCCTATACGGTCTTCGGATTCCTGACGGCAATCCGTTGCTACCTTTTGATGCCTACGAAACATTCCTATCATGAACCAGGGTAAACCGTGTGTAGGGATCGTATCGGTCCCCGGGCAATCCGTGTCTGGGGCTATGAACTAATGATCCCGGACTCATCGCGCAAAAACACTGACACTGCTCCTGGGCCAAAAACGGTGTGGGACAGGTATTTTACACAAAACTGTTAGCACGTTATCACACCTGTGCTGAGTAAATGTGTATGTCACATACCAAAACACTGTGCCCACGCGCCCAATACCCATTGGCTACTGCATAAAAACGATGCATCGGACTTGCAGCTCCTATCCAAGAAAGTGTGCCACTCTGTTTGCTCCCCCACGCATAGCGCCAAGCCATGCATGCCCCAAGCACTCCGAGGCAGGGGCACCCAGCCCTAAAGGCACTGGCAAGGAATTGAGAAACCACCCCAGACGGGCCCACACTCACAGCAGAGCTTAACCTGAATCACCAATGTGGCATCCTAGCTTCTAGCAGGGTGCAACGCAGTGCGGGTGTTAACCGACTTACATACACCCCACCTCGTGGCTTCTAGGAATCCACCACTTGCTTAAACCCTTGCCTCGGGTGAGGCATGCCTCCTAGGGGCCCGGAGGCAGGAGCCACTAGCTCTCTAGGCACTGCCCGGGTACTACAGTGATTGCATGAGTCATTGTAGTACAAATACCTGTAATCCACAAAACCATATACGTAGTCACCCTACCAGTGAACCATAACGAGGGAAACGAAGAGCCCCTCCGGCCCTTTCCACCAATGGCCAGATCAAGGCCCAGAGCAAAACCATATCTCAGAGCAACTGCTCGATGCGCATTCCCCCATTAGCAGGCACTCAACTCAGAAAGCCCCACAACACCGGTCAAGGCCAGCAGCGGCTCATGCCCAGATCAGACTCCTGGCTGCAAACAGGTCTGCCACCTCAAAGCCTGGCCTGATGGCAGTGCTCAAGTGACCCGACCTGAGCAACATATCCCCAGCGCATCACCGTCTGGGCGGAGGTACGCAGCTACCCCTTATATGCCAAGTCTCCCTCATCTACCATCCCCTTCCAACAAGAGAACTTCACCCACAAGCGCCAGCCCCAATACACACCTCTCTGGAGGCACCATGGGAACAAGTGATCAGGTCCGAATCACGGGATGGAGAGCTGGCGCCGAGACCCAACTCACAATTTCAACCTAGAAAACACCGAAGCTGTAACACCAGAGCTGGGTGCACCGCCTGCAAGGTAGGAAAGGCAAATTCAACCAATGTAGTATGCCCACCTGGCTGCCCAACAATACGGGCTGCCAGCTATCTCATGTCCCCACGACACTCCAAATAATTAACTACTACCATCATATAAATAATGCAATACTCCCGACGCAAGCTCATCCCTGGTGAGGCTAATGCTTAGATTACGGCGATGCCCCCCACAAACATTAGGCATTCATATTCCGCACGATGCCCACCGCTGCCTCCACCCCAGGACACTGTGCGTCCATGACACAAATGGGGGCCCGTGCACCGACAGGGCTATAGGACACCCTCCACACCGCTCTGTTCCCTCTGCCAAAAACACTCCATTGCTCAACTGCACAGGAGATCGGGACAGCAGGCCCGGCTCACACGACTGCCCCCGTAGCTATGGCAGAGAAAGGGCACAACAAAGGCCTTGCAAAACCGGGACGTGGGCCTGCGGCCCGTGCCACTCCCCCCCCCTCCCCCCCCCCCCCCCCCCATGTAACCCAAGGCATCGGGGATGACGGTAGGAGGCTGATAATGCCCCTTCACTCACCACGCAACCGAGACAGACCAGGGACACGACGGCTTAAAACCACAGCAGCTCCTCAGCACGACCACCTAGGCCTGTAAAACAATGAGGACGACGACGAACGACCCCTCAAGACGGCATGTCAGGCAACAAAGAGGACTCATAATGGAGGGGGGAGGCCTAAATACCCTCCCCACAGCGCGCCGGACATGACGTGTCTGGCGCGCCCTGTAAGGGGACTCCTCCTGGAGTCCCGCAGTAGTGAGTGGGGGTGGGGAAGTGCCCAAATGGATCTAAGGGGGGCCACCCTCTGAGGAGGCCCCCTGCGGGGGCCGTGGGCTGCCGCAGAGTTAGGGACTGCCATGTTCTCCTGACTATGAATGAGAACTTGTTCATATTTTTGTGACTGATTGAAAACAATCTAAATATTGTGCTCATTCCTGTGTTTTTCTGAAAGTGAGCAAGATGGCTGCCATATTCAACAATAAATATATATAAGATTCAGACACCAATCGGATGATCAGATGAAGTTCATTATCAAATGACTAAAATCATGTAAATATGCACACTGTTTTCAGCTGTGATAGAATGGTAATTAGCATTGATTACCAATAAATTGTGGTGCTATGAGAAGAACAGATGCTTCTAGAATCAGATTGGATGGTTTGCAAATACCGCCCTGAAGAATACTTTCAATTTGAATGGGTATGGCAGCAGGTATTTAATTCACGATTCAGAGCTAATGGTGAGTGCGCATTGATTTAATTAAATATAATTGGGATGTTTTAGAAGAGAGCACACCCTAGACTGGGGACAACATAGCTGTACAATGCTAAGAAGCCAAACATGATACAGCCATAGACCGTTCCATAAAAATACCTCAATTGCACAGATCCAGTAACATTGCACTTTAAGCATGTACTGACACTTTTGATGCCCTGGTACAAACAACTTTAACTGTCTGACAGAGCTCCTGTCATCAGAAAGAAGGAATTCATAAAAATCACACAAGAAGGGGGGCTTTAGATCTGTCTTATTTATAAGCTTCTTTATGGGCATTTGATTGATCCAGTGCTTAATTTGAGTCGGTGGTTTCTGGTGTTGAGCACCAGCACTTAATCATCAACACCAGCGTTTTTTCGTGAGTACCAGTTTAGGACACATTCATGGCACGGGGAGATTAAGTGATTTGTCTAGAAACACAGGATTTTGAGACAACGTCGAGGCTTGAACCTGGTTCCCCAGCTCCGAAATCGGCAGACCTCGCCAAAATGCTTCATCCTCCCACCATTTTCATGGTTAGTAGTTGGTTTTGTTTTAGGCAGTGCTAACAGGAGAAATTGGCTGGTGCAAGCTGCCTCCTGATGAGAGCACCGGAACTTATTATTTTTACAAATCAACCAATCCATTTATTCTGGATGTTGGGCAAAGTTTGTGGCCTAGTTTGAAGTCCCTCAAGTTGGCCCTCTGCAGGCCAAGCTATAAGATGTTTGTTTTGTCTTTGACCTGGCAAGGCATTACTGTGGGCATCGTTAAAGGTTATTTGTTGGCCCTTTTGGCATTTTTGCGTTTGCAAACAAGCCACAAGTTGTGATATGTTTCCTAATAGGGCTCACATATGTACAACGTGTGCCCTGTGTACTATGCCTCAGTGGGGCATTAGCTTGTTTGTCACATTGTTGATGTAAATACGGTTCGAGCCTTTGCACAGTGGCTGAGATTGCCAACCATCTTGAAGGTCCTCATTGGAATCACTTTTTGTGTCATGTCAGGGAGCTCCAGGCGCTGTCAGTGCGTCCTCCACACACCACCTTCTTCCCTCACAAATTGTTGTGCAAATTTGTGCTTTCTTTCTGCTGAAGATGGTGTCACCCTGCCTTATTCACTCTGACACATACCTCTAAGGAAAAGAAGCTTCGCCGGTTGGACCCAAAAAGACCCCATAGCCTTCACATCAGTCACCCTGAGGATCACTGGGTGAGTGACCAACTTTTTATCAGTTTGTCCAGTGCTTAGAAGAAAAAGGCGGTTTAGAACAATCCTTGTCTCGATGTATAATTCTGCACATAAAAATGTTGTGCACTGACCAACAGGAGCCTCCTGGTTCATACCACCAGAGCAAAGACTATCACTTTGGCGTTGGCTTGGAATATTCCGGTGTTAGATGTCTGGCAGGCTGCTACCTGGGTGTCTGTACACTCCATCATCATGCATTACTGTCTCGACAATCAGGTCTGCAGAAAAGTCAATTTTGCCTTCTTATTCCTGCAGGACTTCATGGTGTAAGTCCATTCATCAGACTCTCCACCTTATGAGAGATACTGGTTTGGTATCTATTCAAAAGGTAAGGAATCTATGGTTATAAGTGTCCTTCAGAAGAATAAGTCCTTTACCTTTGATAACGCTGCTTCTAATAGATGCGCTATTTAACTTCAGATTCCTCAACACCCTCCCTTGTCTCCATTCTGTGGAGTGAAATTTTAGGGTCCCAAAAAGGTCCTAAGTTAGATTTTGCACAGTGTCTACTCGCCTCAGGGTGTAGATTTTCAAAGGAAAACTGTTGTCACTGTGCGGAGGTGGTACCTGTTTATGGCTCCATGCAGTCACTTCCGGAGGCGTTATGAGAGCGACGGAGCATGATGACACCTCCTATCGGGGAAAGGGAGCATTTGCTAGAAAAAGGTCCAGATCCAGTCTGGTGCCTGGAGAAATTCAAAAGGTGCAGAATCTGGGTTAGGTACGGCATCAACCAGAAATAGCACTATTGAAGGTAAGTAACATACTATTTTAAGTTTTACCCATAGATATGTGATAGTTAACTTGGTAATGCAAGCCACTTTATGATGAGGTTGAGGATATATTTACTGCTGCTTTCATAATGGTGGACTTTTTAGGTCTCTCCTACATACAGATTTAGCTGTGTTTTGTCACAGGCCTATTGTCTACAATCCGATATACATAGATTGGGCCTTGGGTCTGCTTCTTGCTCAAGATTGGATGTCTTTCTTGTCTATATCAGTTCCTTTCTTCATATCAGTTGGATTTCTTCCCTGTTTTTGTAAGTGTCCCATCCAAGGAGCATTTTCGCTTCAGATTGTTTCTGACTGAATGACTTGTATCCTCTCTCAGCTGATGGAAGGGGACTTCTTTTCGATTGGTCTTTCAGCACTCCATGGGAGTCGATCGCTGGCCTCCCTACCTCTTCAGTCCAGTCATTACCTCTTTACTCATCCAGTGCTCACGCCCACTCTCCCCTTTCCAACTCAGTTTCATTTTTGTTATGTTTTTTAAAAATGATGTTCTATTATTTCTGCCAGGACCTTGCAACTCACACTGCTATCAAGCTTCTCACTTCTTTCTTTTAGTGATTACGTGCATACGTTTTCCTTCTGTTTACTTTACCATTCGAAAATGACTATCACCATCTTTCAACTGTAAATTAAAATGTTAAAATGGCCACTGGTGTATTACCACTCATGCTCACATATACACAGGCTGCTATCTTGGAATGATTTCTTTTCACTTTAAGAAAAACCTTACTAAGATGGTCTCTGCCAATAGATTTTACAGGCGAGTCCTATTGGCTTTGCCAATGCTTGTTTAATCTTTAACCAAAGCAACTGTCTCTCTAAGCCTAAATTTAGCTTGGAAAGTTTCTTTTTGGTATTGAGAGCAATGATGTGATTTTGGCAGATAAAAGTGAAAGTTTGAATGGGGCTGGATAGACCTATTAATAAGTTACTAATGAACCCTCTTAAAGAAAGTTGTGCATTGCCAGTTTTACGCAGCAGGAAGATACACTATGCTGAGGACCAACCAAAGACAAGAGCTACAGTAACTGTAAAGTAACATTTCCAAGCTTATCCTTGAAAAACACAGCCAAATGACCCTGGCTCTGATATGTTAAGAACAATACATCGAGCATAGTGAGGGGTGCTTTCACCTCCGTTTAGAAAGCATGAAATGTCAAATTAAAAGTTCGTCTCAATCAGGCTAATCTAGGGTTGGATGACTTCATTTGCTCTTGATCCGATGTTGGTGATAAGCTGCCTTTTACAATCAAGGACATACATGTAGATGGGGATATCCCTGGTGCATTTGGTTTTGGTCATTGCCTTTGCAAGTCATCTGGTCTTGCACACTTCTTCTGCAGACCTAATGTGGATTTTCTAAACTGCTAATGCTGGAAAGTCCTGATTTTATTAAATGCACTAGTCAAGCATTATGATATTCTTTTTCCTTTAAATAATACCAATTAAGAGAAAAAACACAAACTACATTTCCCAGGAACCTTGGGTATGTAGGTATCCAATAAAACACCAATCAGAGCACACAGACCCCGAGAATAACCTTTATTGTGTAGAGCTTGTCCTCTCTACCTATGTGAACCAACTGATTAGATTTCAAGGAAGAAAAGAACAATGAACCGAATAATCAACAATGTCAGGAGAATGATGTACCTCAGAATCTTCATGAATAGTCCTAATGAATGCAGGGACCCAGAAACACTTTTATCTGATATAGATAGATATTAGAGAGTGAAGAGTACAGAATAATGAAATGCAGTGAACCACCTACAAAAAGTCTATTGCGGCAGATTTCCCTAATATTCAGTCTAATGATTGTCATTAGGTCAAGAATGATCTCTGCAGGGGGCGTGACCAACAACATGGCCGAGTAGCCGCACTTATCGAGAGTTTCGGCTAATTAACAATAATCCGGCATGAATCCTGCCCTTCCAGAAAACATCCAACCACTTACCAGCTAATTATTTAATGACATACCTGCCCTGCAGCATTGACAAGAGCTCCTGTGCATTGAGACCACCAGACCTCTGCTTTTCCTGCTTCCGGCCTCCAAGACAGACACTGCGAAGGCAAGATGGCAACCGCCATACATTAGATAGTGGTGTGCGGTGGGAGATCTGCAGCGGCTGAGGTGAGGGTGGTGAGTACCTACCCCGCGCTGAGCCCCCTCCCCCTTGCTGCCGAGGAGCCAGGAGAGGCAATGGGCTGTACCGGAGGTCTCCTGCCCCATATTGCGTGCTGTCGCGCCGTCACCTGGCTGTCATGTGGGCGATAGGGGCTGCATGGCAGAGATTAGGCCTGGGATGTATGCGGAGGAGGGCCACTGCGGTAGTGCCCCCCGGACCAGAGAGGTGGAGGAGCGCCATCGTTTGAGGTTCTCTGCATGACGGAGATAACGGAACGGGCCGGTAGGAGCCACCAACACCGTCCAGGCAGGAGCTTCTTTTCACCCTTCGTCCTGCGGGCCTGTTCCTGACCCAGAGGCCTTCAACGGCACCTGAGGCTGACCTGTCTTGACCTGTGGTACGGTCAGAGAGGTCCTAAGACCGGTATTGAGAGACTGAGTCCTTCTCTATAAACCACCGCAACTCGTGGAGAGTGACCCGCGATCTGCGAACATATCTGCAAAGCTGCAGCGGGAGGGTTCCTCCCCTTATGTTTCGGACCTCCCCCCAGCTAGATTTTATCTGTGATCTTCTGTTCACATTGGGGCCTACATTAAGGCAAGCAGAAGCACTTGAGATGGGCCTCTCCTGCATGAACCGAGATCAATGGGGCCTAGGGGCTAAGTCTGACTTAGCAACAAGTCATACTGGGGGACAAGTGTGGAGCCACCTCACAGATGGAACTGAAGGTGGTGGGGGCCCACAAGTCACTGAGTTGAAGACTGTGTCTAGGCTCCACAGCTGGCCCTGAGGGAGAGAGTGACATACTACGAGGGCCCTGTCTGTCTGAATCCGGCAGTAGTGACGCTACAAATAAGGACTCCCCGGCCAATCAGGGTCTGGAATATGGACAGGCTCCTCTGGTCATTGCTCGCAGACCGCGATGTGACACACCCTGTACGTGCTCTGCCTCCTCTGTGGCACAGCCACCACGAGGGGTGACCTATCTCAGGGGATCAGAGCCACTCTTGGAGTCCCCCCATCTACCCTCTCATTCTCCCCGGCTGACTGTTCCCACATCAACCACTCTCTTTTCACGTCCGAAGACACAAGTGGCTTATTTCAACTATGGCTACAGACAAATAGCCCAAACAAGCGCTGCAAGGTAAACGGGAACAACTTACAAAGTTGGTCACACCACCAGTGGAGCAGGAATTGGCCACCTCCCCTGGACCCAGCAACGCAATATTACTGCTAGCTACCAAGTGCCAAAGAGGTACTTGAAGGCAAAATTGGAGAGGTGCGATCGGAGGTCTCCCTTCTGCGTCACAGACCTGCGTAATGTCTCAGAGAGGGTGGCAATAGCAGAGACTAGGCACTCTGAAGTAGAAGATGTGGTGCGGAACCTTAATAAAGGAGCAGAAGACCTTCGCAAGTCCAAAGCTGATGTCCTGTGGTGCATTGACGATTCAGAAAATCGAGCCCGGAGGAACAATCTCCGTTTTGTCGGATTCATGAAGCCTTGAACAGAAACCCCACCCCCCCCACAGGGAGCCTCCCCCCAGCCCATCATTGCTCGATTTTTAATTTTTTTGGATAGAGACATGATCCTTAGTGAGGCACGTTAGATGGGGGACTTCCGTCACGGAAATTCCAAGATTATGATATTCCCTGACTAAAGCCAAGAGCTCTGTGCACTTCAATTGCAATATATGCTACTATTTCCAGCTAAATTAAAGGTTTTGTACCTTCTGTCTCCAGAAGAGGCATTGACATGGCTGGAAGAATGGCCTTACTTTCCGCTACAAGCAGAGACTGGCATGGGGCAACAAATGCCACTACCAACAAGCACTAGGCCCAAGACCAGCCACCAGTGAAGATAGAGTTATGGAGTTACACCGCTTGGCCGGAGGACCTCATATCCCACTAGGGACCTGAGACAAGAAGGGAGATGGTCGTCGGACACAGAGGTAGAAAATCAACAGGTGTCAAATAAGTCCAAGGGCCGCTCATTATTGAGAGCTTCACTATCACAATCCAGGGGATCAGACTCTTCCTCAGACCTGGAGAGTGTTCACCCTCTGGTGAAGGAAACCACAGCATTGGAAAAGAATCCAGCAGATGACGAACAACATACGCAACTTCAGGACCTTGACTTAGGGCGACAATCCAAGGAAGTGGCCACTAAATAGCCGAGGAGTAGTGTGGTAACTTGACTGCAACAATAACCCTTACCACCAGAGAGACCATACCCGATTTGGGACCCAAACAGCTACCTGTTTGTGTACTGTGCTCTCTCTTTCCCCTTCCTCTCTCTTGTTTCCCCCATGTCTTCCCACTCCTCCTTATCCCCTTTTTTCTCATCCCTTTGTTTGTTTCATTGCTGTGTTGGATTTTACAGTAGTTTGGGACGGGGAGGGCTACTGATCCCCCAAGTTGGGCCTACAAAGTGTTTGTCTTGTCATGAAGGTTTATACATGTGGTAGGTGAGAGGTTATAGACCTACGGTTATGACTGTTTTGTGCAGACTGTTATTTGCATTTTTCAATTTGTGGAAGGGACGCCACAGTTACACAGCATTTACATCTCACTATGAGGGAGAAGTGCAATTGCAATCAATCAGACATAATACACATTAAGGACCAGCCACTTCAGCAACGTTCCATCTTTACATGGAACGTCATTAGGCTTGGTAGCAAAATTATAAGGGGGTTAGTGGCCACATTCATAAGACAACAGAGACAGACGTGGCCCTATTGCAAGAGATTCACCTTAGGGGGAACTAAATGTCACTTCCTGACTTGGGAAGCATTATACTATGTTAGCGCACGCAGGGTTCACATCGGGATCCCGAGGGGTAGCAATCCTGATCCGGAAGTCCTCCCCTTTTTATATACAAAAATCCAGGTTAGACCCCACTGGACAAATGCTGCAGTCCAGGGTATTTGGGGAAGATTGAATGTTACCATTGTCAATGTATATGCTGCACCGCCTCCAATAATACACACTAACCAAAAGTACCAACATCCTGCTCGAAGCTAAATCCTCTTTGCATATTCTAGGGGCTGACTTTAATGATGTGATGTTCACAGGACTGGACAGATCCAGTGTAACACGGGCAAGCCTACATCCTTGGCTCGATTTGTGGACACACTAAGGCTCACAGACTTATGGAGGCGACATCATCCACAGGACAGAAGCTACTCATAATATTCAGGACTACACAAAGTATACTATAGACTTGATCATATTTTAGCACCTGCGGAAGAGGTGGACATAATACACTGAGCTGACTAGCAAGAGGTCTATCAGAACATTCTCTGCTCTGGTTAACATTAGGATAGAGACCCAGCACCATCACTGGTGCCTAGAGACTAAACGCCTGAGAGTTGAGGGATGATACTACCCTACGTGAGATCTGTACAGAGTCGGACCTCTACTTTCTGGACAGTAAAAATTCTGTTGAATCAGCTGTTATACAATAGGAGGCGTAAAAGGCAGAGATACGGAATAGAGTACAGAATATCATGACCTTTAAGAGAAAAAAAGAAAGGCAGTTTAAGGGGTGGGTGAAATAGAAAAATGAATTCTATGGCCACAGGCCAGAAATGTTCTCTCACCAAGCACCCTGATGGTACGACGTATTGAAGCCCTGCACACTGAATACATAGCATTGGCCACTGACGAGGCACGTAGCCAAATGCTGGATGCATAACACCGTCTATACGATGTAGGTGATAAGCTAGGAAGTTATTGGCCTGTTTGAGTTGCTGAGAAATGGAGGCTAGATGGGTTCTTCAGATACAGGGGGCAGAGAGCAATCTCCACACCACAGTCAGGGAAATAACAGAGCAATTTGCGAAATTTTATGAAGTTCTTTAAAAAGACTGAACCCTGGCTTGTACTGTCCAGATAGATTAATATCTCATGGATATTAGTCTACCAACACTCTCCGGTGAAGATTGCAAGGCCCTGGAAGTGGATATTACTCTAGTTGAAGGTCAAACCGCTATAGGCCAAGTTAACTTGTGCAAAACTCCTGGACCTAATGGTCTCCTGGCTCAATAATTCAAGAAGCAAGTGGACATACTTACTCCCCACTTGCTCCAACTCTATTTAACGGCATGGACAGATGGCATCCTTCCACCTGACCTACGTAGAGCCACAATAGTAGTCATTCATAAGGCCGGGAAACTGCAACTGCCTGTAGCCTGTACCTATCTCACTGATCAACCTAGAAACTAAGATCCTAGCTACCATTCTAGCCACTAGACCTTTGGGAGTAATCACACCGTTAATTTACCTTGATCAATCTAGCTTCATGCCCAAGCGATCCACCAGAAGGAATCTTCGCGGACTCCATAAGTGGATGACGGCAGTCCAAACCAGACAAGATCCTCATATACTTGTTTCACTTGATGCAGAAAAGGCGTTTTATGTGATACACTGGCCTTTCATGTTCCAGACTTTGAAGAAAATGGGGTTCAGACTGCAGGTCATGGAATAGGTCACGCTACTCCATACGGAACATGTAGCTGTCGTAAGAGTCAATGGTATGCTTCCATCTGAATTCCCTATTAGGACAGGGACCTGCCAGGGTTGTTCCCTATCCCCACCTCCTTTTTGCCCTATCCCTAGAACCACTGGCATGCTTGATCCGTGCACACCCACAAGTCAGGGGCTTCCAAATGGATGGTTCCCCCATCCCAGAAGAAAAGATTTTGTTATACGCAGACAACATCCTATTATATCTGACTTACCGATGGACTAAATCCAGGCAGTCCTGTCCTACACACCTTCAAACAATACGGGGATATACGATAAATTGGAAAAAGTCTGTTCTTTTTCCTATCAGAGGACACTTAGACCCGACAGATCTTCCTGGGAAACTTAGGATGACCAAGGAGGGATTTCTGTACTTAGGGATTTATGCCACAGCGAATCAAGAGCGATATATAGAACAAAATATTAGGACAGTACTAGACGACTTCCAGATAGATTTGAGCCACTGGAAGAAACTTCCCCTGACAATCTTGGGACAAGCGGCAATGTTGTGGAATGATGGTCATCCTAGAATAGGCCTCCGAAAGCTCCAACGTAATTCATACAATGGGGGAATAGCTCTCCCAGATATCTGAGCTTACTATTGGACATCCCATTTAATCAATGACTGGGGCAACGTAGACAGCAGTCACCCTACATACGCCCTACAATGGACTAAATTTCATGTACGCCCATACCAACACTACCTTTATGGGGGCAAAGGACTGCAAGGTCTCTTATCAGCTACCCAAGTGACCCTTGAAGCGTGGGGTAAAACAAACACATATATGGGGTGGAGGCAGAAAATCACCCGAGATACCCCGTTATGGGTGGGTAGAACCCTGAAGGAAATAGGTAAATTAAGAGGTTGTCCACATTGGGCTCAAATTGGGATCTCAAAAGTGGGCAACCTGTTCGAAGGGGGAACCCTGATGTCCTTTTCGTCCCTCCAGAGGGAATTCCAACTCCACGACTGACAGTACTATAAATACCTCCAGCTTGCCCATGCTTTGAAAGCAGAGTATCCCCTCAGACCTCCCGGAATATGCTTCCCTAGAGGGTGGACTCTAAATAGACGAATTGCAGGAGAAAGCAGTATCTTACATTTATAAAACTATTAATAATAATATGCCTGACACCCTCCTAATACTGCGAACCTTATAGGAAACTGATGTTATCATGTTCAGTGGTTCCCGTAAACTATTCGCTCCCTGGGAAGGTAAGGAGGGCTTATGGTGGCGCTGTGAGCTAGCTGTTCTCTAGGCCAACATATCCTGTGGGGGTTCACGGAATCAGTCTAGGCACCACCAATACCACCACCAATAACACCCTCAATACCACTACCACCACCAATACCACCATCAGCACCAATACCACCACCACCAGCAACACCATCAATACCACTACCACCACCACCACCAATACCACCACCTCCACCAATACCACCACCACGAATACCACCACCAATACCACCACCACCAATACCACAATACCACCACCACCAATACCACCATACCACCACCACCAATACCACCACCAATACCATCACCAATACCACCACCAATATCACCTTCACCAATACCACTAATATCACCACCAACAACAATCCCACCAATACCATTACCACCACCACCAATACCACCACACCCACCAATGCCACCACCAATACCACCACCACCAATACCACCACTAGTACCATCAATCCAATACCACCATCACAATAGCAATAACACCGCCAATATCACTACCACCACCACCAATACCACCACTATCAATACCACCTCCACTAATACCACCACCACAAATACCACCAATACCACCGCCACTGCCATCATCACCAATACCACCACATCACCAATACTTCCAGTACTAATACCACCACCAATACAATACCACCAATACCACCACACCGAATACCACCACCAATATCAATACTACCACCACCAATACCACCACTAATACCACCACAAATACCAATACCACCACCACCAATACCACGTAAACCACCAGTACCATTGCCACCACCAGTACCACCACCATCAATACCACCACCACAATACCACCACCACCACCGCCAATACCGGCACCACCAATACCACCACCACCAGCAATACCACCACCACCAATACCAATACCACCACCTCAGCACCTCTCGCTCACTAGTGATATCAGGGGAACTGTACGAGGCCGGAGCTGCAGCCGAGACCATCCCTACCTCCCTCCATACCTGCCATTAAGCACAACCCGCCCTGCACTTGGAGGTGAAGCCAGGGCCCTACTACAGCTTAAGTGTTTTTTATTAGGACAAGGATAGGAATGACATTACACAATGCCACACTGCACACTCAAATCACGTAGAGCGCAGGAAATAGCCCCCCTCCCGCTCTTCCTCCTGAGCCGCGACAGTGTAATCACAAAGCGAAAGGTGTTGTAGCACTTTGTTGGTGTTTATAGCTCGGATCATATGTAACTCTCACTTCACGCTTTGTGTCTGTGTAATTTACAACACTTACACATCTTCACTGCACTATTTATCACTACTTTGAAGACACCACAAGCAGGTCTCTTCCTCTGATATTTACAATCTAACAAGCGTTGAGAAGGCCCTTTATTGCAATACAATAGATCTCGCATTTGCGAGAGTTTAAGCTATTAGTATTGTAAATGACAATGCTTTTTATTTATTTTTTAAAACCCAAAACTTAAATAAAAGGCATTGTCGTTTACTATGCCAATAGCTCAAAGTGCGTGAATGTGAGAACTATTGCATTGCACATGTTGTTTTTCAGCATGATTGATATCTCAGATTGGACGTGCTTTCTAATGGCCTAAACACAAATGCCACCCTTCCTCCTTCCGCATTGCTTGGATGAACGTTGAAGTAGCAATGCTGTTTGTTATATTACAGTTTCAGGAAGTGCTATGAATGAATGAAAAAGACTTGTAAAGCGCAACAATTGCCATAAGGCGTCCAGGCACTATTAGAGGGCATTATTTCTGAAATGGGGAAATAAGCTACAACAAAATATAAAGTCATAGATAGATCAAAGCACAGCTAAACGTCACTAAGCGTTTGAATACGATCTTAGGCATTATATTCTGTTTCTTAGGACGTCTTGTAAAGTGTGTGGTCACTACCTTATGCTCGGGTAAACAGGCACTGTAAATCAGTTTGGATAAAGCTTCAGTTAATGTTTGTGCTTCTCAAACGCTCATTATGCTGGACAAATTTAGTAATATATAAAATTATTGCAGCTGCAGACTAATAGTGCTGTGTCATGCTTCTTGGCTAGCTCCTGCATGATGCATCACATTGAGGGCTACTGTATGTGAACGGAGTCATCAGTACAAACAATCCGACTTTACATTTCCTGTGATTTTGGGGATCCTTACACACATAAATATAACGCAAAACCTGATCTGCTAAAACGCGTCATCCTTTGATGAAAGAATGCAGATCAGCCACTTGTCTTTCAATGTGTATACTTGTCACTTTTTTTAAAATGTATTTCTTTTTTTATTCTTTTGCAGAGTCAACAAAGTGCTGTCAGTAGGCACAGTCAGCAATCTTCAGTACCAAGCCAGGCTCAGGGCACACTTTCAGCCCCGCTGTTTAACACTATGTTGATTTCTCAGCCCTCAACGAGTAATATGGTCCAAATTCCATCCAGCATACCGCAGAACAATAACCAGAGTGCGTCTGTTTCCACCTTTACCCAGGACAGGCAAATAAGGTACACAGACAATGCTGTTGTTAACTCTTTTGCTGATCATTGTTCACTTTTTAAGCTAACATCATCCAAAAAATGTAAATGAAGAGTATCTTAGCATTATTTCATACCAGTCAGAAATTGCCATTATTTTATTATGATTTTTAAGAAAATAAAATGGGAACATGTAAACGTTTTCAAACTGTTTTCCCCATCTACAGTTATGCAGTCTCATTTCTTGGGTCTGGCTTGACCGCACAACTGTATGCAAGATGTATTATGTCCAATTCTTTAAAATATACAGAGAGTGGTTTTTGGCTCCTCCCGGAGGGATATTACCCTCTCCCCACATGCTGGGGTATCATTGCGCCTTCTATTGTGTGCTTGCATTGTCATGCAGGAGAGACTATTTTACATCTCAAAAGTACACTTAATCATCACGTTAAATTCTTTGTCTCGTAGATTCATTATATACAGAAAATAATATTTTTTGTGTGCTTTTTTTGTCAACTTTTAGATGTTTTTGGCTTTGTCAAGATTAGTCTGTGGGACACCACATTCCCGTTCATCCTCAGTTTTGAACCAGTAGGGAAGTACTAACTAAGCAGATGTATGTTGGTGATATTGATTTATGACCTTGGATTGGCCCTGGGATTCAGTAAACCATATGAGGATTTGGTCACAGCATGGGAATGTAACATTAACAGGGTCATTTTAGGAAGCTGCTGATGTTGCAACAAGATGGTGCAGCAAGCCCTTTATATGTTTTTTAGGTCTCGCTGAGCCAGCGGATGCGCTGCTCTGCGAGACATTTAATGTGTGGGTTTTCAAATTGCTGCCACAGGCTTTTGTTGGCCTAAAGCTTGCGTGCACGCGAACGTGCACGCATGCAGCCGCCATCTGTCTGCCTCTCTGTTTTGCTTGCGCAAACTCCCTCCCCCTCCCTCATCACAGAGCGCGTCTTTTCACTTTCAGCCCGGCCGCGCTTCAACTCCATCCCTCTCCCTCACCGCAAGATCGCGTGTATTTTCACTTTCAGCCTGGCTGCGCTTCAACTCCATCCCCCTCCCTCACCGCAAGATCGCGTGTATTTTCACTTTCAGCTTGGCCGTAGGTTTTCAAAGTGCTGCCACATGCTTTTGGTGGCCTAAAGCTTGCGTGCACGTGAGCGTGCGCGCGCACAGCAGCCATCTGACTGCCTCTCTGTTTTGCTCGCGCAAACTCCCTCCCCCTCCCTCATCACAGGGCGCGTTTTTTCACTTTCAGCCTGGCAGCGCTTCAACTCCATCACCCTCCCTCACCGCACGATCGCGTGTATTTTCACTTTCAGCCCGGCTGCGCTTCAACTCCATCCCCCTCCCTCACCGCAAGATCGCGTGTATTTTCACTCTCAGCCCGGCCGCGCTTCAACAATGGCATCTATCGCGCACATGCTACTCCCTGCCATCTGTGGATGGCATCCTTGCTTCCACTGGCATCGTAAAGCCCTCTGAGGTGTCATCTTGCATCCCCCCCCCAAACTATGTAAGCATGGCTTCTATACACAGAGCAGCAGAGACATCGCGCACTGTGCTCATCCGAACACGACAGTCAGGCATTCACCGGTACCCAGAGGGCCTCGCTTTTACTGGAAGGCAGTCACGCTCCACAGACCTCCACTAGCCTATTTGAGCATGGCTTCTATGCACAGAGTAGCAGACACACCCCCCGCCTTATGCTGCTCGGCAGTCAAGCACTCACCAGCACCCCAAGGGCCTCATTTTTACTGCACGGCTGTCATGCTCCACAGACCGCCCCTGTCAGTGAGCACTGCTTCTATGCACAGAAGAGCACAGAGACCGCCCCCCCCCCCCCCCCAATATGCTGCTCGGTGCACGGCAGCCATGCACTCGCCCGCACCCTAAGGGACTCGGTTTTACTGCACGGCTATCACGCTCCACAGACTACCCCTCCCCCGTGTGGGCACAGCTCCTATGCACAGACTCACACTCACCATATGCTGCCGAGCAGTCAGGCATTCACCAGCTCCTTAAGGGCCTGGGTTTTACTGCACGGCTGTCACTCCACAGACCACCCAAATTCTGCTGGTCTGTCCACGTACAGTCCTTCACAGAAAGCCCTGCCCTGCCCTTCTTAGCTATGTGCACTCCAGCAGCCTCCACGTGCCCTCCCGCCTCACGACGCAGCCCATGTCAGGCCCATCTGCCAAGCCGTGCAATTAGGCCTCCTCCCTGCTGACATATGGGGCCTCCTCCGCCGGCCCGTCTAGCCCCTTTGTCTCCGGGCCGCACTGCGATACCCCGCCATTGTCTCCGGCTATTTCAGATGTTAACAAGGGCTACGTTTGTTTCAAACACACTGGAGTGAAAGGCCTTTCTGTTTAGATTTTGAGGCCACGTTCTGTCTAATCAGTCTCATTGGAACACTTTTGGCAACGCCAGCCCCGTTGTCCACCAATTACAGCCACGGTCGCCGCCAGTCAGCGGAGACTGCTCAGTGGGTAAAGGTGCCTAGTAACGGACCAATCATTTTCCAGTAAATATGCACCCCCCGCCGGTTCAACAGCCAATTACACTTCAACGCTTAGAAATTAGCCAAAGTGACCAGGAATTGCGACGTGAGGAGAGTTGGCAAAATATCAGTTAAATGTTTTAACTTCATCTAAGGTTGGCTCTTGTAACAGGACCCCTCTTTGCCTCAGATCCACAGTTTGTGAATGTCCCAGGCTCAAATTTTGATCATGAAGAATAAAAAACACACGGGGGCGTGGCCGAGCCAGCCAAGATGGCGGACTCCTCTTCCTGAGGCTCCTGCTCGGCGGCCCGTGCACGGGTCAGCGATACATGCCCCAATCTCCCACCAACCTTGGGATTTGGCGTACTGAGCCGGGAAACAGAGGAGATGACACCGGCATGCTCGGAATTCCCGAGATTGGAACAGCTGCGGCGACGGAGGTTCCGCGCGGGAGATCGCCCGCCAATGATTACCAAAAATGCGGCCCTGTGAGTCGCATCAGACACTAAAGCGGACGCAGAGCTCCGGAATGCGCCTGGCCCCACTGGAGAGAGTAACTAGAATCACCGGCGGTCTACAGACGAGGCAATCGCAGCGGGGCCCCATATGACAATCGGCGGGACCAGGGAACACCGCGAACGGGGGGCAAGAGATCGACGGGGAAGTTCGGCGAGCTAGCGGCGGACCTAGGCCTTTTACGCGACGACCACAGAAAATTGGCAGATAAAGTTGCAAAAAGCGAGCACACCATCCAGTCAATAGAACCGCAGGTACAACAACATCACATCACCCTGAAAGACCTAAAGGCGCTGGAAACTAAGACGGACGATTTGGAATGACGCTCCCGAAGGAGCAATATCCGCGTCATAGGAATAGAGGGACCTAACCCGGTTAAATATATCACCGCCTGGATAACAACCTTCACGCCCGCACAAGACCTTACCGCTTACTTCTCGGTGGAGAGAGCCCACAGGGTACCGGCACGCAGACCACAACCTGGCATGCCTCCACGCCCATTCCTGATGAAGCTCCTTCAATACCAAGATAGAGACACTATCCTACGAGCAGCCAGGCAACAAGGGAGACTACAAATAGAGGACAAACAGATCATGCTGTTTCCGGACTACTCCCGTGCGGTCCAACAACAAAGAGCCACCTTCCTGGCAGTGAAACACTCCATGCGCCTAAAGAACATACAATATGCCCTCCTTTTTCCGGCCCGCCTCAAAATCATATACGAAGGTGAGACACACTTCTTCACGGATCCGAGGGAAGCGGAAACCTGGGTGGAACAACACGCACGGCGTCCCAGAGACGGTTCCAGTCAGCCAACGGATAGACCGTCCGAACGTTCGGGACGTCGACCCCGTAGGGTCACCCCTACGCAGCTCAGTGTACGATCAGGCACTACCACTGCAAGCTCACCGGATCTGGCGCAAATCATCGCGGAGCGCAGGAAAGCACTGCAGGCGGTGGCCACGCTGAGTCCCCAAGAGAGAGGATCGGACTTAGAGAGAGGTCCGCATCTATTCAGTTCGGACGATGAGAGAAGCGCGACACCCAGTTCCCGGGAGGGCTCGATGACACCCCAGATGGTGACCCCCCCCCAGACGGCAGACACGCTCATATAGGGAGTCGTCAACGACCAAAACATACGAGGGGACCGAAACGACCTGCACGAAGGACAAGTATGCACAGATTGGTACACGAGCTCGACGAAGCGAGATTGAGCCCATTTGAACGAGTCGCAATCGCAGTAACAAGGAACACTATTCCCAATGCACTTGAACGACTCAAAGCAGCCAGGATACGGGCAGGAACTTTATAGACATTGACAATATACGGGCAGCCGTAAGGGCGAGAGCCGGGAACCACAGAAGCCACCATCCCCTCAGATACGAACTAAAGTTTCAACATGATACTCAGTTTGGGCATATTGCCGCGTGCGATATGCCCTTCGAATTGGGACTGTTCCCCTTTGTTGCAGTTTAACCCCCTTCCCCTTTTGTTTGTCCCCCAAATATCCTGGAGCGGGCAGGACAGCGGTCACGGACGATACCACTCACAGTTGGACTATAGGTGGCGGGTGACGGGGTGGGCACAGTGGGCAAGAGAGCTACAGTGCAGCACGTACATGCAAACCCAACCTCTCACACTATGTCTTGTAGAACCCCTAGCACAGACATCAAATTCCTCACGTTGAACGCCAGGGGACTGCATACGGCCCGTAAGAGGTACTCTGTTTATGCGTACATTAAAAGACAGCAGGCCCAAGTCGCTATCCTGCAAGAGACACACCTGACGGCGGGGGAGGTGGACAGGTTACAGAAAAAATGGCGAGGCATTATCTGTGCCACGACGTATTCTGCATTTGCTAGGGGCGCGCTAGTGTGGATCAGACCAGGGGTACCATTCAAAGAGCAATTCAGGCTAATTGACAAAGAAGGTAGATTCGCAGTACTGACAGGGCTGCTGGAGGGCCAACAACTACTCATAGGGAGCATATATGCCCCCAACATGGAGCAGGAGTGATACTGGGGCAGACTCACCAACACGCTGGCACACTACACGTCAATCCCATGGCTCCTGGGAGGGGACTATAATTGCACCCTAGACCCGCACCTCGACAGATCACGCCCCCCGCAGATACACTCACCCGCACACAAACAAGCTGCATACCTCCGCAGTTGGGCTGATAGATGGGGGTTGACAGATATCTGGAGGGCGCGCAACCCCACCACCAAACTTTACTCCTTTCATTCAATCCCACACGATCTAAGAGTCAGACTAGATAGATTTCTAGGCTCGGCCTTGCTTCTGCCCAAAGTACAAGACTCAGACTACCTGGGTAGAATAGTGTCGGATCATGATGCACACACAGTGGTCCTCAGATGGAAACCCCCTCATCCCCCAATCCCAACATGGAGGTTGCCCCAGGAATGCCTCACAGACCCGGTATTCTGTCAAAACCACGAGGAATACATGCGAGAGCACTTTCAACGGAATGACGGCACGGCTTCCTCTAGGTCTATAGAGTGGGACGCGTTTAAGGTTAGCGCCAGGGGGCATTGCATCCAACAAGTGGTGGGGGTCAGGAGGGTGTTGGACAGGGCCCTACAACGGGCAGAAACTAAATTAGAGGACATATCAAAAAGGGTGGATCAGGGGACAGCCACACCGGCATAACTGTCAACGGCAAAATCCTCCCACGCAGAAATGCTGCGTGATCTGCGCAAATACAATTTTCGGGCATACGCGGCTAGGACACACCGGGAGGGTAACAGAGCGGGATCACTTCTGGCATGGTTAGTCAAGCAGAACTCAACACCACACCTCATCACAGAACTTATGGCCTCAGATGGACAGCTCAAACACTCTCAAGTCGACATACTACACATCTTTCACGAATATTACGCAGCGTTATACTGGTCCCCACGTGCCGAGCCGCCTAGAGGCCTAGATAGTTTCCTAGGCCAGTCGCCCATGCCTAGGATCCCTTCCGCAAACAGGAAGGAACTAGATAAGAAGATTAAACCTGTTGACGTGAAACAAGCAATCAAGTCTCTGGCCCGCAAGAAGACGCCGGGCTCAGACGGATTCCCACTCGTACTATAGCACGTTCGCGGCGCAACTGGCGCCGCGACTGGCCTTCATATGCGAGGAAGCGCTAGCCAACAAGATACTCCCGGAATCGCTGCGGACATCGATTCTAGTGACCTTCTTGAAGCCTCATAGAGACCCCACGCTCCCGGCTTCGTACCGGCCGATATTGCTCCTGAATACAGACTGCAAGATCCTGGGGAAAATCTTAGCTGATCGTTATAGTCAAATACTTCCAGCTTTGGTGCATCCCGACCAATGTGGGTTCGTTCCCCGATGCAACACCTCACATAATTTATGTCGTTTATTCCATATCCAGGACCAAACAAAAGAACGCTTTCCCCGAGCGGCGTGTCTGATTTTAGATCTAGAAAAAGCGTTCGACACCCTGCTGTGGCCCTTCCTGTTGGCGGTCCTGCAGTGTGTTAACGTTGGCCCCATACTACTGGCCTACACCCAGCTCCTGTATAGAGATCTCACCTCCAGGATGCGAATCGGTAAACTCATATCGGCCCCTTTCCCGGTGTCCCGAGGGACCAGACAGGGATTCCCCCTGTCCCCTCTCCTTTTCGCTCTGGCGATGGAACCCTTGGCCATAAGACTGCGACGGGAGGGGGAGACATGGGGGATTCCCATTGCGGACACGGTCCATTGCGTGTCACTCTACGCGGACGATCTTCTGATATATGTTAGAGACATCTCGGACGACCTCACACCAATATGGACCGTGTTGCGGGAGTTTGGAGAGACCTCGGGACTCAGAGTAAACTGGGGGAAATCGTCGATCTTCCCTCTGGGTACCCAAGCAGAGCCCATGGAGATAACGCTGGGTCCACAGAGGCTATCGTGGGACGAGTCAGCCCCCAGATAGTTGGGAGTGCGACTGTACCACTCCCCCAAAGACCTCTCTGAAGGTAACCACCGAAGGGCGCTGGCAAGTTTGAGATCGGCGGTGGGATTCTGGAAGACGTTACCATTGGCACCCATTGGTCGTGTCGCCATAGCAAAAACAAGCATTGGCATAGCCAATAGGTCTCGCCTTTGGGACCTTATAAGTGTTTAGCCATGCAACAGTTGCATAACTAAATACTTATATAAGGTCCCAAAAGCGAGACCTATTGGCTATGCCAAGCGGCCGTGCGGCCGCGAAAGTGAAAGTGATTGCGATCGTGATAAACATCAAAGCGGCCTTGCGGCCGCGAAAGTGAAAGTAATTGCGGTAAAACGCGGCGCGCGCTCCCGCGCACATGCACTGTAGCTCTAGGCTGGCCTGGTAGCACTTTTTGGAGCCCTCTTAATAAGTCTCGCCAGACCAGCGCATGCGCTGGGTCAGGCGAGACCTAATGATCATGGTACCGAGAATGCTCTACTACTTTGCGAACCTTCCTATAATCCCACCGCGCTCCTTCTTCCGGGAGTTATATACGTTATTAACAACCCTGATCTGGGGAGGTGGCCGCCATGGAGTGGCGTTGCGCACACTATACCTACCTACGAGGGGCGGAGGCCTGGGAGCTCCGTCCTTCGAATCATATTTCCTCGCGGCACAGCTCCAATGGTTGTCCCACTGGACGGCGGAGCGAAATACGGGAGAAACAATCACGGAGAGAGGCAGAATACCCCTTCCCGCGATCAGACGACTACTATTACCAGGTACTACACCGACACGCATACACCCACTGCAGGTGTCCATAGCTCGCAGATGCATGATGCGGATACACTGCATGTCTAAGGGCCAACCACTATATTCCCCCTTACTTCCCCTGGTGGGATTCCCCCAGAACGGCGGATACTACACCGTGGGAGCCCTTCGAGTGTGGACCGACCACGACATCACGGAGATGGAGCCGTTATTTCATGAGGGACAACGGAAGACATATGCTCAGCTGGTCGAATGGTACGACCTCCCTCACAGACAGTTCCTACGACATAGACAAATTTTAGAAAGCGGTGGTCAATTCTGGAACCTGCGGGATGGGGAACCCCCGACACATCCAGTGTTACACACGTTGTTACGCATGGGGGCCGGCAGTCACCTAGTCACGTGGCACTACAAAGCGATCCGGGAATTGACGGACGTTTCCTTGGACGGGCTCCGGGGTGCGTGGGAGGATGATGCGGGCCGAGCGTTCCACGACACAGAGTGGCGCAAAGCTCGAATTCCCAAAAAAGGTGTCCAGAAACGCGCAATTCAAAAACATACAGTTCAACATCCTGCACCGAGCGTACCTTACACCGGACAAACTCCACCGGTTCTACCCCGATATGCAATTCCGATGTCCCCGCTGCCAATTGTTAGAAGCAGACTTAAAACACATGTTTTGGACCTGCCCATCCATACAACGATTTTGGGGTAGGGTGCACCAAACGCTCCGAGTAACGACTGATCTCCCGATCGCCTCTACATGGGAGGTGTGTGCATTGGGGATATCCCAGAAAAAGAAAACCGCAAAAGTACAACGGAAGTTCACTTCCCTGGCTATCCTTTTAGCGAAAAGGAACATAGCTATGCACTGGAAGGCCCCGGCGGGACCCTCGGAAGCAGCCTGGACGGAAGCACTACTTAAATGGGGCGCGGTGGAGGAGGAGACACTCGGAGAGGAAGAGGCGAGGGGTACCCGTAAACATCCAATATCCATGGAGTGGGCACAACTCCTAATACATTTCAAATAGCAATGCGCAGAAGGAGCAGCACAGGACTCGACACAGCCTATTTCCTGCACTCCTCCCGCTCCCCCGCCACTCAAGACCCAGGAATAATGGCAGAGGTACAATAGACAAGTAGGGAGCTTCACCAGGGGAGGCGAGCGGAGGCCCCAGCCTTTTTCACGCACCCGCACACCGGCCCGCTTTCTCCCTGGCTTACCCCAGAACGTGTCCAACACACCTACTCTTAATCAGTGCACAGACCGCCGTGGCAGTCTTTCCAAGCCCGCCCTACACCTTCCCCCCCCCTCTCATGATCCTCTCATTAGTTTCCCTTCTCCCCTTTTTCGTTTCTTCTTCCTTTCCACGGTCTTTTCCTCCCCTCCCCACAGTTAGAAGTTGAACCCATCGGCAGTTCAAATACCGATACACTAGTTAACGAAACAGTTGAGCACATTCGTCATAAGGGAGGAGCTACACAGACAGTAAAGGGGAGACCGAGCTGACCGTAGATGACACGTGACACATCAGTACAGTCGTGACGATACATGTGACGGTCACTTGGAACGTATCAGTAGGAGACATGTGGATTTAGTAATATCAGGAGGTTCCAGGGACAACATAACTACTGTAATCACCCTTGTAAACAGAAATGTTCAGTCACAATGATGCACAAAATTGGCTCGTATGTAATACAGTCGACATGCATTGTGGACAGTTGTACGCAAAACCCTAATAAAAAAATTTAAACAAAAAAAATGAAGAATAAAAAACACACAGAGGCCAATCTTCTTGTGAAGAAGAAAGGCACCGGAGAACTTAAAGTATTAAAGAGGTAATGTATTATCCTCGAAGATTGCCCACGACCTGGATAGACCGGTCAGCTCGGGAACCCAACTGCAGCTGAGAGAAGTCACTGTTGAGTCTCCGACAACTGACCCATTTCAGAAAAGGTACACAAGACATAAGTAAACACAGACACGAGCGTGTCACTGACAATGTGTGATAATAAATACACTACACCCCCATTTTCACTTACTGATGTGTGCAGCCATTTGCCTAATCTAGACCGGCTACACCCGACTCACCAATGTTTCTTCTGGTTTCTTTGATTGAGACAGCTTACTGGGGGTGAGCAAGAACAACTGTCTTCTGTTCCACCATCCCACTACACCGCCCCTTTACTGGCTCTCACCACTTGAACGGGCAATGAAAATCTTGATTCACCTTTCTTCACCATAACTGTTTTTTTAACAAAACCCAATCACTGGTTATAACAAGGACCTCTTTCATATTGTGCTTTTGATCAAAATATTTCTTCATTGCTGACGCACCCTTGATCTGGGGGGAGCTATGCAGGCAGAGTCAGCCACAGAATGTAATCAGATGTATCAGAACCCAAATTACTTTCTATGGTTTCCTTTACTTGGCCATCCCCAAGTTGCGAAGCAGCAAATTTGAAGTGGACGAGGAACCAAAAAGCGTGACCATAAGATTATCCTATGATGACATCAGGGTTCAAACGGTGCTTGGTGTCACTATCACCGTGGCATCCTATTCGTCTCATAAATTGATGGGATACTGTAAGAAGGAATCACACCAGCCACCATATACCCATAAATTAGGACAGGTTTATAAATTATTAGGCAATATCAAGCATTGCTTAAACATACTAACAACAGACTATGCATACTGACCATGGTCACCAAAGTTTAGAAATCTCAAACTAAGCATCTAAAAATAATGCGTACTACAACCAATATTTTAAGACAATACTGCTCCAGTGCTGTCGACCTGTTTCGACCCTCTGATGACTTTGTACCAGGATCTCTCTCAGGACAGGTATTTTTCCATTCAGAAGAATAGACTTATCTCATCCAGATGAAGCTAAAAATCCTGGACGGGCTCTGGGCTTGTATGATCAGTGGCCCTCACTCTGTGCCAAGTGTATACATGCCCACAACAGAGAAGCACATTTGCACAGAAAGCATGTTCAGGAAACTCTATCTATTTCACACAATGGTACACTAGTTTGCATACCAACTCATGGCCCAGCAGATTTACAATGTGTAATGTTTTGAGCTTTGTTGATCAAGTGAAAGTTTGCATAAAGCAGGTAACAATATGCAAACACAGGCTGCAGGAGAATTGTGAGCAAGCTGCTCGTGCATAGGCCATGAAGGGTAAGTAAGCAAGTAAATTGTTTATTTGTACATGATTAATTAAAATCTTTACAAAACAGTGAGATAGCTAAAAATGTGTTAAAAATTCATTATACATGATTTCCTCAATTTTACAAATTTGATTTGTATCAATTCGTAATTGACAATAAAATGTTTCGACGGTCATAAAACCTCATGTATCTTTTTTTCTACTAAATCAAAAAACTTTACGACCCGACAATTTAATTTTGTTTTTGCCGGGTTAAAACACAGTTTAACAGCCTGCCTGCATGTCCGGATGCCATGTAATTTAAAGGAGGGACGTAATAAGTTATACCTCAAATCCTTTAGTTTAGGACAAATGCACATGATATGGACAATATCTTCCTTGTCAGCTTTACATAGGCGGCACTGCTGCGTGAAGTTTTTTCTCACCCAGGGTGGTAAATGCGCAGTTATCGGAATTACGCCTAGGCGTAGTTTAAAAAACTTTTCTTTCGTTTTTTGTTTCATTCCAATGTTGAGATATGCTTGTGGCTGCGTTCTTCCGTAGTCATTAAGCGTGATCCAACCGTGCGTTCTTTTTGTTAATGCCTCCTTGTCCTCAATAGAAGAGATAATTCGTGCTGATTTTTTTGGAACTTTTTTGAAGGACATGAGATCTGTTGGAGTCTCCCAGAGATCTATCAGACCCAGAACTTCAAGTGAGTTAAAAAGATAATCTCTGGCTGATGATTTACGATGTCGGAGAAGCTCTTCCCATACATTGGAATTTAAAGAACCAGCCTCAGCGCTGCGACTCTTGTGCCAGCTGGTAACATACGCACACCGCCTTTCTAGTGTTTGTTTCAGAATGCCGAATTCTAACCGAATTTGTGCAGGCGAGACGTATCTTGGCAAGTTAAAAATAGCCCTATATGTGTTAGCTATTACTATATCCAGTAGTGCGGCATCCTTCCCTTGAAGGGATTCACTCCCATATGTGAGTCGGTTGTAATTTTGCACGCAAAACCTGAAGAAGAGGGTTGAACGTTAGATCGGGAAGTTTGGCTTTTAAAGATTTTATTGCCAGGTAAGTCACAGTTCCCTTTCCTCGTAGTGAGTCTACTTGAGGCTAACATCCAAAATTACTCCCAAGTATTTGTAGGTGGTTACTAAGTCCAGCCCTTGTCCGTTTACGTGCCAGTTGATTTTCCTTTTTTTTTTTGTAGTTCACTGCCATAACCTTCGATTTGTTGAAGTTTATTTGCAGGGCATTCCTTTCTGAGAAGGAGTAGGCTGCGTTTAGGAGGTGCTGAAGGCCTATTGGTGTCCGACTTATCAGCACCAGGTCGTCCGCATAAAGCAAATTGGACAGTAATATTTTCCCTAATTTCGGTGCATGACAGAGGCATTTATCTAGTTCCCCTGGTAGGTCAGCAAGAAAAAGGTTAAATAAGGTTGGAGCTAACACACAGCCCTGTTTTAATCCTTTTGTTGTCGGTATGGGTTTAGAGAGGTGCGTACCCGCTCCAAGTTTAACTTTGATCCAGGTGTTTGAGTGGAGTAGTATCAACATGTCTAAAAGATGTTTGGGTATTCCCCAGTTATCCAGTTTCTGCCAGAGTTTATTGCGATCCACATGGTCGAATGCAGCCGTGTAATCAATAAATGAGAGGAAAAGGGGAGATTTGGTCTCTTTCGCTGTGTCCATCAGCAGGGTCAGTGCCATGATGTTAGTTGTTGTCCCTTGGCCCCTGCAGAAACCAGTTTGATTGATCGGGATTATTGAGTTTTCAGATGCCCATATCGTTAACTCCTCCAGTATAGTTCCTGCAAAGTACTTAACCTCCACGTCTATAAGGGCAATGAGCCGATAATTTATTGGGTGTTTCCTGTTGCCGTGTTTAAAAATTGGGCTGATTACTGACCCATGCCAGGACGCCGGAAGAGTTTGGGTGTTCTTTATGTTGTTAAATATCGGTGTTAGTACTAGGCTCCAAAATTCCACATCCGATTTATACAGCATTGGCGGGATGCCATTTGGACCAGGGGCGCCTGTCGGTCTGCCCCTGGCTATTTGCCTTTTGACATCAGCTGGTGTAATAGACAGGTGTCCAGACTCAGTGTGGAAAGAAGAACTTGGGTCAGGCCGTAATTTCTCTATTCGAGATGATAGCATAGTTCCATTAGTAACAATTTCTTGGGTCCTAACCGTTGTGTAGTATTTATCTATTTTTTCCCTCTGAACTTCTGTGCTGAACTTCTTTTTCCCCACCTCTACAAGGCTGTCCTCATTGGCAGCGTTTATGGTGTTAAAATGCTTAAAGAGGTGTTTAGTCCATGCTTCCTCCGTTATGTTTGAGTTTAGGCCTAAGTGGTCTGGGTTCTGTATTCTTTTGATAATTTGCCAGAATTTCGAACTATTTTGCTGTTTTGCTTCGTAGAGGAATTTGGCCCATAGCTCGTCATTTTTTTGTTTCTGTTGTTCCCATTTCTTCCGTTGTAGTTGTTTTTTCGCTTTCCGTAGAATCGTAGTTTGTTGGGTCTTTTCGCATCTGTCTCAGTGTTCGGTTTATTAACCGTTTTTGGGTTTTCATTTCTGGAGTGAGTTGTAGTTTAGTTGGTGATCCCTTGCTTTGGCCTATCCTGCTTGGCGGTCCTTTTAACAATTTCAGTCTGATATCTAGGATGAAGTTTTGCCATACTTCTGACAGCTTTGTTGTGGAGCTTTCTGCTTGAGTTAAAAAGAGTTTTTGCTGCAAGGCTTATAGAGTCGATGTTGTCGGGGTTGCACCGAAGCCGCCTTAAGTTCGAAGTCACTTCGATGTCAGTGCCTATGTATGGCTCAGTCTCGAGAAGTGAACTGACTTTTATTAAGGCTTCTTGGGGCAGGTGGTCACTAAGATCGTTTGAGCTTATCTTGAACGACGTTACCCTGCCAAGCATATTTAAAGATGTAAATGTGTAATCCAGATGGGAGGATTGCTTGTCAGAATGAAAGGTTGCAATCGGTGGGTCATCTTCCGTGTAACGCCCATTCAAGGCTCTTAAGTTGAGGTGTTCTAATTGCTGAAGTAGATTTTTTGAGCAATTTGTAAGTTTATTAATTGTTGCTGAGCCCTGTCTTGGCACTCCCCATGCAGCGTTGAGTTCTTGATTAAGATCATCAACTGGATCTGAACTGATGAGAAACATGTTAAAGTCACCTGTCAAGATGAATAAATCAGAATCTTCATCGTTCATTATTTTTCCCAAGGCTTTTATCAGTTCGTTTGCGGCTTGTCGTTTCTGCTTGGAGTGAATGTAAGTATTAATTATTATAACATCTTGAGGTTTGTTATTTAACCGGAGTGAGATCTTTCCCACCTGTATTACACTTGGAGGTGTTATTTGAGATTCTATTGTCGTGATCCTGCCTATTGTTGCTATTGAGGCAAAAATCATCAGTCCCCCTGAACTACGACCAAAGGTGAAGTTTTTGTTTGCTGGAATACAGCAAAATGTGAATCCCTGCAGCTCAAATGCCTTTACCTCCCAAGTTTCTTGAAGTAATAGTAGGTCAAATGAGTTTAAATATTGTAGAAACTCTGGATCGTAGCTTTTACTAGCTAAACCGTTGATATTCCAAGTGCATACGCTGATTTGCCTGGTCTTTTCCAAGGGATGATTAAGATTCCTTCCCCTTTGTCAATTTGCATGGTCGGCTGTATTGGTGGTACGTTGGACCGACCTCCAGTTCAGTAAAACGACCGGCGAAGCGCTACCAGGGTACTTTGGTTCTTGTCTAGAAGAGAGAATGTTTGTCTCCTGAAGGTGCACTCTTGGAGAAGCACTCCTTTCTCCTTTTAATACTGAGTTAGTGTTTTTTCGCACCGTTAAGCTGGTAGGGGGTAAAAAAGGTGTCGGATAGGGAGGTTGTTTTTCTAATCTCAGTTTGATTCCCCATTGTTTAAACGTTGCTTCTTCCTCCAAAATTTTCTTAGCTATTTCAGTAGAGTTCCAGGTTGCTTTAGTTGTTTCTAAGCGTTGTGGATCATTGCTTGACAGAAACTCTATTTGGAGGAGATCAGAGGAGCTGATATTTCCTAGGCTTGTAATTGAATGTAAAAGTCTTAATATGTTCCCCCTGTTCAGTGTATCATCTCTACCACGGGACATGTATTCTGGAGTGAAGAGAATAATGGTCGGACTGTCCTGGTGATGCATTGTTGTTAGCTTTGTTGGCGGTCCCTCACAGCCAGGATGATCGGACTGGGGGAGGGCAGCTTGGGCTGCCAATGGCTGAGCCGGTTAGTTGTGCACTTTGTTGACAATCTCGCCCGGGTTCTCTTATGTTGTTAGTTGCTCCTTGTGTGGGATGCTGAGGTAGCTCAATGTTGCTGCTCTTGGTATTGTCCCGGGTTTCTATTGTTAGAATGTTTTCAGGCATTTGTAGGTCAATATTATGTGCTGGTCGGGTTATTTTTGTTTGGGAAGACCTCCGCTTGATGTGGCTAACACGAGGTTTCCGAGTGGTGTCTCCAGGTGGCTTTGCCGGAGCAACTGGAGGGGAGACACTAGGCGATGCTGGAGGACTCTCTAGATCCTCCTGCAAAGGTAAGTGTAGAAGTTGTTCCATGTCTGTGACTTTTCGACAAAGGGTAGTTACGGCTGAAGGTGGATATAAATGCAGTTCTGTACGGGATCTTGCTTCAGCTAGAAGCCTGTTTCTTCCTTTCCTTTTTTTCTTTCTACGAGTTTTGCAAGAGGTCTGGGCGTTAACTAATGCCGGGTCAGCTGTAGTTGCAGTGTGGTTCGTGAGTTCCGCTTCCATTTCCTCTGACGGTGATAATGCAGGTTCTCTGCCCTCTGGAGATAGATTTCTAGTTGTGGTCTGTTCAACTGCTGACTGAGTCGCTAACGTTGCTAGTGTTGCAGGCAGTTCTTTGCTAAAGTCTGAAGTTTGTGGAACTGCTAATTTTAGATCGGATATCAAGTCCCCTAGCATGGATGGTAAGGTTGATAACTTGTCTATGATCGATAAGCAGGGGCATGGTGGTGGTATTGTTTGGACTGCGTATGCCGCTTCTTGGCCCCTCTTTATGAGACCGTTTAGTTCTGATATCTTCCAGTCAATTCCTGCGATAGAGTCGGCCATTGTCTGTAGGACAGAGAGTTGCAGGTCCATTTTGTGTGATTGAAATTCTAGAGCTGCGGCTGAAATTTGTAAAGTATTTAAGATTGTTGTCCATACAGATTCCGGAAGTGAGTCTCCAGCATTGTTGCTTTTCTCCAATCTTGGAGGATTATTTGCTTCGTTGGGTGAGTTGACATGGGCTGGTTTCAAATTGTAAGAAGCAACTAGTTCTTCGTTGAAATTGGGGAACTACTATACAGTTGGTGAAGAAATGAATCTTGTCCTTTTCCGTCGTTATGAACCTGGGCCTCGGTTTTTACTGGTGAATCTATGTTTACTGAACACAGTATGCTAGCTTGGTTCAGGTGTGTCTTGACCCGGTTAACTGGGTTCAAATGAGTCACTGTCTCGCAAAATGTAGCCGTCGTTGGTGGGTTCCACAGGCTATCGTTAGTGGTCCGTTTTTTGGAGCATGACAGGTCCAAATTGTCCCTGCTTTGGCTGTTGCAGCAGTTAGCTCCTTTACTTGCTGAATAGATGAGTTCGGCCGCTCCTCTGGTTCTAGGTGATGTTGACATTACAGTTGCTGCCTCAGCGGAATGGTTGTGAGCCGCAGCGGACCATGATGGGTCAACTAAATTGCTGTGGGTGAGGCTGCAGTTGGTTTTGCTTAATAAAAGTGGAGTTTGCAGTCCTTTTATGTTTCCAGTCTTAGAATAAATGGCTTTACCAGGATCTTTTAAGAAGGAAAACTTTGTATATATCTTTGGTTGGTGGGTGCATACTTTTTTCCTCACAGGCATTCCTTCAACAGTTATGAGGCCATTTAGGTCCTTTGATGGTAGCGTTGATGTGGAGGGTAATGATAGCTGTGGCAATGACTGTGGTGTCTTAGGTGGGGTCAGTGATCTTGGTGGCGGCTGATGAACTGAGGTTGGATTTAAAGGGAAGACATTTGTCATTGATGGGACGGTATCCTTTATGATTTCATTTGGAGTTATAATTGAAGTTGAGGTTGCCATGATGAGTCCTTCTTTATGTGTGCTATGGACGATGGTTTTGTTTTCCTGAGAATTAGTTGGTTGTGATGACACTATTGGCTCAGGTTTCCTTTTCCTTGACTTGGAGTTAGATTTTGGTTTAAGTAAGGATTGTCTGACTCTGCCGGATCTCATTGCTCCTGTGTATTATTTTGTGAATGCTTTTTTTTTTTTTTTGTTGAGTTGTCTGTATTTAAATTAAATTAAGAGCGTTTGATTTAATACTTGGGGCTTGGGGTAACTCTCCTCTACGAGACCCCACTTGACAGGGTCCAGCGCGGGCTTCTCACTTAGTCCAACTAGAGCCTAGGTCTTTCGACCCTAAATATTAACAATTTAATTGATGTTGATATTGGCAGTATAATTGCTGTTGGGGGTGCAATGCCTCACTCAGGACTTTGTTTTGAGATCTGGAAGTCTTACTCTCGTCCTAGTCAACCCTCTTGGATAAATATAAGAGTAGAAGGTAGAGGATAATAGAAATCTAACTGACTGAAGATATAACAGTTTTGACTGACCATCCCAGTCAGACGTGGCAAAAACACAGTCTCAGGGCACAGGGGGACACATGAGGCTCTGGGAGGCACTAGGAGTCACTGGGAGGCAGGCGACAGTGAGTGGAGCAGCAGCTGGGGTGGTATAAAAAGCAGAGCGAGACCAAGGCACGCTACCAGGAGGGCAGCTGTTGCAGCGTACTCCGTTGGCTTAAGCTAGCTTAAGCAGCCACTCTCCCCCGCCTTCTTTACCTCTGCCTCAATCTCAACCGCAGCCTCCTACTTGTCGCCTTGACTTGTGCCGATCTCAAAACAGACTATGGTTAATCTGTGGCTCTCCCCCTGCCGCATTGAGCAATTTTACCTGGCTATCCTTTGTTCCTTTTGATTGATTCTCAGCGGTGCTCGGCAGGCAGCAGGCAGCAGGCAGGTGGACGAACAGACAGGCTCGTGGGGGTGCCAGGCCGTAACTAGTGAGCCGGTAGCCTCAGGTCGAGTGGTGGGACTGGGACTGGGAGGGGGGCGCTATCCCTTCCGCAAGTGTCAATGGCCCCTCCTTCAATAGTCAAGGCGGTGACAGCGGGTCTTGATGGCCGATAGAACCCGCGTCGTTTTCCGTGTTCGGTGTTCAATTTTTCCGAGTTCAGCCTTTGCCTTTGCCTGCGCTCTGTGGTCTGCAGTTCTCTCCAGCTCTCTCAGCACCCCCGAAAACGTGAAATGGAATCAGAGAGGCTGAGGGGTGAATGGGTTCTCAGAAACCCTGGCCGGAATTGTTGTGACGCCGCTGGTGCATGCTGGATGATCGAGGCCCCCTGCCGCCGTGTTTCGTCGCCCGTACTCTGCAGGAAGCCCACACTGCCCCAGCTGCCACTGCCGTACTCTTCAAGCCGCTGCCGCACCCGGCTTCCGAATCACCAGGCCGCTTCCTGCAACAGATGTTCTGCAAGTGTTGGACAGCGAGGTGGCGGCAGCAGCAGGCGGGGGTCGTGGAACGCGGAGACCAGCCAGAGCAGGGAATTCAGGAGCCGCTCCGCTCAGCTTGGCCGTGAACTCCGAGCGCTTTGGCAGAAGGAACAGGAAGTCGACAACAGAGCAAAGAGAGAAATCAATGAGCGGCGCAATCACACTGCGGCCATGAAGGGATATACTTTTACTGAACACGGGCCTGCTAACAAGACCTCGCCCCTGTAGTAAAAAAGCCCACAGGCCGACTCGTTTTAATACTTAATCTGAGGGTTTCAACAGAAAACAACATTTTTACTCAACGACTTGAGATACAGAACTTTAGGTATAAACAACATGGGTGTCATAACGAGACAGGATTTACCCAAGGTGAGGCCATATGACATTGCTCATCTCACAGGCGTCAACAAAGGTGCACAGAGATACCCCACAGAGGGAGGCACCCTACTTTACTTTCACAGAGGCGATCAAACACAACCGCTTGCTCAGATCACCCAATGTACAAAACAAATCAGCAATCAATATCAGGTCCAACATGACACACTTTTTTTATTTTTTTATTATTTTTATTTGCGTTTTCAACCAACATATGCACAGCTGACAAGTCACAGATAGTTAACCCCCCGGTATCTCCCCCTCCCTCCACCCTCCATCCGCAGGAACGACCTCTTGAGCATCAAGTCCATGAGTTCTAACCATTTCTTACAGGTCATAGTTCTTCCATACTCTGTGATCCCCCAATAATCCTCCATAATGTTCTACCCTGTCCCTCGACCTCCCGCAACCCCGTTGCAGCCTTTAGGGCTCTAAGTGCTTCAGTCCGGCCCGAGACCATGATACCTTCTCCATTTGCCCCATACTCTACGGAATTTTCGGGGATATCCTCTAGCTTTGTATGTAACCCTCTCGTCCGCCATATACATATCCATCCCCCTCCTCCATTTCCCAACCTGGGGGTGGGGTTGGAGCACCCCATGCTCGTGCAACATCTCGTTTTGCTACCACCAGAGCCAACATTGTAAAGATCAGATGCGGTCGGGTCAGATCTATATCTGTAGGTATTTCAAGTAAAACAAGTTTTGGGTCCATTGGGAGCGTCATCTCTAGCACCTCACTCAGTTCCCCCAGTATGTGTGTCCAATAAGTGCGGATAATAGGGCAGTCCCAGATAATGTGGTAGAAGGCCCCCTGCGGATGTCGACATCTGAGGCAGCAGGAGTACGCAGCTCTACCCATGTGATGCAGTCTGACCCTATCGTAATACGCCCTATGCAGTATCTTATATTGTATGAGTCGGAGTCGGGATTTAATCGCGACTTCTCTGTGATGCATCAAGGTAGTTTCCCAGTCTATTGTGTCCATCTCGCCCAAATCCCGCTCCCATGTTGCTCTCAGTTTCTCCAATCTGTCCGGTATGTTATTATTTAGGGTCTTGTACGTCAGTGACACTAGTTTACTGGGCACCCGCTCTTGTAACTGACGGCCCTCCAGCGGGGCATATTCTGGTAGTGCAGAGGTAAGCGTCACCTCGGCCCCATATGCATGGCGAAGTTGCACGTATTTAAGGAACTGGTTAGGACGTAGACCATATTCCGTCGCCAGGGATCCATAAGATTTAAATTTCCCTCTTGCTACCAGGTCCCCCAATACGGAGATCCCGATATCGTCCCATCCCCTAACACCTGTGAGTTTATGGAGCTCCTTTAGCCACGAACAGTTCTATATCAGTGTCTGTTTGGTAGGTTTTCGTGACCATCCCATCATCTTCGTCGCCCTGTCCCATACCTCTATGGTTATCTGCGTGGCTGTGAGTAATCGCCTCTTCCCAGCCCCCCCATACAAGTAGTGGAGACTAGTGCAGCGTGCCATGGTATCTCTTTCTAACCTATACGTCGGGTGATCCGCAGGTGCTTGAAGCCAATCATTTATCGGCGCCAGGTGTTCAGCCCGGTAATAAGCTTCCACATCTGGCAGGGAGATCCCCCCATTGTATTGGTTTCTCTACAATGTATCTAGGGCTATTCTCGGCTGTTTCCCTAACCACAGTAGAGAGCGTAGTTCCGCTTGTATCACCTTGAATGTCTGCCTGGGGAGGGGGAAATATTCATTCTGTAGGGCGTACAGGAAATGGGGCAACGTGATCATCTTAAACATTGCAGCCCGCCCTAAGATCGTGAGAGGGAGTGCCTTCCATCTCATAGCATCCTCTGTAAAATTCCTAATCACCCGTTGGATGTTTGTTTGATGGGAGACAGGTCGGTCCGTAGTCAGATAGATCCCCAAGTATGTAAAACCCGTCTGGGTAACTTGGAGGGTGGCAGGCAGAGGGGGCCATTCCTCCTCTTCATGCGGGCTATACAGGACCGATTTATGCCAGGTTATCGTATATCCCGAGAAGGAGCCATACCTACCCAGTACTCGGAACAATGCAGGGACCGTGGCGGCCGGGTGTGCCACATACTGAAGAATATCATCCGCATATAGCGAAATTTTCTCCTCCTGTACGTCGGATTGTTATATTTGAAATCCTCGTATCTCAACCGTCTGCCGGACCTCACAAGCCACCACTTCAATGGTGAGCGTGAACAGGAACGGGGACAGGGGGTTCCCCCTCCTGATAGGGAAATCTTCCGATAGGATCCCGTTCACCTTCACTTGGGCTCTGGGATCCGTATATAATAGTCCCACCCATTTCCTAAAGTTTGGGCCGATGCCAAATTTGACCATTGCCTCCTCCAAGAAGGGCCAGTGCACAGCGTCAAATGCTTTTTCAGCGTCTAAGGAGAGGAACATATGTGGTTCCTCCTGCTCCTTCACCTCCATGAGCCAGTTATGTGTGCGCCGTAAGTTTTGCCTAGTCGCTCTGTCCGGCAGGAATCCCGTCTGTTCCTGATGGACCAGGCTGGAGATCACCTGACGCAGGCGAAGGGCCAATATCATCGCCAAGAGCTTAACCTCCACGTTCAGGAGGGAGATTGGTCTATAGGACGCGCAGTCTTCAGGAGGCTTGCCTTGTTTATATATAGGTATGATCGTGGCCATCCGTAGGTCTGATGGGAGGAGACCCTCCTGAGCCGCATCATTAAAGAGTGCCAGGAGGTGGGGCGTCAATAGGTCTGCACCGTTTTTAAGGAATTCCGCTGGAAGCCCGTTCGGACCCGGCGACTTCCCCGGTCTGAGTCTGGCTATTGCCTCCCTAATTTCCGTAGCCGTTAGATCAGTTTCAAGGGTCTCCCTATCCTCATCCGCAAGGACCGGAGTATGGACGGTAGACAGGTAGGCCATGATTTCTGTCAGTCCACCTAATTCCCTGGCCTTGTAAAAGTCCCGGAAGTAGGAAGCAAACGTCTGGGCGATCTGGGTATCCCCTCTCTGTAAATGTGCCTGCCCATCCATTACCCCTTCAATCCATCTGGCATCCCGTTCCTTACGGCCTAGCTAGGCCAGTAGCTTCCCGGACTTGTCCCCAACGTCATATATCCTATGCAGGGTCGCAAGCGCCTGTGCCCTGGCTTCCTCTGTCACTAGGTCTTTATATTGCTGGTGGGTATCCGCCAGGTGTCGAAGCACCTGAGGGTCACATCCCGATATGTACTGACGGCCTAAGTTGAGTATTTGGGTTTCCAGAGTACTGAGCTCCTCCTGGGCTTTCCGTTTCACCCAGGATATTGGATTTTGAGCTCTGTCGCGAAGTACAGTCTTGTAGGCCTCCCAAATGGTCACTCCGGACTGCACCAAGCCCATGTTCTCTGCAAAGTACACTTTTGTGTCAGCCCTAATACCGTGCAGTACCTCCCTATTCTGTAGATCCCATGGCGTCAGTCTCCAACCTCCACCAGTGGCTCGAGGCCTCCCACCGAGCCGAGCCAGGAGGGGCGAATGGTCCGAAAGACCCCTCGCCAGATATTCTGCTTCGTCGTGAGCCCCAAGTGCATATCGGGGGAGAAAAATATAGTCTAGTCTAGAATGTACATTGTGTGCCCCAGAGTAATATGAGTAGCCTCTAGTGGTCGGGTGCAGCCGTCGCCACACGTCCGTTAGGCCAAGTGTGGTCATAACCCTGGCCATGGGCGTAGTCAGGGAGCCGTCTTTGCGGGTCCCGGAGCGGTCCAAGGGAGTGGACATAACGTCATTAAAGTTCCCGCATATGATGTGTAACGTGTCCGGTGTATCCATCAGGATTCCGGCAAGCCCGGAGAGAGTCCTGGCGTGGAGTTTCGGTGGTGCGTAGACCGAGGCTATCGTGACCCTCTGCCGTCCCCATGTTCCTGACACCCCTACGTAAGTCCCCTGGGGATCTGTCCAAGTCCGGGTCACCGCAAAAGGGTGGGGATTTTTTAATCAAAATAGTCACCCCTCGGGAGCCCATCGTGTAACCTGCATGTGCCAATACCTTATAAGCTCCCCTTGCCAGAAATCCGCACTGTGTCCCTTTAAGGTGGGTCTCCTGGAGGAGGACCACATCAGGGTGTAACCGTTTAATATATGCCGTCACCAGTCCTCTCTTGATTTTGTCCCCGAGACCATTTACATTCCACGTGAGAACCTTGTAGGGGCCGGTCACTAGTCCATCCTCGGGGGTCCTATGCATCGTCATGGAGGCCATGTAGTGGTGCGTGCCCAAGTCATCCCTGGCGGGGGGTGGACGGTATACCCGTGTGATCCTGCTGTCAGTGTGCCGAACAACCATAAAACAAACCCCAACCCAAAACATTTCCAACCAGAAAACAAGCACATTCCCGCAGGGAAAAGCAGCATGTATTGTATCTTGCATTCTCTCAGTTTAGCTTTAACGGAGTCAAAAGTGCGCCTCTGCCTTTGCACCTCTCTGCTGTAGTCCGGGAAGATCAAGATGCGGGTATTCTTGTGCCGTATTTCCCCTAGCTTCCGGACCTCTCTAAGTATCATGTCCCTATCTAGGAAGTTTAGAAAGCCTGCTATTATGGGCCTAGGTTGCGCCCCCACCGGCGGTCGGGCCAGCAGTGCCCGGTGGGCTCTTTCTATGACGAAACAGGAGGAGAATTTGTCCGCCGGGAAATTGTTCCGCAGCCAATCATAAAGAAAGTTCGACATATTCGTCCCTTCAATTCCTTCTCTAAAGCCCACAAAACGAAGATTGTTCCGTCGGGCCCTGTTTTCCGCATCATCTACTCTCCACAGCAGGTCTTTATGAGAGGATCGGACTTCCTGCAGTTCTTGCGTAGATTGTGTACCGAGTCTTCCGTCTCGCCCAGCCGCATCTCTGTGACCCGTCCAGCCAGACTCCTGAGGTCCTGGCGCAAGAGTGCCACCTCCGATCCCACCGCGCCGATCTGACCCTCTAGCGCCGTTCTGGATGCCTGAATTGCCTGTAGAAGGGTTTCCGTATCCGATCGGGCACCCGGGCGTTCCTCCTTGGGGGGGGGGGGCGATAACCTTCGCGTACTGGTCCATTTTGCCCTGACGCGGCGGCTTCGGATCTTTGTCTTTACCCATGGTGAGCTCGGGCAGATGCAGATAGTAGGGAGCCCCCACCCCCGTGTGTGCTTCAGGCCAGATCGCCTGCTGCCTGTAGTGCTTGTGGCACTAGCCCGCCGCAGCCACCAACGGGCGCCTCCTCAGGGATGCAATGTCCCAATATTGAGGTGGGACTAGCCAGGGTCAAGCATACAGGCCAGGACGCGGGTCAAGAAGGAGGGGGGAAACTGTTAGTCTGACTCGTTAATCAGCCCGTGAGTCCCACCTTACCGTACCACGGGCCTGATCCTCCGGCAGCTCCCCATACCTCTCCCAGTCCGGGCGGGCCTGCCTCAGTCTCTCCGATCCCCTCCAGGCGTTCCGCACAGAAATGTCCCTCTTGTTGTGAGGGTCCTTGTCACCCTCTCCCTCGGCGGTGAGGTCGTCCGCAATACCCACAGGTTAGTCCACTCGCTAGTGGCTCTTGCTCTGTTGCTGCGTCACCTCTAGTGTGGGGCTAATGGCTTGGGGAGGACGGTGATCCATCCGTCGTGTCCATCCCCCATGTCATGTCTATCTCCGGCACACAGGCATTGCTTGCGGAGCCCCCGGGGGGTTAGGGGGGAGGGGACGTTCTCCCAACCGCATCCAGAGTCCAGGCATTCGCCCCCACCTTTCCGCACCTCACCTCCGTCCCAGAGCCCTCCTGCAGCAAGCTCAGGGGCAGTTCAAGCACTTCAGAGGGGGGGAGCAGGGGGGCCATCCGCTGCCGCGCTCCACCGCCCAGCTGGTCCACGCAGGTCCAACAACCTCGGATAGACTCGCTGCCTCAGATCTGCGCTCTCCTATGTTACCTCGCGCAGCCGGGGGTACACTCGCTCGCCCGCAGCTTCTCCACTTCTCCTGCACTCCGTGCTGCACAGCACTGCCCAGAAGCGGACGCGCATTCGATACCCGCGGGCTCAGAGATCGGCCGCAGGCGCCCACATTGCCTTGCCCTTCCTCCCGTCTCTGTATCCGGGCATTGCGACAGGCCTCGGCCTCGGTGGGGAGGGGCTTCTCCTGCGAGCACACCGTGCTCTTCAAGCTCCGGCCGTACCCTCAGGAGCAGCGGGCCGTCCCGGTCACCCCAGTCAGCATGCCAGCGAAGTGACCGACCTCGAGTCGGCCCCCAAACGGTAGCGGCTCTCCCGGGTGACTTGCAGGTTTCGGCGTAGTGTCTCCGGACCTCAGGTGTTGCGGGGCGCCATCTTGAAGATTGCCAGCTGGTCCGGAGCTCTCGGATTTCCACCTCCCTGGGCTCCAAAATGCAATCGTTCCTCCCGATCTCGGCCAACAGCTGGGCATATCCTCTGGCAGGTACAGTGTTCTCCGGGTCTGCAGGGCACCGGATTCTATGCCGGATAAAGCTTTCAGCCGGAGCTCGGCGAAAGCACGTCCTACTCGGGCGTAGTGTCTCCGGACCTCAGGTGTTGCGGAGCGCCATCTTGAAGATTGCCAGCTCGTCCGGAGCTCTCGGATTTCCACCTCCCTGGGCTCCAAAATGCAATCGTTCCTTCCGATCTCGGCAGCGGACAACAGCTGGGAATATCCTCTGGCAGGTACAGTGTTCTCCGGGTCTGCAGGGCACCGGATTCTATGGCGGATAAAGCTTTCAGCCGGAGCTCGGCGAAAGCACGTCCTACTCGGCCATTCTGTTGGCCACGCCCCCCCAACATGACACAGGTTTGAGCCTACAAGATCGCGCCAGGACTTGGCACTCCAAGCTGTTACGTTTGATAGTGATGGGAAAAGCCTGTCCTGGAATGGAAAAACAAACTTCAGGGTGCTATTTCTTCACCAAAGCGCCCTTTACAGAGGGTTTTAAACTGAATACATCCTCCATTCTGGGCTTGGCGTGCTGAGTCCAAGCTAATACTAGGTAACTAGTGACCAGGTATAGTTCAGCAACCCTTCACTCTCAAGGGCACCTTGACTTTTTGAGATCTCAACAATTCTTTTTCCATATCTGAGCTCAGACGGTAGACAGAGTTTCCTGGAAACAGAAAAGCCTTGGACCCGAATGCTTGCTACCAGAAGGGACAAGGGTTAGCCCTATCGCAAATAAAGTATCAACAGAGCACTCCCAGCATACCGGCTCATCCGCGTCCCAGTCATTCAAAATATGGCCAGTCGTCCGCTCACATTGCAGAGCAGCATCAACACAACTACCTGCAAAAGTGTACACATCTGCATGGCTACAATTTTTAGCCAGATGTTTCTTTGTAGAAAGACTCTTCTTTGGCCTTCATTACCCTGCACCTAGAGATCCCCTTTTGCTTCCCATCTGAAAGGGGTCCATTGAGGACCTCTGTATCAAGAGACAGGACACCCACAAAGTCAGCCGCTCCTTACTCCAGAGCCTGTATCGCGAACAGACGACTCAAGCAACCTTGCCTTCTACCTTGTACTGCTGATGGTGCTGGTGGACACCTCAGTTGAAACTCCTTGCACTAAAGGGTCTACCAAAGGGGCTGGCGTTGCAGAAGAGATGGAGGGGACAGCTATTTTACACTACCTTTTCTGCTTTTGCTAGAGGGGCCTTGATTTGGGTGCGCTCCGGGGTTCCTTTCCAGCCTACGGCCACATTGGTGGATCCGGAGGGGAGGTTTGTGGTGGTCTCTGGTCGGTTGGATGGCAGGGATGTGACCATTGGCAGTATCTACGCCCCGAATTCTGACTATTCTGCATTCTTTGCGCGGCTCTCTGGGAGGCTGGCGTCATTTTTGGTTGGCACGTTGTTCCTTGGGGGGGATTTTAACTCAGTTACTGATGTGGAACTAGATCGTTCTCACCCCCCGCTGGCTCAGTCGGCAGTGCATAGAGTGGCCAAGGTCAGGCGGGATTGGCAGGCAGCCTGGGGACTTCTAGACGCTTGGCGGGTGCAGCACCCAGCTGGCAGGGACTATTCATTTTACTCTGTGCCACATGACCTACATGTTCGGCTAGATGACTTCTTATGTACCCCGGGAGCCCTGGAACTCGCGCGCCATAGTGAATATCTGGCAAAGACACTCTCAGACCACAATCCCTGTTTGGTAACGGTCCTTTTGACGAATACAGGCCCCAGCTAGGCCCGCAGAATACTAGGGTTCGCTCTCCTGTAACGTAAACTAGAAGGAAGTTGGCACGGAAACTGCAAATACAAAGACAAAGTTTATTAACCCTTAAGGGTGGTCCTACAACCCATACAACACTCTTCGTATTGCATAGAGTAGCACAAAGGACTTGCGTACACGGTCCCCTTTTATACACAACAGAGGGGCTCATAAGTGGGTGGATACAACATGAGGCAAAAAGCATTACCTTTTATGGACATTTTCGATACAGAATCAATATGTGGGCGGAGTTAACACACTACTAAGCCCGCGAAAACATGGTCAAGCAAGGACTAACTGATAACAGATGTGGTCAAGTCTGGACATGCGCCAGACGGACAAAGGAACTATTTATAGACTGTTACTAGGCAGATTACAAGAGCAACTAACACGAAGATAGGACTCTTCTCGTGCTGAGCACGTGGAGACATGACAGTACAAAATGGAGTCCGGACATTAGGCAACATAAGACGAAAGACATGGTTTAACTGGAGAGAATTCATGTCTTTAGTGAATGCTTAATCATATCGCCATTCTAGTTTTCAACAGACGACCCTTTCAGCATTTACTGAAGACATTCGGCTTATTAGGATAGTCATCATATATGTCAATTTTCATCATCTCTTCCACCTCTCTGGTTAAATGTTTCTGATAGGTGACATTGGCTTTCTTATCAGGAATACAAAATGACACACATAAAGAACAGAGTAAAGGACCACACTGGACACAGATGCAGCAGGAAAACAGAATTGCCACAATAATGCAGAGACCAGTTAGAACCTTCCATCCCCATGTAGTGATCAATGCCCAAAACCATCCAGAAAAGGTCCAAGTGCCATTTTCTGTATGAATCTCAGCTGCGATTTTATGCAATTTATTAATAGCATTGTAAACTGATGGCGTATGGTCAGGAATAAACACACAACAACTACTTCCGATAATTTTACATGCTCCACCTCTGTCAGCTAACATAACATCTAATACCATACGATTCTGCAATGCAACAATTCTAGTGATTTGTAATTCTTCCGTAAGATTCCCAAGAGCAGCACCGGTTTGATTCGTCACAGCCTCTACAACTCTCGTTAACCTTCGAACCTTCCTACTATTTAGGGCAGCTCCAACAAAGAAAAACAATCCTAAGTTAAAATCAATATACTGCTGTAAGCTAGTATCAGTTTGATCAACATCATCAATAGATAGAGTACGTTTATATCTATTTACAGTTACATTGTTCAACAATTTCAAATCTTTATGATAAGATGCAGGTGCTAAAAATACAGGAGGTAATAAGAACGCTACATAACATACTCCGGACCAGCCGGCTGGCAAACGATAATAACCCTTATTCCCACATACAAAGTATGTATTATGGGAGGCTAAGAAAGTACTATTATTTAGACCATCTATATTCAAAACAATAATACAGTCACTAACACCAACTGGAATATAACCCACACTCTGGACACACAGGTCCGCTTGAGCTTGTGCCACTTGAATCACAAATTTCTCTTTGCCTACTGTGTCTCTAGTGTTCGTGAAAATGTAGGGGATCGATTCATTGTCTGGTCGATATTCTTCCCATTCCCATATTGTCCCATTCGCTTGTGGATAGCCTTCTTTATCCTGATGACATTCCTTATTAAGTCTGAAAAGTAGTCGTCCCACTGTAGGTTTCCGTGTGGCAAAAAGCAAAGTGTACCATGCTCTACAAGAGCCATTATGAGAAAAAGGAAGAGGTATGAATGGCGTTCCTCCTTTCTTCTGATGAGCTGGCATCATACCACATATCCAACAGTTCGTAGCATTTGTAGCAACATGGGTATGATGCAACATCTGGATGAAAGTATTATTCAAATAAGACTGACGATGCTTTAATTCTTGATACGGGAGAGTATAAAAGTAGTGCTCCTCAGGCACTGGAGTGGTCAAGACAAGCAACTCACGCGCAGGAGTCACGTCTTCAACAAACCATGTGATTATACCAACAATAGCTACACTGATAATAAAACTCGTCGCACAAACAATCTTCTTCTTTTCCATCTTATAGTAAAAAGTCAATATCTTCCTGAAACTAAAAAGGTTGTCAGAACTCTTCCCCTTAGGCAGCCGTTGATTTCTTCACCAGCGGGCCAAGACGGGTGTCACTACACTAATGCAGGGCTGATCCCCCCCCCACCCCCCTTGCCACATTGGCTCTCCGTTTCACTAACCTAAGGGCCGTTCTGACAACGATTTTGGATACAAAAAGAAAATCACTTCCTCGGTCTGAGATGATATCTCCCTCCTCCAGGAATCGATTGGTCCGGGAAGAGCTCCTCAGTGTCGTTCGGTTCCACAGCACGGCCTTTCTCTGCAGTCAGGATTTCTCGATGGTCGGTCAACACAGCAGGCTCCACCAATCCAGGCGGCACTTTACGACAGTGCAAAGAGTGGATCCAGTTCTTCCGATTGGAAACTCGCACAGCTGTCCTCGTTGCAAGCAGGACCTGCTCAGGACCAACCCATCTCGGCTCCAGACTGTTCGTCCTTTCGAATACTTTGATCATAACCTGATCGCCAGGCCGGAGATTATGACCTTCACCTGTGGACCGATCAGGGAGCGCTTCTCGAACCTGTTGATGAATAGAAACCAAATTATCCGTTAACTGTGCCAGATAATCATTCATCATTACACAAGGTACATCCTACACTGACCTCGGTTTTGGTGGACCCCAAATATTCATTGGGCGTCCGAATACAATCTCGTAGGGTGTGAGACCAGTCCGAGAATGCGGTATCGATCTAATTGACAATGCCAGCGGTAAAGCGTCTGGCCAAGTCAAAGAAGTCGAAGCTTGAATCTTCGCGATCTTAAGCTTCAGAGTACCATTATATTTCTCGACCAATCCCGCAGACTGAGGGTGAAACACTGCATGAAATTTTTGGGTAATTCCCAGGCCTTTCAGGACATACTTGATAACGTCTGCTATAAAATGAGGTCCATTATCACTCCACAACAATCTGCAAACACCATATCGAGGGAAGAACTCCTTCAATAGCATCTTGGCTGTAGTCATTGCAGTATTGTCTTTCGTAGGGTATGCCTCAACCCATTTGCTGAAGGCACAAATCACTACTAGAACATACTTCAGATTGTTACAGCGCTCAAGCTGAATGTAATCCATCTGCAAAACCTCAAAGGGTGCAGTAGGTGTCACAAATCCTCCTGCTGGAGTTCGTGTACCCTTTCCCGGGTTATACCTCAGGCAAATCATGCAGGTCTGCACTACCCTCTTTGCTGTACTAGCGATCTCCGGATGCTCCCAAACTCGTGTGAGTAATTTGACAATTGCGGAAGCTCCGACATGCGCTAGTCCATGTGCCATCTGAACCATAGGTTGTACGAAGGCTGTGGGTAACTTCCACTTATCCATCTGCTTACTTCTCCAACACCCTTCATCATCTAATTCTCCATCATTGGACCATTGCTCCCGTTCCTTATCGGAAGCGGTCCTCTGTATCTCCAACACTTCTCTCCTAGCATCGTGCCATCTTTCTGCCTGTGACTTCACAACATACATTGCAGTAGCACCAGGCTGCATCGCAGTCTCTCGTGCCACCCGGTCTGCTAAAGCATTCCCTTCTCCAACCTTATCAACCACTTTCTTATGGGCACTACATTTAACTATAGCAATCTTCTTTGGATATGTTAATGCAGTCAAAAGGTTGTGAACTAACTCCCCGTACATTATCTGTGCTCCATGTGACGTTAGAAACCCTCTCTCCTTCCAGAGTAGGCCGAAATCGTGCGCTACTCCGAAGGCATAGCGGCTATCTGTATAAACATTCACACACAATCCTGCACTGAGCTCACATGCTCGTGTTAATGCTATTAGTTCCGCTGCTTGAGCTGATTTCTGCGGTATGCGCGCTGTCTCCACTATTGTTTGTAATGTGGTAATTGCATGCGCTGCTGAAGTCGTACCATCTGGTAGCTTCAGGCATGATCCGTCCACCCACAGTTCTCCATCTACATCTGTAAAGGGCGTATCCTGGAGATCAATACGACCCTTTGTCTGTTCCTCAGTCACAAGAATACAATCATGTGCTTTTCGTGCTTCAGGCTGAGTTTCCGGGAACGGCAACAATGTGGCTGGATTTAACGTTGCACACCTCTTTAACGTAATATGAGGAGCCAAAAGCGTCAACTCATATCCCGTTAAACGAGCACTGGTCAAATGCTGCGTCCTTGTCTGATTAAGCAGGGCATCAACAGCATGGGGAACTAATACCAATAGTTTGTGAGATAACACAATTCCCTCACTTTGGCGTATTGACACAGCTGTCGCCGCAACCGAGCGAAAACAACCAGGCAATGCTCGGGCAACAGGATCAAGTACAGCCGAAAAATATGCACAAGGGCGCTGCTTGTCGCCGTGCATCTGCACTAAAACTGATAATGCACATCCATCTTTCTCATGCACATACAGTATAAAAGGCTTCGTATAATCAGGGGTACCTAACACTGGTGCCGAACAAAGGGCTTGTCGTAATTGCTGGAAAGCAATTTCACACTCATTTGACCAGGGAAGAGGGATCGGGGTTGTCTTTTGTCAAAAGTGCTAACAATGGTTTAGCTATATGTGAAAATCCCAATATCCATTGCCTACAGAAAGAAGCAAGACCCAAAAATGCACGCACGTCCTTCTGTGTGGAAGGTACTGGCGTGTCCAAAATTGCTTGAATACGATCTGGTGTGAGTGCACGCCCCTCCTTAGACAAAAGGTGACCCAAATAAGTCACCTTTGGTCTACAGAATTGCAATTTCTTCTTCGAAACTTTGTGATTGTGAGAGGCCAAAAAGGAAAGCAAGGATAACGTACACTTCTCACACAACTCAGGAGTGTCGGCCGCCAACAAGATGTCATGGACATATTGTATAAGGGCGACACCCTCGGGCAGAACAAAGGAATCCAATTGCCCTTTCAATGCTTGACTGTAAATGCTAGGGCTGTCTGTATAGCCCTGAGGGACTCTACAAAATCGATAAGACCTATTATTCAGAGTAAAACCGAAAAGGTATCGGCTATCAGGGTGAATAGGAATCGAGAAGAAGGCATTTTTCAAATCAATAACTGAAAACGTGGTCGCCGTTGGCGGGACCAGAGTAAGTAACGTCGTGATATCAGAAACCACTGGATACTGAGGTATCACTATCTTATTCACTTCCCTTAAGTCAATGATAAAACGATAAACCCTGGTATCAGTATCCTTCTTCAAAATGGGTAAAATAGGACTGTTACAGACATTATAGGGAACTTCTTCCACTACTCCCACCTTAATCAAATCCTGCACAATCTGTATGAGTGCCTCCTCCCCTTCCTGGGAAATACGATACTGAGAGAGGCGCGGTAACACCGCACCCTCCTGGACACTAATGTGGACAGGCGGAATCACCATCTGTCCCACATCAGTATCCGAAGTAGCCCACAAAGTACGAGGGAGGGAAGCTAAGACAGTATCCTCTGCAACCACACACATCCGTTCTGTCATGGGGTGATTATCATTTAAGATCACACGTACTCCAGTAGGGGAGCAGCGGATCGTTGCTCTGAAGTACTTGAGCATATCAAGACCCATAATGTTGTCGGGCGTGTTTGGGGCAAGCAAAAACGGACAGGACGCAGAAAGGTTGTCAACATGGAATGCAAGGGGTCGGGAAAGAGGGCTTCGAGAGAGTGTACCATCAAACCCTACCGATGTAACCATTAAGCCAGATAGGTGAGCCCTCGGAACCAATTGTTTGAACAGCGCACTGCGAGTAGCTCCTGTATCAACTAGGAACCGATCAGTAGAACCCAAAACATTTGCTGAAACATGAGGACCCTTCTGATCAACCGGCACTTCAACTGATTCAAACCCCCATCCAACGCAATCCTACGCATGCTGTGAGTCATGGCACCCAGAACGGTCGTTCCCAGACATTTGATACTGGTGTTGCCTATCAAACACATTAGGCCTATCCCGTTGCTGTACGTTAGGCTCAAATCGAGGACGATCATTAGAGTTCCCTCTATAATTCGAAAAAACCCCTCTACCTCTCGGTGGTCCCTGACCACGTCCCTGACGAGATGCATACAACACCGGACAATCTCTGGCCCAATGACCCGACTGTTTACAATACGCACATTGATTTCTATTTACATCTGACCGACCCGAAGGGGGACCATAGAATCCTCCCCTACCTCTTTCTACACCCCGACGAGGCGGACCATATACTTGTGCTAACATCACCTTAGTTTTTAAATCTTTCGATTTCTTCTCCTCATTCCCCTTCGCTTCTTGTTCCTGACGCTCATAATACTGAGCCATAGTCAGGAGGGATGCCGGAGACGAGGTGGACCAAGAACTTTCACTCGCTTTTAAACGAGCTGCTATGCCCGGTAATAAATTCGCCACATATTTATCCACAAAAAGATGTCGGCCCGTATCATCCGTAAGCGACTGACCACTGAAATCGTGAAATGTCTCCTCAAAGCGTGTAAAGAAATCTGAGACTGATTCATCAACCTTCTGTTTACACGAGGCTAACATATTCCAGTCAATCTTTTTAGGGGGAATAATCGTTTTCAACTTGGTCAAGATAGCAGCGGGGAGATCTAAAATAATCTGGGGCGGTTTTTGCGCGGGTTTTCTCTCCCTATCCTCATCCTCAATCTCAGACCATTTGGCCTTAAAAACGGCGTGATCATCCACCTTCCGCACAGATCGCCACATATCCGGTGGTAAAATAAGCCCAAAGAACAAATCTATATCTGCTAAAGTCATAGTACAAGAATTCAAGGCCCCTTCGACTTCTTCGTAAAAGGCCGCTGGATTCTTGCGGGGGTCAGGCAATGCATTCTTTAATGCCATAACATCAGCCCTATGCCAGGGAGTATAAACCCAATTATACACAAAATAACCCCTAGCATCGGGGGAAGACATATCTGAGCTAGTTCCTGCTCCTTTAGGAGGAACATACAAAGGTGCCGCCTCTCGCATTGGTTTAGTATGCACTAGTTCGCTCTTATCTGAGTGGGAGGTAGATGATTGGTCACCGCCGATACGTGAATCTGACTGCTCCTCCTCCCCTGTCTTTAGGCGCGCTCTCTCTTTAAGTTCACTCGCCGCGTCCCGCAATGCAAACAGCCGCCGGACCGCATCAGGTGCCTTAGAGGGAGAAAAAACACCGTTACTTAATGCTTTAGCATCTAATACTACATCATCAGGCTCAAAAACTTCGGAATGTTTCCGAAAGGCAGTAATCACTTCATCAGAAAAGGTTTCAAGAAAATACAACTTCTCTCTATCCCGCCACTTTTCCAAAGAGTCCAACAATTCAGCAAGGGATAACTTGCCCTTAAGTGCACGAAGAGAAATTTTCCGAAGCTCACCCATACGCTCAACTGATAACATGGACCGCGTGTCTACCTTATCCGAAACCGATCCAGAATCCCGTGATCTCGGGGCAGACGCGCCAACATAAGGGGGCGGAGAGCGATCTAATAAATAAAAATCATCGTCAAGATTAGTAAGGACAGGATAAAGTGGCTGGCGGACAGCATATTGACCTGAGACTTGCAACCTACGTTCTTTCTCTTGTTTCTCCGCCAGTTCTCTTTCCTCCTGACGCTTCGCTTCCTGCGCTCTCACATGATCATTTTTCCGTTGCTCTTTATCCAACAGCGCTTTCTCACGTTTCTCTCGCTCACGCACTTCCTTCACCCATAACCGTACACATTCAAATATGTCTTGCCGAGCACGCCGTTTACACATACACTGTTCCACATACTCAATCTTGCGCATATCAAACGAGCCACACAAAGGCCAAAGTAACTCAGGATCCTTGTTGGTGTATTTCCTCCACACTGTGCTGTACATTATAGAGGAAAGATCATGCTTCACATACATATCCCTATTAGGAGTCCCCTCTGGGGGGGCTGGAGCAGATTCCTCGAGGTTTAACCGGTTTCCAAAACAGCAGCACCACTTACGGAGTGCGCTAAAAGCAGGCATGCTCAAAAATAATGCAAAATATGCAGTATTATCAAAAAAATGGCACTTAAGCTTTGCGCCGTTCAGATTTACACAGCTCCGGAGAAATATCTCCACATTACCTGCCTATATGTGTTGCAACGCATATATTCACACAATAATCAATACAAAATATGACCGGTCATCACAAATCAAACTCAAATAGCCAACCCAGGCTTCAAAACTCGGAGCAAGTACCGTACAACGGTTCTTACCAATCAAGAGTGTCCAGATTCCAACTGCCAAGTTCCAAAATTCGCCCAAACGGCTGTCTCGGCAAACCGACAGAAGAGGTCTCAGTCGAGGACCGGCGCCACCCAGAAGGTCAGTTCGGAAGGGAAGGAAGAAAACCTCGGGATGCCAGGACTAAAAAACGCCACTGGCAGTGATCACATCCCTGGCCAAATTCCTCACCTTCGTCACGACCAGTCCTTCGAGCATCCGAGTCGCCGATGAGCCCCACGTGACGGGCGCCAATTGACGAATACAGGCCCCAGCTAGGCCCGCAGAATACTAGGGTTCGCTCTCCTGTAACGTAAACTAGAAGGAAGTTGGCACGGAAACTGCAAATACAAAGACAAAGTTTATTAACCCTTAAGGGTGGTCCTACAACCCATACAACACTCTTCGTATTGCATAGAGTAGCACAAAGGACTTGCGTACACGGTCCCCTTTTATACACAACAGAGGGGCTCATAAGTGGGTGGATACAACATGAGGCAAAAAGCATTACCTTTTATGGACATTTTCGATACAGAATCAATATGTGGGCGGAGTTAACACACTCCTAAGCCCGCGAAAACATGGTCAAGCAAGGACTAACTGATAACAGATGTGGTCAAGTCTGGACATGCGCCAGATGGACAAAGGAACTATTTATAGACTGTTACTAGGCAGATTACAAGAGCAACTAACACGAAGATAGGACTCTTCTCGTGCTGAGCACGTGGAGACATGACAGTACAAAATGGAGTCCGGACATTAGGCAACATAAGACGAAAGACATGGTTTAACTGGAGAGAATTCATGTCTTTAGTGAATGCTTAATCATATCGCCATTCTAGTTTTCAACACTTTGGTCGCAGCAGCGGCAAGTGATCCCAACTTGGCGTTTGAATCCAGTAGCGCTGGAGGACCCTGTGTTTCATGCGGAGCTCAAGGAAGGTGTGGAGCGTTACTTTGTGGGTAACGCGGGGACGGCAACGAGCAGAGCCCATGAATGGGATGCCCTTAAGGCGGTGGTGCGAGGGATCTGCATCTCGGCCGTGGCCGGGACGCGCAAGGTACTATCACAGGATATTGACCGAGCTGAGGCACGATGCGCCAGGCGGAACTCATTGGTCATACAGATGGAGATGCCAAGAGAGAGGTTTTGGCTGCACGGGAGGAGGTAGCCTCACAGGTGGAGCGGCTTCGCTGCTATGACTATAAGGAATATATGGTTCGTGCGCACGCCGAACAGGATAAGGTAGGGTCGCTACTGGCCTGGTTGGCTAACCCGGCTGTTAGGGGAACCCCAATAGTGTCGCTGGCCACTCCAACAGGGGACTTGGTATACTCGCGAAGGGAGATTAATGACCAATTCCTGGCTTATTACTCTCTGCTGTATCAGAGCAGGATGCGGGACCTGCCTGCTGGGCTAGACGCTTACTTAGAGGCTGCTGAGTTGCCACAATTGGATCTGGAACAGGTTTCAGCCCTGGGGGCGGAGATCTCTATAGGAGAAATTAGAGCGGCAGTTAAACACATGGCTCGGAATAAGACCCCAGGGGCAGATGGCCTCCCAGTGGAGTTCTATGCCACATACTTGGATATTTTAGCCCCACATCTGCAGCAGATGTATAAAGAGGCGTGGACCGCGGGTAAGCTGCCGTGTACTTTGCAGGAGGCGATCATAGTACCTTTGCTGAAGAAGGCTGGGGTCCCATCCTCTAGGTCGGCGTACCGGCCACTCTCCATGCTCTCAGGGGATTATAAGATTCTTAGTAAGATCTTGGCCACGCGCCTTATGGGTCATATGAGTGCATTGGTGCATCCGGATCAATCGGGTTTCATTCCCAAGAGGAATAGCGCAGCGTACATCCGAAGGTTAGTGCGGATCATGGGGGACCGGGAGGAGGGCGCATCGGAGGCCGTGGTACTGTCGGTAGATATCGAAAAGGCATTCGATAGTGTGGAGTGGCCATATTTGTTTCGAGTGCTGAAGGGGTTTGGCCTGGAAGACCACTTCGTGCGCTGGACCAGATTGTTATATTGTTCTGCTGCATCTAGGGTCCGCACGGGACGTACTATCTCCTCCCTTTTGTTTGCCCTGGCGATTGAGCCCCTAGCGGCGCATGCTCGCCAGGGACACGCGTATGAGGGGGTTCCGTTGCTAGGAGAGCTGCATCATATCTCCCTATATGCGGATGACCTCTTGTTGTATCTAGCGGATGCGCGGGATTCCTTGCGGGGTGCTCGAAACCTGCTCCGGGAGTTTGGCTTCTTCTCGGGCTGCAGGTTAACTGGGCTAAGACTTGCCTGTTTCCGCTATCCCCTGGGGCCCAGGCACCGGCGGCGCTTGACGACCTCCGTTGGGAACCTGCCTGCCTGCCGTATCTGGGCGTCTGCATATTTCATACTCCTGCTGATCTCTTTGAGGGCAATGTGGGTGGCGCGCTTCGGGGGCTTAAGGGGAATATGGCATTCTGGCGCACCCTCCCGCTGTCGGTGGCCGGCCGAGTGGCGCTGCTGAAAATGGTAGCGCTGCCACGCTTGCTTTATTTCTTTCGCACCTTGCCGATATGGATTCCGGCTTCTTTTTTTAAGGCGCTCCGAGCCCTGACGACTGGGTTCATTTGGGGGTCGGGCAGACGTCGGGTGGCGTTAGCCACTTTGATGCGACCGCGGGTAGAGGGGGGGCTGGCAGCTCCAGATTTTGAATGGTATTATTTGGCTGCGCAGCTGCAATGGCTAGCGCAGGCGGTGGCGCGCGAGTTCAGAGGCCCGGATGGCCCGCAGGGTTGGATTATCCCTAGGCATGTGTTGTCATTTATTGTGTTGCAGCAAAAACTCCGGTTAGACCAGCTCACACTCGAGGAGCGCACGCTTCGGCTCTGTTGGATCCGTAGTCAGAAACGAACAGGCTTCGTGGTTCCATATGCGCCGGAGATTCCTTTGGGCATGTGTACGGCACTCCCGCATGGCGGAGACTGGTCGGCATTGGCGGGCTGGGAGGACTGCGGGGCCCATATGCTCGGGGACCTCTACAGAGACGGGGTTTTGTTGCCATTCCAGGAATTGCAAAGGGATTTCGCCCTGCCGCACGGGGATTATCTTCTTCACTCTGCCTTGGTGTCCGGGATTCAGAAACATTGGAAGATGGGGTTGTCGGAACCCCCCACGTCCTTGGGATTTCAGTACGTCGTTATGGCGGGGGGCACCTTTAAGGCCATTACCTGTCTCTATGGGCGGATGTCCACGGAGGGGCTCGCGCCCCTGGCTGCCCTGCGGGAGAAATGGGAGGGGGACCTTGGCAGGCCTATACCAGAGACGGTGTGGTCACAGCTGTTGCGGCGCGCCTGGAAGGGCACACGTAACGCTCGGTTTCCACTGGTCCAATTTTACACTCTCCATAGAGCCTACTTAACACCGGTGAAGATCTGGCGGTTTTTTGGAGGCTCTCCACCAATGTGTCCTCGGTGCAATGTGGAGGGGGCTGACTTTGGACACATGTTCTGGTCCTGTCCAGGTTTGGGCTCGTATTGGGGCGGAAGTGGCGGCGTGTTTGAATCAAGTGACTGAGCGGGACCTGGAGGTGGACATGGGAACTTGCCTGCTACTCTGGTTTCCGCACACCCCCTGCACAAAAATTACGAGCAAATTTTATGATCTGGGGCTGATAATGGCAAAAGGGGAACTTACCCTGCATTGGAAGGCTAGGGCAGGACTGAGCGTTAGGAGGTGGAAGGCGAGTTTCCTGGTATGGGCAGGGAATGAAGGGACGCTTCGTCTACAACTGGCCAGGCGTACCTCTAATGACCAGGCGTTGGACGCTGCTAGGGTGTGGGGAGCCTTGGTGGAGGGGCTTCGTTGCCCAGGGGAGCAGGTTGGGGAAGATGGGGATCCTGCACGCATGGCCCGGTCTATAGGGAATGTGGAGGGGATCACTGGGACTGCCGGGGAGTCTACTCAGGGTGAAGCCACTTGAATATTTTCCGCGAGAACGTGGCATCTGTACAGTTTTGTAAGAGGTGGCGAGTGGTCGGGCCGTGGGAGTGGTGTGTACCTGCGCGACGGCGCGCGGCTTTTGGTCCTTTTGAGAGCGTCACTGGGGCGCCTCCCATACCTTGGGTTAGGCTCCTCTAATTCTTGGAGTACTATGTGTATTGTGGAGATGGGGTCTGCTACGGGCACACTGACAAGGGGGGCGGGGTGGGCGTGTTAGGGAAGAGAATGCTACGGATCTAATTTATATTGTAATGCCTTAAGCTGCCAAGCGCTCTTGCACGAGGCTATTGTAAGTAATGCTGATCTGATGAAGCAACGGTTGGAGGGAAAAATTAATAAAAATTCTTTCCAAAAAAAAAAAAGGGTCTACCAATGCGAGGCGTCCTTCAAATCCACAAGCATACAAGAACTCCTCTCTTCTGCCAAGCCTCCGGCTAGTGGCACACCGTTCACTCCTCTCTCCCTTCCAACAAAGTCACACTTAGCCATTCTTCAAATGCTCACCACATTCCTTATGTAATACAAAGACAGTATACATTGCTTGTACCACATGGCCAATGAAATCCAACATTATTACAATTTATAGAACCTGTGCAAAGATCAAGTAGACAGCAAAAAAAGAAAACAAAAAACAATTCAGTCTTTGTCAAGCATATTCTAAAGCAGATGAACAAAATGTTACTTTTATGCAAAACACAATCACAACAACCTCTTACTAGTCCCTGAAAATGCACATAACAGATTTTCAGTGCCTGCTGGTGCCATACACGAAGAACGAATCCATGCCTGGTATCTGTGCCCTATTCGAATGAGTCAACCATCATCCATGCTTGGAAGTATTTGGGGTCCATTTGAACTTACTTTTATTGCTAAGGTTCCTATAGTAATGCATCCATCCTCAAGGAGTAAATTCCACATTTGCAGGGGCATGGCCAATAGGTCCCGATTTTGGGACCTCATAAGTATTTAGTTATGCAGAACAATATCCTTGGTGCAACAACATCAACTGTTGCATGGCTAAACACTTATAAGGTCCCAAAGGCAAGACCTATTGGCTATGTCAATGCTTGTTTCTGCTTGTTGTTCATTGTGTATGTTAATTCCGATTACAAGGCAGGCACATGTACAGTAGCATAGTTCCAAAGTATATTCATTCAACTAAATAATATATGAGAAGCACGAAACACCCATTGCCTGAATAAGTTTGAGTTGTTCATGGTGACAGTCAGTTGTCAAAATCTCTTCACTGGTTCTTCGAAAACTATCCATGCTTTGCTTTGTAAAGGTACTATGTGAAGATGGCAACAGAATGAAGAGTGTGTTCTGAAGCTCCAAAGAGCTTGGTGAAGAAGTGACTAAAGGAAAAATAACCTACTTCTCTGGGACCTCTCCGGTCATCTGCAGAAGTGTCTCTGGAGATGCCTTTTTCTTTTGCAGAATTCGGTTTCTGTCTGAATGCTTTATGTAGTTATCGATGCAGCTGGTGATTGCTGGTGCTAAAGCCTAGCTACTACTTGCTCACTGTTATCCTGCTCTATGTTCTTGGTTTTTGCTCAAAGGTTGTTTCTTCATATGCAAGACTAGGACTTGATTTGGGGAAATGTCCTCATCTCTCGTTTTTCACAGTCATTTCAGTTCACGGTTACACTACAGGACTGTGCAAGACTTTAGACGACACTACTTAGACGTCATTTATTATCACTTGCAGTGACTATTAAATTAGCAAAACACAGCCTCTCCTACCCAGCAAGTTTTCATACTCTCCTGCGACTCGAACCTGTTACACATATACCTGTATCCTCCCTAGTATTGTTCTATTTCTAAGTCTGACCTGCCTCACAGATTGTTCCTTGCAAGTCTGTTTAATTGACCTGACTTTGATCTATCCTCGCTTTCCTGTTTAGTCTATTTCGCAGCTTCCATCCCATTTCCCAGACTACACCTACCTCAGTCTCTTTCCATACTTAAGGCCTCATTAGGATGGCGGTCGGACTTTCGGCGACCGCCATCCATTCGGAAAAGGGACCGCCCAACTACAAGTCGGTAGTCCCGCAGTCCCAATACAGCAGTCGCAATGTCTATTTTATGTATTGTGGTGGGTGCTACGGGCATAAAATATGCCTGAAACATATCCCTGCACTACGTGGCAGGCACCATGTGGTGCCAGGCATATGGTGCAGGGATATGTTGGGGGGCACCATTGGTGCTCCCAAAACTGAGGCCCAGGTGGTAAAGAGGTGTCCGCTACGGGCCTCCAATGTCCCGTCCCGCCTGCCTTTTCATGTCGGGTTCACTGCCATGAAAGGGCTGGCGGAAAGGAACATCGTAATGCCTACGGTGGTACCTGGCAGGCTCCGGCACCATTGTAGACATTACTCCTTCTCCGACGAGCTCCTTGAGTCCGCCGGATCCTTGGCGGTTGGTCTCTCCGACTGCCACACATTCACCCGCCATCCAAATGTGGCAGGCAGAAAAAATCATTGCGATGGCAGTGGGACCACCACCAATGGGCTATCAGTGGCGGTCCCACCGTCATCGTAATCGGGCCCTATGTCCTAACTATCATGGCCCACCCGTAGTTGCTAACTATCATGGCCCACCCTCTAGTTCTCTTCCCATTCTCTCCCGCCCAGACCGGCACAGTGCAGCAACAGAATCCTTCATACTAAAGTCTGCTGCCAAAAAAGCGCGTGCTAGACGCGATTATCCATGCTGTGTAGCACAACCGGAATAAGAGGGCTTGGGACAGGTGCAAGATGGTTGTGGTCTGGTAGGATGTGGGCAGAAGGATCCATCTCTCAATTGGCGAAATACACTGCAATATCACACTTCATTGATGGTTCAATGTCATATTATTTTGCATTTCAATGTAATACACTGGAAGTGAAAAGTATTATAATTCATGCAAAGTTTCCACAAGATGGAATTAATGAGTGTGAGCATTTCACACGAGCCCGTTCACCCATGTGTTAAGCCCAGTGCTGCAGGATCTTTTTTTGAGGGGGTGTAACAGACCCAACTAAGAAAACAATACAAGATTGGTGGCTCCTTCTAGGACCATCACCTCCAAGCTCATCACCACGAACATACAAAATTGAACTAAAGGAACTGAAAAACTCCAGCTGATGTAATTCTACACTTACAAGTGATCCCCATGAGGCTGTGCAATGCCATGCAAAAAACAGGTAAAAAGTAAGATTAAGTCACCAAAGTATATCGGGCGCATGAAATCAATCTGTGCAGCCTCCATGAAATACAGTGATTGTGGCGAGACAACAGGTGCTACGAGCGGGACCTGGGATATATAATAAACATCTCAAAGAATTAACCTAGCTTTAGTGTGGCCAGAAGTACTGGACTCAATGCTGATGATGTCCTACGACAGAGCTGGGGAGCAAAAATATGAGGCTTCTTGAAAATGGTAGGTAAAGAAACCGAATAGGTGTGATTCAAACAGAAAGCCAAGCCCAGTCTCAAACTGTCACTAGAAAGGGGTGCCTCCTACTGCAGGGACAGCATACATATCAAAGCTGCCCACTCCTTGTCCCTAAAGACATTCCTTCATCAGCTCTATAGGTGAAAGAGGGAGGTTCCACAAAGGAAAGAGGAATTGGAAAAGAAACCACCAACCAATTGTGCATAGAATTCAGTTTTCGTCCCAAAAGACTGAAGTGACGTGTAAAGACCAAGAAACTGTATTACATTCTGTGAAACTATCCACAGTTCCATCCCACTCCATACGCACCTGGCCCTTTGCTTCATCTTTAGCCCTATGTTTCTTTCTTCTATATATGCCCATATAATGAGGAAAGTTTGCATTTCACATAAGGAATGTTCCAAGTGTTGCGAACCACAGCCTCTCTACATGGGGTTATGCTTGCCCACTGAGTCTAAATGCAGAGTGGAAAACAATAATCATGCATGGCAAATTAGTTCAGTTCACTTGCTGGCTGTGCAGGATCATGACCAACATGTTCACATTTATTTTATCAGGTAATAGTAAGAATTATGCATGTCATTATTGCCCTAAAGGGTTATATCACTCCAAGAGCATGGTAGTCAGCAGTAGTTGTAACATAATCAGTTGTTAAAACGCATCCACAAAACAATAGAAGGTCACTTGTTTATTTGTCTGGTCCTGACAAAAATCAAAGTACCAGGGAACTTCAGATGAAAAAGAGGAGAAAACAGCAAGTGCAAATGTTTTGGATGCGACAGCTTAACAGTACTGCTGCAGACTTTAGTCTATACCTCTCTCCCCTTCCAGGTTAGACACAGAGTCGTCCATCCCTTAAGACTATCCAGCACTGTACTGTAAAATTGGGGCAGGTTTGGATTACCCCATGACAATCAGCCGTTCAAATGGTTTGTGGTTTACCTGTTTTGTTGAGACAGTGCTAAATAAGTAGATACTGAACATCTTTAAAGCCCAAATGATCCTCCTACGTGAGACTACTTCGCTTGGTTCCTACTGAGCTCCCCGTCTCTGACTAATGGCGATTTCCAACCAAATATCGATCCTTTCCTTTTGGTAGTGTCTTTACATCTAAGGCAAAAACAACAGTTGATGGACAGAATGCAGAACAATGTCATACACTCACACCAGTACAGAGATCTGGGCCTAAATTCATCGTTTTTTTGCTCACCATGCCGTTCCAGTTTGAACCCAGCCATATGCAAATCAGTCTTGATCCTGTGCCTCATGGGAACAGTCCAGCCCGAACTGCCAAGCCAGGTCCTCCCTGGACTGGAAACAAGCATCCTAGGACTGGTTTCGAGATTTCACCCCTCTTCAGCTAGGATAGCTTGATTCCAGTGGCATGGAGAGCACAGGACCCACGTCTGGGCATACCCTTCCCACTCGGGGCGACAAATGCAAAAACAACAGTTGATGGACAGAATGCAGAACAATGTCATACACTCACCCCAGTACAGAGATCTGGGCCTAAATCCATCGTTTTTTTGCTCACCATGCCGTTCCAGTTTGAACCCAGCCATATGCAAATCAGTCTTGACCCTGTGCCTCATGGGAACAGTCCAGCCCACACTGCCAAGCCAGGTCTTCCCTGGACTGGAAACAAGCATCCTAGGACCGGTTTCGGGGTTTCACCCCTCTTCAGCCAGGATAGCTTGATTCCAGTGGCATGGAGAGCACGGGACCCACGTCTGAGCATACCCTTCCCACTCGGGGTGACAAATGCAAAAACAACAGTTGATGGACAGAATGCAGAACAATGTCATACACTCACCCAGTACAGAGATCTGGACCTAAATCCATCGTTTTTTTGCTCACCATGCTGCTCCAGTTTGACCCAGCCATATGGTTTTGCTTTACATCTAAGGCGGCAGCATGGAGCACCAGCATGGACACTCTTTGTACGGAGGAGCAGGGGTGGGTGGCAATGGGCATGAGTTATTTTATTTTGTTATAGTTTAAGGTTATAAAACTCTGCCTGACTTTTGCTGCCTGCTCCAGGGTTGTAGGCAAACATTGTGTTCACTGGTTTATATGTTATTCCACTGCCGGACTCTGGTTATAGTCGAACAGCTGTGCATTGCTTTTGACAGGCTTAATAAACAGAATGGTTCCATAAAGCACAAATGATTGTAAAGTTTTCCTTCTCTGTTGTGTCTCAGTTTTGCTCCGCTATCAGCAAGTGGTGACTAATAGCTTGTTGTTGCCATTGGGCACTCTTGTATTTTATTTTTGAGGTGGGCCATGTTGCACTTCCAATGAGACTTTGATTCCACAATGAATAAGGAGTGTGTAGATCATGCCACCATCAGGTAACTGTTTGTTATGGTTGAATGTTCATGAAGCTGTGTCTTCACAAGTGGATCTAGCTGTACTTTTTGGCATCAGACCCTGGTTTTCACTCACCTGCTTGTCATTCAACGATTTCTTGTTACACCTGAAATCTCATCACAGTTCAATGATCAGAGGCATCAGTCTGCACAACAAAGGGCTGACAGAAGGCCTAACCAATAGGTCATAGGCCTGCTCACACTCCCTGATTCAAGGCCACTTTCTGGTGTTGCTACTGATCATTTATCATTATCATCTCTGGTAACGTTTGTGGAAAAGCTAAGTAAAAACAGTACAATAACAGTGATATAGAATTTGGGATTAAATTTATATTAACTTAAAAGTATCTGTTTCTGCTGGTTGGAACCCCAATAGAAGGCCTGCCGAACATTAGACTGTGCTGGGAGCTAGAAACACTTAAGGTACGTAGGGATTATGGTTGCACACTCCAAGGCGCAAACAATGCGCCTTAATGTGGGGAGAGTGATGGTGTTGTTAAGAGACTCTGTCGCCTTCTGAAATACACTCCTGCTGTCGTTGATGGGCTGAATAGCCATCTCCAAGATGATGCTCTTGCGGCGCTGTTTATATACCATTCAGAATTTTCTTTGCTCACTGCCTGCCAGGGTGTTCAGGCAGTTGAATTTGATCCTTGTGTCTCATCTCTGGGCCGGGAAACGCAGCAGGGTGACCTTGACAAAATCTCGCCAGACGATAAGGGAGGGAGGTCCTGAGCTGCCACGGCTCAACTTTTATCATTATGCCTTGTGCTTGCAACATACTGTGTGCTGACTTGAGCCTGGAGACAGCTGGGAGAAACGCATGTTGGCGGGGACGGTCGATATTGGCCAGCTCCCCGTGTTATTGTTGGCAGGGGCCCCCGGATGGTGTGCCGTTTGTGGTGCAGCAGATCGTGTAAATCTGGCAAAGGCTAGTCACTGGTGTTGGGACGTGCCCCCTTTCACCGGGAGTTGCCGATGTGGATACTGGCATTGGTCCAATGAATGGTTAAAAAAATGTCCTTTCAGGTTTGGAGGGTCGTGGGTTGTGAGCTCTTCGGGGACTTGTACCCCAACGAGCACATTATTTCTTTCAAGGATGCGAGGGCTGAGTTTGCATTAGGGCCCTGTCACTTTCTGCACTACGCTTGCTTGACGAGTTGTACAGGCAAACCTAGACCACCTTTCCTGCGGCGCTAGTGGTGTCTGACACTCTGGGTAGACATCTTAGATCATTTATATATAAAGCTTTGAGAGCAGATGTGGCGTGTGGCCGGTTGTGGGCCTGGCCAGCTTGGAAAGAAGACCTGGTTGCACCCATGGAGAATGAGGATTGGGCTTGTGTCTGCGCCCTCACGTGATCTGTATCATGCAATGCCCGCTTTTAGCTGGTCCATTGTATTCTTTTGTATTGCGCTTATCTGAGCCCTTGACTCTTCCGAGGATATATCTGACCCGGTCTGATCACTGCCACTGCCTTGGATTTCAGGGGGCTGACTTCCTTCACCTGGCCTGGTATTGCCAATTAGTGCAGGATTTTTGGATTCCAGTAGTAGTTGTATTCATAGGGGTTACTTCTATACAGGTCCGTCTGTTGGGGAATAATAGGAGACCTAAAGGCCGCAAGATAGCATATAAATTCATGCAGCTGGTGCTGGTTCTTGCTGGGTGTAGGGTGGCTATCATGGATGGGACAGCATCCTCTGGATCTACATTACTGGCATAAAGACATGGCAGAATGGATGATGGCGGATGAGGTTCTTATAAAACTATGCAGGAGGGACCATAAGGTTGAAGATTATATTCTTGTGTGGTGTGATCTGGGTGATACATTTTTGGCTCCGGATTCTGACTTGAACAGTGGAGATAGTGATGACTCCAAACTGTAGCCCTTTGCCTGAGTGGGGTTTGGGTGGGTTTTTATTGGACATATTGTGCACCTCTTGGTGTCTCCTTAGGGACTGTATGCCACTGACCTTTGGACAGTGGGGCACTGTTCCCTTAACTACCTGATGTACACTGTGGTTCTTTCTATTACTGCTGCAAAGTTGTATATGAAAATGAAAAAATAAAGGTTTTAAAAAAAAAAAAAATATATATATATATATATATATATATATATATATTCACTGAAAAAACCATAGGTTTCACACAGGTTATAGTTAGCGTAAATTTTACTGATAAAAAACCAATGAAATTCCCCCGTTATAGTTAGTGCAGGCAACTATAACTCACGCGACCGCAATCCTCTGCTGATGCTAATACTGTATTTAGACACTTATTTACCCATGTCTTCTTCCATACATTTTTAGCTATACATATATTACAAATATTTTCTTTTCATAAAGACACATATGTCATCAGCAGAAGATTGCGGTCGCGTGAGTTATAGTTGCCTGCACTAACTATAACGGGGGAATTTCATTGGTTTTTTATCAGTAAAATTTCCGCTAACTATAACCTGTGTGAAACCTATGGTTTTTTCAGTGAATTTGCAAGGTTTTTTAAATGCTAATTCCTAACTATAACGTGTGTGAAACCTATGGTTTTTTCAGTGAATTTGTACGTTTTTTTAAATGCTAAGTTACTTTACGCCATTCGTGGCGTGCGCACCCACTTTACGCAGTTAGTGCCGGGCACGCACGGTGGGCACGCGGTGCGCTACGCGCACCGCGTGCCCACGTTACGCTAGATGGGCCATGTACGCACGATGCGCTTCGCGCACCGTGCGCACATGGAGGACATATGATGCACTTCGTTTTTAAAGGTAATATTTTAATTTTTCGCAATAGTTATAAGCCATGCACAAATGGTGCCCTTCGGGCACCATTTGCACACGGGGTGGAGAGAGTGTGGATAATTGTTTTTTTTTAATCTTTTTTTTTTAATCTTTTTGTTTTTTACTTAAGTGATAAGCCATGCACAATTGGTGACCTTTGGTCACCAATTGCACACGGGGTGGGGTTAGTGTGGATATTTTATTTTTTTTTATATTTTTTTACCGTACGCGTACGGTAAGCGTAATCGGCGAAATTAGCGAAAAAATTAAAATTCCGTTTTTGGCCTTGGGGGATCTTTGGGGACTCCCTGTACATGGCTATGTGTGTGGGAGCTGTCAAAACAGCCCCTTTAAATGTTTTTGTGCTTTGTTTGTTAATCATCTCTCTCAGTGCGAGAGAGAAAATGGCGGCCGCCGCTTCCTGGTTTCGGCCGATTCGAATGTTTACTAAGATCAAAGAGCCAATCATAATCGCGCTCGCGCACGCCACCGTACGCGTACGGTAAGCGTACCGTAAGCGCACCGTAAGCTGGCTCAGATATATATATTGATTTAAAGGCTATTTTCAAAGAATCTACTGAACAGATTTACACCAAACCTACAAAAGGCACTTCCTTGACCTGAGGACTACCTCTCTGCCAAATTTCTAGTAATTCTGTTCAGCCGTTCGGGCTGTAGCCCTGTCTAAAGGTCCTATGGAAAAATGCATGGGAAAAACGCGTTTTGGGACCCCCCTTTTATCTCAGCCCCCGCTTGACGAATCCCCCCGAGACTTTCAGGGTAGGAGCGGAGCGTAGCGCCCCACCTATTTTGAAAAATTTGCGAGGATTCGTCGACCGGCGCCAAAGTTATTCAAAATAGAATGTTGCGGATTTCCTATGGAAACGTGGTCCTAACTATAACTACCTACTGGCGACCGCCAGTAGGTAATATATATATATATATATATATATATATATATATATATATATTTCTCACTCTACGATGGTCCTAATTGAGTTATCTGATCGAGACATCTAGCCACAGATTCCTTAACTTAGAATTTCCCCCAGGCGCCACTCTGGAACCAGTAGTTTGTTCAGCAGTACCTCTGCGCTCCGGGGGACGTCCACTGATATGACGTCAGTGTAGCCATACAAGTCCCTCCCGGTGCACTGACATCAGTTTTCTTCTTTTCCGTGCTGCAAAGCGGATCCAGGAGAATCAGTTCTTCCGGCTTCTTTTTGTTTTTTGGCCTTTGTGACACCTTTCTCGTCCGGAACAGTGTGCCGATGCCTTTGGGCTTCAAGGCCTGCAAGACCTGTACGCGACAGATGTTGGCGACGTATCCGCATGTCATTTGCATGTGGTACTTGGGCGAGCACTGCGACTCCGAGGAGTGTGATGCCTGTAAAAGGCTGAAGCCTAAGTCCTTGCTGGAATGCCGGATGAAGTTGCTGTCAGCCCCAATGTCCCGTCCGGAGTCCAAACGGAGTCGATCACTTCCCGCGCTGGGGCTCCTGCACGGGGCTGATCTCAAAGCCGTTCCCATAGACGATGTTCGCCCTCAAGAGGTAAGCATAAGAAGTCGAAGTCACGGAGGCAGTCGGCCTCGCGTAGCCATGACGCTGGTGCCTGTTCCTCCTGGTCTTTACCGGAGATGGCTCCATAGAATTTGACCCCCTCCTATCCACCATTTCCTGGTGAGGGTGCGACTAGGGCCCAAATGGAAACGTATTATCTGGCTTTACACGCCACCTTTAGGTCAAACCCTCTCCCTGGCACATCTTCAGCCTCCACAGAGGTGAAAGGGACTCTGATCAGGAGCCGGCCGGCGGGTTTGCCCTTGGCACCAATTGAGTGCCCTGGCTCTGTATCTGGAGTTGCTGCGACATGGGGAAAAGTCCAGTGGGGCTTCCCGTTGAGACGTCAGGATGCAGCCCTGTTACGACATCAGGAAACAGTCCGGTGAGGCTTCCTCTTATGATGTAAGTGATGTATGCATCAACTTGTCTCTGCCTTGACGTCATTCCACACTGCAATCAACCATAGCGATAAACGTCGATACGACGCCGTCCCGACATCATTCGGCAGAGACACCCTTGGTGGTGGACGTTGATCTGGCACCGTCACGACGTTGTTCGGTGCCGGAGACACCTTTTCCATTTCCTCTACAAATGGAGGGTGAGGCCACTGCTGTTTCCAATTCCAGAGTCTTGCCTTAGAATTCTGCACATACTGTTGGAGTTGAGCATTTGGATGCTCATGGCCAGCCTCGGGCAGGAGGTTCTTTGGGCTTTGAAGGGTACGTTAGTCTACAACCGTCCCCTACCTATGATTTACTGTCACCCCCCAGAATGGCGACAGAGGCTATTGCGGCTTTTGGTAGGGTCATTAGCAAGGCTGCTGACATTCTAAAATTCCAGCCTCCTGTTGTGTCTCTGAGTTCGGATCCCTTGGTGGATCTGATCAATCAAGGCAGCACTAATGTTGAGCCTTTACTGCCCTTCGGTGAGTTGTTACACAACATCCTACTGGGGACTTGGGCAAGACCCTTGGCAGGAGATTGTCGAGCGTGCCATTGCACACCATCATTGACCTGCTCGAGTAGATCCTGTCTGTCTGTCCCTACCCCCTAGGGCTCAAGGGCTGGTTGTACAAGCAGCTTCAGCTTCGCTGCGTTTGTATACTCCTCCATTGCTTCCACCGACTAGGGAATCCCTGTGGTTGGAGACATATGGCTGAAATTTGTTTGCACCCACTAGCTCGGCCCTCAGATCATTAAACACGTCCTGCGTGTTCGGAGAAGCTTCTTTTGCCCTCTGGGATTATGTTGACCATCTCCTTCCTTCTATTCCTGAAGGACCTAGAGCTGACCTCGCTCAGCTAATTCAGGATGGTCGTGTACTGGCCAAGTTTTCTATTAGATTGGCCATGGACACAGTAGATTCTGTGGGTAGAGCTATGGCTAGATCAATAGCTCTGAGACGACATGCTTGGTTGTGTGATGGCAGTTTCCCTGACAAAGTTCAGGAGAGTCTTAAAGACTTACTCTTTGCCGGGAGCAATCTTTTTGATAGCCATGCTGAATTTGCAGTCCAGCACCACATGGCTGGCAATCTGTAATTGGACATTACTCTGGTTCATTCTTTTTGCAATGGTCCTTTTGTTACTGACTTTATTGAATTAATGGTAGTTGCAGTGTTCGCACTACTCTTCTCTTATGTAATGTCTTCAGTCTCTGGGTTTGAGATTTTTAATTCCCAGACGGCTTGTACGGCTGGACAGTTGTTTTACCTTTGTTTTCCATCTTCTCTGCCTAAGAGCTAGTCTCAAGAGATGATCCTCCACTCTCCTTTTCATGAGCATGTGTAATACCCTATGTGGGGTATTAGTCGGTTGTTGTATAGCTATTCTAGTATGCCACTTCAGGGATTCTTCCTGGGTGGTATATTTCCTTGCTGATGATCCAGCTATATCCTCCTTGGTTTATTGTCTTCCTGCAATACCCTGTAGAGGGTCCCGTTGTATTTTCACAATGCAGGCTTCTGATGATATGCTTTCACTTATTTGACGCTCAAAGTGTTATTTGTGGAACTTCGCAACTGGACAAATCCACAAGGTGATGTATGCATCAACTTGTCTCTGCCTTGACGTCATTCCACACTGCAATCAACCATAGCGATAAACGTCGATACTACGCCGTCCCAACATCATTCGGCAGAGACACCCTTGGTGGTGGACGTTGATCTGGCACCGTCACGACGTTGTTCGGTGCCGGAGACACCTTTTCCATTTCCTCTACAAATGGAGGGTGAGGCCACTGCTGTTTCCAATTCCCGAGTGTTGCCTTAGAATTCTGCACATACTGTTGGAGTTGAGCATTTGGATGCTCATGGCCAGCCTCGGGCAGGAGGTTCTTTGGGCTTTGAAGGGTACGTTAGTCTACAACCGTCCCCTACCTATGAGTTACTGTCACCCCCCAGAATGGCGACAGAGGCTATTGCGGCTTTTGGTAGGGTCATTAGCAAGGCTGCTGACATTCTAAAATTCCAGCCTCCTGTTGTGTCTCTGAGTTCGGATCCCTTGGTGGATCTGATCAATCAAGGCAGCACTAATGTTGAGCCTTTACTGCCCTTCGGTGAGTTGTTACACAACATCCTACTGGGGACTTGGGCAAGACCCTTGGCAGGAGATTGTCGAGCGTGCCATTGCACACCATCATTGACCTGCTCGAGTAGATCCTGTCTGTCTGTCCCTACCCCCTAGGGCTCAAGGGCTGGTTGTACAAGCAGCTTCAGCTTCGCTGCGTTTGTATACTCCTCCATTGCTTCCACCGACTAGGGAATCCCTGTGGTTGGAGACATATGGCTGAAATTTGTTTGCGCCCACTAGCTCGGCCCTCAGATCATTAAACACGTCCTGCGTGTTCGGAGAAGCTTCTTTTGCCCTCTGGGATTATGTTGACCATCTCCTTCCTTCTATTCCTGAAGGACCTACAGCTGACCTCGCTCAGCTAATTCAGGATGGTCGACTACTGGCCAAGTTTTCTATTAGATTGGCCATGGACACAGTAGATTCTGTGGGTAGAGCTATGGCTAGATCAATAGCTCTGAGACGACATGCTTGGTTGTGTGATGGCAGTTTCCCTGACAAAGTTCAGGAGAGTCTTAAAGACTTACTCTTTGCCGGGAGCAATCTTTTTGATAGCCATGCTGAATTTGCAGTCCAACACCACATGGCTGGCAATCTGTAATTGGACATTACTCTGGTTCATTCTTTTTGCAATGGTCCTTTTGTTACTGACTTTATTGAATTAATGGTAGTTGCAGTGTTCGCACTACTCTTCTCTTATGTAATGTCTTCAGTCTCTGGGTTTGAGATTTTTAATTCCCAGACGGCTTGTACGGCTGGACAGTTGTTTTACCTTTGTTTTCCATCTTCTCTGCCTAAGAGCTAGTCTCAAGAGATGATCCTCCACTCTCCTTTTTATGAGCATGTGTAATACCCTATGTGGGGTATTAGTCGGTTGTTGTATAGCTATTCTAGTATGCCACTTCAGGGATTCTTCCTGGGTGGTATATTTCCTTGCTGATGATCCAGCTATATCCTCCTTGGTTTATTGTCTTCCTGCAATACCCTGTAGAGGGTCCCGTTGTATTTTCACAATGCAGGCTTCTGATGATATGCTTTCACTTATTTGACGCTCAAAGTGTTATTTGTGGAACTTCGCAACTGGACAAATCCACAAGGTGTAACGTTGCTCTATTGTAGAGTTTACATTTTTGTTTACAAGGTACAATAGCTCAGTAGTAGTGGTTCCTGCCTCTGTCAACGCAAACTCCTCCATGCCTGGCTTCTTTGAGGCATGTTACAATATGAATACCATTCAAGCATTTTAGCTGTGATTTCTTCCTTGGCCGTAAAGCCAGTACCTCTTGGGCGCATGTTTGTTTTCTTCCACTTTACAAACAATATCCGTTTCTGTTCTGGCAAGGTATATTGACAGACAAGGGATTCCTACTTGTCCAACTTGCACCCAAAACGTTTGGCTGTGCTTGGTTTTTGTAGTATTGTCTATTCTACAATCTCTTGGGTGAGGAAGTGCTTATTTATTTCACCTTCCTTTCTTAGTACAGACTCATGCCTGGTTTCCCTTGTTGGCAATTAGACCTAGACCAAAAGCGGTTAGTCGTGCACAATGCCTTGTGCTCCGCGTTTCACAGACACTTCCCATGCAGGGGCTCAGATCCCTCTACTGATGGCTTCTGGCCAGATGTTGTCTTTAGCAGTCTCTCTTCAGAGATCATAATTGTCAATGTATACGTATATATCTATATATACCTCTGTTTTTATATAGCCTTTCAATCTGACATCCTCAGATATACCAATACTAAGAGACCTAGGGACATTGGCACAAGAAAACCCAGTTACAATAGTGTCACACTCCATGCCAACAATATCGGCTGAACAAACTGTAATCACAGAGGAACACCAGCCTATAGCAAAGAGTAGTTTTAAACCAAAATCTACATTTACCCCAATAATGGTCAGAGACTCGATAGACATATTCCATGAGCAGGTTATTGTTGCAATAAAACAACTTAATCACAAAACAAGATCAGAGAAAAAAAAACTTAAACATAACAGACAAGACATTTTGTACCACCAGCTAATGGAAAAGTTGAAGAAAGATCCTCTGCTAATAATAACAAGCATTGGCATAGCCAATAGGTCTCGCCTTTGGGACATTATAAGTGTTTAGCCATGCAACAGTTGATGTTGTTGCACCAAGGATATTGTGCTGCATAATTATATACTTATAAGGTCCCAAAAGCGAGACCTATTGGCTATGCCAATGCTTGTTGTAGTTTACAGCTGACACGTTTCGCTCTGTCTGTCCGTATTTAAGAGCTTTTTCAAGACTCGTTCAATAACAAATCTACTCTCTTTTTTTTGTAAGAGAGAACAGAATGGAATCATAGTTACCTTATTGTATCTGTCGCTTGTGGCAGTCCATTCTTCCTAACATGGCAGATACGTGTTCTACTATAACTCTGTCTCCTTTATGTCTACGCTGTACACCTCTGTCCATACAGATGAGTTATACACGCGTCTCCCACACTGGCTACCCATCTGCTATTACACATCTATTCTTCTGCGAATCACAGAAGTTCAGCCATCAACCCCCCCACTTGAAAACAAGCCTGATTTCTAGGTTCTGGTTGACAATGTGTGACTTTAGATTAATTAAATTACAGTTTATCCCTTATTGGTACCAGCCCATATTTTAGTCCCTGGATGTAGGCCTGTTTACCAGAGGCAGAATATAGATTAGGACGAGTCTATTTACGCTTGAAATAAATACCAGGTAGGGCATAATATGAATCGAGTCCAGTCTATTTTACACTTGAAATAAATACCAGGCAGGGAGGGATGCCCTTGTGAAGCAAGATGTGAATATAAATATACCGAGGCCCTTTTTTTATCACACTCGGGGTGGCCTTGCTGCCTTGGGTGTGAGGTCACCCAAGTGATAAATGGCACCCGCATTGCTCATCTCCTCACAAGCAGCCATCTCTTGCAGGAAGGCCTGGTGCCCTGCGAGGCCTTTGCCTCGGGCTGTGCGGCACCGGACTGGGGCATCCTGACCAGCACATACAATGCCAACCCACCCCTCATCCTGTATCCATCGGGCACAGCACGAAGCAGAGTGCGGTCCAACCTATGGTAAAAGAGCTCTCTGGGTTGCATCGTGCACTCACTTCCATTAACTTCAGCACCTAAGGAGTTTTACAAAGCCTTGCATTGTGTTGTAATTGCAGTTTTATAGCACTTCCTACCCCTCATGAGGTGCTGAAAAGCTTTGGAGAAAATAACACACTAATCCTTGCTCACGGTATCTATGTGTATTCCAGTACTGGGGCACCAGAGAGCTCGCACAGTGTGCTTCCACTCTAACTTACTGCGCACACTGGAATCGGAGTACTGAGACATCTACAGAACGCTAACAAGGCACGTGCATCCCAGTACTGAGACATGCACAGAACTCGTGCAATGCACACACATCCCACTACTACACATCTCACTACTGAGACATGCACAGAACGTGTACAATGCACGCGTATTCCAGTACTGAGACATCCATTGAACCCTAACAGTGCATGTGCATCCCAGTACTAAGACATCCATTGAACCCTAACAATGAACACACATCCCACAACTGAGACATGCACAGAACGTGTACAATGCACGCACATCCCTATATTACACATCCCACAACTGAGACATGCACAGACGTGTACAATGCACGCACATTCCAGTACTATACATCCCATAACTGAGACATGCACAGAAAGTGTACAATGCACGCACATCCCAGTACTACACATCCCACAACTGAGACATGCACAGAACTTATACAATGCACGCACATCCCAGTACTACACATCCCACTACTCAGACATGCACTGAACGTGTACAATGGACGCACATCCCAGTACTACACATCCCATTACTCAGACATGCACAGAACATGTACAATGCACACACATCCCAGTACTGAGACATTTACAGAACTCTCACAGAGCCGCTCTGTTCTGAGTGACAGCAATTGCTGGAATCCCAGTACAACAGACGGCAGCGGCCTTATTCATTAGTTTGGGTCAATGCATTCCAGTTCGGCACTGGAGCAAGTCTTGCGTTCCAGCAAGTTAGTTCAGAGGGTTAAAGTGTCTCCTCCACAGCTCTGCTCCACCTGCAGGTTCACCATTTCAGTAATGGAGAAGCCCACTCAGTATGGCTTTTTATCCATCGGCAGTTAACACAATGAGTACCATTAGATACAGCAATTAAAACACATTCTTAATGGCTGCAATGTAATTTACTATACCAGTGCTTTTCGCCTGGGCACCCCAAGAGATTTTATAAATCAGATCACTGTATTCAATGGGACAAAAAGTCCCTTCAAACCATGCATGCGGGTCTCTGGGTGTAAAAAGAGCTTAAACTGGTTCAGTGTGTTCAGCTCATGCCAGTATGCAGGTGGTCGGCACTCATTGCAGTGGGGCACTTTTATAAATCAGAAGGTGTAACCTCATAACATCACCTTCACTGGGCCCCCAATCTAAAATGAACCTTCACTCCAACTCCCACTCATTCCCGCACGGAACTAACTCTTGCGAAAAACGGCCTTTGTCATTTAGGACTTGCGACACTAATGCCATTGTACTGAACCAAAATACCTCCTGCTTGATCCGTCGGTGCAAATGTCATTTTGTGAAACTGGACTGCGCCGTTGAAATGTTTTTATAATATTCGGGGAGTGCGAAAGCGGCTCCAGATAAACCCCCAAATCAGTCCCATTTACCTGAAAGCCACTTGCCTGTACTCTAGTCTAGAATAATAACAAGCGCGAGGGAAAAAAAAAGAGGAGGAGGCAGCAGGGGGAGGGGAGAGAGGAGGGGGCCTGCGTCTGTTTCCCTTGCGGGAGCAAGCAGGAACCATATGTTTGTAATTAACACATGGTTTGAAAGCACGCTCCCGCAAGGGAATCGCCAGACATGCACGCGTTGCCATTGGAAGCAATGCAATGCGTGCACTTTTTTGCCCGCAAAGCTGTGCCGATGGCTAAAGGTCTTTTTCCTATGCAGCGCATGCGCGCTGCGTAGGCGAGACCTAAAAAACACAGATACAGGAGGCAATTTGGTCATCTGGGGAAAAAAAGAATATGTGGAAGAAGCAACAAAGCAATTGTTGGATCGCAAATGTTATCGCAAGACTGACACACTATCACTAAAAGCGGCATACAATATGTTTTACAACAAACTTTTAGCTTGGAAGAGTGCCGGATTGCTGACAGTGGATGAATATAAATTTAAAAAAAATGAGACTGCAATGACTCCAGTGATTTATTTCATCCCTAAACTACATAAAAATCCTACCAAGCCCCCTGGACGGCCCATTATATTGGCATGTAACAGTCTAACAGAAAACACCTCACAATATGTAGGCTACTATTTACAAGAGCATGTCCAGCAACTTCCCTCCTACATAAAAGAAACTGGCGATTGTTTTATCAAAAATCCAAGATTTTAAGTGGCAAGAGGACTTTCTTTTAACAACAATGGACATTACGGCACTCTATACAAGCATCAACCATAAAGATGGCATAAGAGCAGTTCAGAATTATTTGAGTAAAAGACCAGCAATGTTTGAACATCATAACAAAATGCTAACAAATATGATTGAATTTTGCTTGGATAACAATATATTTTGTTTCCGAGTGCATTGTTCCAGCAACTAAGCGGAGTAGCTATGGGGACCAGCTTCTCCCCCAGTTATGCTTGCCTCCACATGGGTTGGTGGGAGGAGCTGGTCCTACAGAGAGAATATGGTTCTGTTTTAAAAAGTAATGTTAAAATGTGGTTGAGGTTCATCGATGATTTGTTTTTAATCTGGCACGGGACCATGTCAGATGCAGAGAAATTTGTCAACTGTTTGAATAACAATGACATGAATTTGGAATTTACTGCAATCATTAGCCCCAGTACAGAAATATATATAAAAAATGGACAGATTGAAACTAGAGCACATAGAAAACCCACAGCGGGAAATTCAGTGCTGCACGCAACAAGTGCTCACCCACAACATCTAATTCAGAGTATTCCGTACGGGGAAATGATTAGATTGAAACGTATTTGCATTGATCGAGAAGAACTGACATTAGCGCAAAAGACGAGTAGGACCAGGTTTCTGGAGAGGGGGTACACAAGTAAATGTATTGATGTAGCCATTACCAAGAGTCAAAAAGTATTAAGGGCAGACCTATTCAAACCCAGTCAACCGCAAGAACTCTTACCAATACGACCGGCTAACATAGACAAAACTGAAAGTGAGGGCAATATATTGAGATTCAGCAGACAACAGAAGGAAATCTACCGAATTATTCGCAGAAACTGGCCGATCATACTTAATGATCCAATCATAGGCCACATACTGCCCGCCAAACCAGCCATTACATACAACAAGGCCCCCTCTATGAAAGATGATTTGGTACAAAACAACCCAAATGACAAAATACCATTAACATGGTTGGCTCAGAGAAAAGGGTTTTGGAAATGTAAATCGTGCAAAGCCTGCCAACATGGTATTTCCAAATCATCATATACAACCCCGTTTAGCAAAGAGGAGAGAACTATCAACAAAGCTCTAACATGTAAAACCGACCAGGTCGTGTATGTTCTCGAGTGCCCCTGTGGTTTAAGGTATGTGGGAAATACCAAACTACAGGGGCACAAAAAAATATTACAACACATTCGAGCCATAAAAAATAAAGATCAAATGTACCCGGTGGCTCGACATTTTGGTGAGAAACATGACTCCAATCCCAGCCACCTGAAATACTTTCTAATCGATACAATACCAATCAATAAAAGGGGAAGCAACAGAGAGAAGGCCCTACGTAGATTAGAGACGACATACATTCTGAAGTTAGACTCCAAACAGCCTGGGGGTCTTAATATGACTGAGGATATGTACACATATTTATAAATTTTAAAAAGGGCAACGCAGTCAAAATGTAACAGGAAGTTTGGAGGTATTTATATCAAAATCAAAATAACCAGCAAAATGATATGGTCTATAAGCTGCTTAAAGGACCAAACAGTCACAACATTCATGTTCTTAATTGCATAATGATACTTTTAACCTTTTTTTATCTACTTTTTGACACTTTGGTGATGTTTTAGCACTTGCAGAAGATTATTAACTTTTTTGCACTGTAGTGGCAAATGTTTACATAGAGACAATAGTGGATGCAACCATTATGGAAAGCACTTTAGTTAAGGTTCAGAACAGATCAAGTTAGAACGATTGAAATGAATGTGTACTGTATTTTGCACAATTTGCACAAATTTGCGCACTCTGCACCTCATTAGGATACTATGTGTTTTTAATTGAATTTTAGTATTTAGTGTTTACAATCTAAAAAATCTTTTTATTGTGAGCAATACTTATTCAATGTCAATAACGGGTATTTAAATCAGTATTAGCCAAGTTCAGTTTCCTCTATCTCTCTCTTTCATAATGAAAGCGAGCTCTGTTTTATATCCGGCTTCTGCTGGTATTCTTTGGCCAGAATGATTCTGTGAATAGTTTGGTCAGTATGACAATCTGGTGATACATTTCTGTATCTTTCTATCGATGGATGTGTGCTATTGATGCTACGTTTGGCATACTTCTGTGTGTGGTGTGGAACCGAGAGTCAACACAGTGTGTGTAAGTGTATATATATTATATATATGGCTTTGTATACGTATACATGGGGGTATATACATCTGTATCTACATATGTCTCTCTTATGTCATCCACTGTTATGGATGCTCATTTTGTCCGCACTGAATCTATAATGATGCTCTCATTTCCTTCGGGAAATGTTTTTTTGCAGATCCCTGAGATCATTGTTTCTTGTAACAGCCAGGCTTGCACTTGCCGCTTTCACCTGTTTTGGTCAATCATTGTTGACGGACTAGTTCTCTTGTACAACAGGGTATAGCTATGGTATCTAATTCTAAGTTAAGGAATCTGCGGCTAGATGTCTCTATCAGATGGAAAAGTTACTTACCTTCGGTAACGGTGTATCTGGTAGAGACATATTCTAGCTGCAGATTCCTTAATGCCAACCCATCCTCCCCGCTCTGCAAGGGCCTTTTCAGGTTGGGTTCTTACAACACTGGCTTTCATGCCAGTGGTCTCTGTTTCAATCAGTGTTTGATCTACACAAAATCCTCGACCAGGTCAGAAAACCTTATTCTGTGTTAGCTGTTGCCTTCACCACCCTTCCCCAAAGGTGGGTGGTGGGTACAAATATGCCTGCACACACTTGTACCCTAGTTATTCTCCAGTGTGGGGATTTGTCATATCCTTCTTCTTCCCTCTTTTGACTCTGATACTGTCAATAGATCATTATTAGTGTGCATTGTCAATCAGTCACTGTTGTTGACGGATTGTTAAGATTTACCATAACATTAATTTCCATTACTGTTTAATCCTTTGTTGTTCTTATCTTTATTGTTTTAAAGATATTTTGATCTTTTTTGACACATTGTTCCCATATCCAGTTTTGGTGGTGGCGCCGTGTTCTGGCGCGGAATTGTTTCACAGTAGAAAACTGACATCAGTGCGCCAGGAGGGACTTATATGCTTACACTGATGTCATATCTGTGGACTACTTCAGGGCTGAGCCATGCTACACTTTCCACCGGCGTGCAGATGTACTGCTAAAAAATCTTCGGATTAAGACTGGCGCCTGGGGGAAATTCTAAGTTAAGGAATCTGCGGCTAGACTATGTCTCTACCAGATACACCATTACCGAAGGTAAATAACTTTTTCTTTTATGGTGCCCCAGGGGTAACGGAGCTTTAGGTATTGCTATCACAGTCGTAGTTGAAAAAATCAATTTCCATGGCCCAAGGAAGTCTCAGGCTAGCCAACTGATAAGGGGCGGACCAAAACCTTAAAGATCTCTCCTAGACCTTAACAGCTAGACTTATTTTTTAATTATAGAAATTCTTGTTCTGGAATGCTCTGGAGGACTAAGAATATCAACCCTTCAAAAGTTACATTATCTACATTCCAGACCCCAGATAAGATAACACCTGATCACCATATCTAAATGCCAAGGGAAACTCACTGTGTCAGGTTGGGCTTCGATCCTCATTGTGGTTATTGTGCGAGGACATAATGAACAAAAGGCACACACAATACATCACAATCAGTATAACAGAGATAGTACTGTATGGTCCATTAGGTTCCTGCTGTTGGTATACAGATTATGCATGTCCAATCATTTATAAACAACACATAAGACCAGTGTGTTCGACCTGACAGCCTTGGTGTGGTCTTCACCTAAGCATTTTGCCATCATCCCTCTTGTTTTCTGAATCTGTTATTGTTGGCTTTCTAACTCTCTGCACTTTGGCATTGCTAACCCTCACTAAAGTGATTGTGCTTGTTCCTAAAACATAGTAAGAATGGCTTACGCCTGATAGGCACATTTAATTTACTTATAAGTCCCTAGTATATGGTACTACATGTACCCAGGGCCTGTAAATTAAATGCTGCTAGTGGGCCTGCAGCACTCATTGTACCTACCACTAAAGGAGCACTTTAAAACATATCTCAGACTTGCCATTGCAGCCTGTAGTGCAGTTTTAAACCGTCAGTTCGACCTGCAAAAAAACCTTTTGCCAGGCCCAAACATTCCTTTTTAATACATATAAGACACTCCTGATATAGTCCCTAAAGGCCTATAGCGTAGGGTGGGTTGTATTTAAAACGTTGGACATGTAGGTTTAAGTTTTACATGTCCTGGTAGTGAAAACACTTACATTTGTTTTTCACTACTGCAGGGCCTTTCTCTCCCATTGGATAACATTGGATTACCTTATTACATTTAATAAGTGCTAACCATTGATTGGGCTCAGGTAGAAATATCATGTTTGGACTCAAATGAATTGTAATTCAAAATCCTATTTATTGGTAAAGTCAGATTTTAAGTTACAATTTTGAAAATGCCACTTTTAGAACATTTGCATTTTCTTACCTAACCATTTGGTGTCTGCTGCCATGACTATGAATGGCTCTGCTGTTGGGGTTTGTGTATTCCTGTCAGACAGTGAGACTAAGGGGACTGGGCATAGGCAGGAGGGGCTAGCCTGCCTTGATTGCTGGGGGTGGAGCTTTTCCCTTCCTCACTCACTCACATTTCAAAGAGGCTTGACACCATCATACACAAACGAACCTGACACTAGTCTTTTGTCACCCCAGACGTCTTGGAGCCTGTGAAAGAAAGAGCTACTTGGAGGTAATATAGGGAAACACTCCCATTTCAAAGGCTGGAACCAGATATAAATATTGGAGCCTCAAAATAACTCTTCATTACACTCCTGGGCATGTTGATGCCTACAGATGGACTGCCTGGAGGACTCATAGAGGACTTCCCTGATGCTAGAGGCCTGCCTTGCTGTTTGAAGGAAAACAGGACCATCTCCTTGAATCCAGGACCACCAGAAGTGACTCCAGGGACTAATTGGATGATACATAAGAAGCTGCTGGGACCTTAAACACTGCACTGGCCCCTGCTGGAGTAAGTCCTAACCTTCCAAGTAGTGCCCTACCAGGTCCTGGACCCTCGGTTGTGGTATTGGTGGTACTTCTCAAAGAATCTGAGATGTAAAACATTTTCACTAAAAAGTGTACTGAGAACTGACATAAAACCTTGGCCAAACCTGATAGCCAATCCACCCAAGATGCATCGCTGTTCTACCTCGGGTTGTGACAGCCCAGGTTACGTTCTTCTCCATAGCATCAAATCCTGTTCAGCGGGACCTCTTGGCGTAGGTATCCAGCCTCATGAAGCCCTTATTAGCTACAGGCTGCAGCTTTGTCCTGCTTGAGATTTTTGACTTCAAAAAGTGACAAATTCCCAGGGTAAAACTCATCAGCGTGACTTCACCCAGTTCCCTAACGACTCCTCCTCCTCCTCGGACACCGCCTGTTGTCGCGCCCTGCTGAACTTCTACCTTCTCAGGAACTTATCTTCAAAAAATGTTCTAAGTCTGAAGGTAAGCAGAGACTGAGCCCAATTCACTCCTTGTATTTGACCCGCGCTCTATCGCAGTTAGCCTTAACTTTTGACTTTGCTCCGGTCTGGCATGACTAGGCACCTTCAGTTGGTGCTTTGCTCTTTTAGGCACTATTGTTGCTCGGGTTCAAATTCCTTAGAAACGCGCTGTACAGTAACGCTGCTGCTGTTGTTTTAACCCGCAAATTAAGGACTATTACCTTGTTTTAAAGCTTCTTTGGCATTCTATTTTAAATCACACACTGTTTCTAGTTGCATTTCACCGCATTCCTCCCCCGTCCACCGCAGGTTACCCGTTTGTGTGGAGGGACACAGAGGACACAATCTCCTCTCACTTCCCGGCTAAGTTTTGAGGTTAGCAGTCTAGCTGCTCTCCTCAACTATTTAAAATCATGCCTGACATGACGCGCACAAAGGCAAGCCCGTCTGCGCCTGTCCACGCCCAGCCGTCGCCAGGAGCCAGGACCCCTGCATCTTCCATATCCGATTTAGGAATCAGGCAGAAATATTCTTACACAAGCCTGGAACTCCTCGATATCAGACGGGCCGTTTTGCTAAATGCACTAACCATCCATATGACACTCCTGGGGCTTTCCCTGTTATGGAGGGACCCTTCATGTGCAGGTCCTGCCAATTTCAAAGCCTGGAGTTGAAACAGAAGCACATAGGTCCTCTGCTATCTGACCCAGGCAAGGGTAAACACAACCCCAATGTTGCTACTCATTCCCTGACTTCACTAAGAAACTGGCAAATCTGCTCAAGGCTGGAACAGCTTTTTGAGCAATGTCAGATCTCTGCCCAAGCATGCTGTTGAAATTTGGGATCTATTTGCCTCCAAGAATTCCAATATTGGATTCTTGACTGAACTGAAACTGGCACTCCCTGATGGCTACTGTATTCATTAGTTGGATAGACAACCTAAGGTGGGTGGAGGCATAGCCATCATCCATAAAGACACCATCAAAGTATCTATACCCGAGGAACGCTGCAATGGCAAAATTGAAATTCTAGTCTTTAGAATTGATTTCCAACCCCATCATAGCTGGAAAGGTGCCCTCGTATATTGGCCCCCAGGCCCCTTCTATCACGTTTCTGCGTAGCTTGTGCCTTTTCCACAGGAGCCGATGCTTGATCTCCACTCCCCCACTCCGCTACCACGAGCTCGAAGGCTCGCGAGCAGCAGTGAGGGGGAAAGGGGAATTGGACAGAAAAGAGAGACAACACTGCGTCTTCTTCCTGGACTGGACTCGGGATTTCTTCTTCCGAATTCCTGTAACAAGAATTACTCAACAACAATTCTAATACTCTCTACGCTCATAAGACCCTTGTTTTACCCAACTATACCTGTCCTGACACAGTGGTTGCCGCTCTCTGTTCACGCTTAGTAGATAACCTTCTAATGGGTGTGATGTGGAGTTGAAGGTGAGTTCACTCCTGCAAATAGAAACACATGTAATCCTAGTCTTCCGGCAATCCCTCTACCACCCCAAGAGTTCCTTCGTTACCTGGATTCCACCCAGAGGATTATATATTTTCATAAAAGTTCACCAGAACAAATGCTGACAATTCTTTCTTCAACCTTCTGAGCAGTACTGAGGAATGTTGTTGGTTAAGTTCTAAACATATATGTATATATATATATATATTATATATGCACAGCTGCATCTGTAGCGAAGTCTCATGTAATCCTTAGTCTACTCTTATGTCTTCTCTCTCTCAAGTTCTTCTTCTGCAATGAATAGTACTCTAGGTATCGTCTTGCAATAGCGAGTCTCTCTTTCTTTCGATATTACTTCACCACTGAAGTTTGACTCATTCTTCTTTTTCTTTTATTCTCTCTAGCAAATTGTCACTGAGTGCCTACAGCGGGAATTCTGACTTTAACGAGATTACTGGAAAAGATTGGCAGCACTTACTTCTCTGTGGAGTAAGTTCCAAATCTGTTTCTACCTTATTCCTTTTCGCTGAGGCGCTGAGGAAACGAGAGGGGTTGACTTCCCACACCACCTGATGTCACTGGAACTGGAACTGACTCCTGAGGTGTGTGGCGAGGAAAAAATGAATGCTGGACCCCAAAAGTACAAAGGACCGGAACGGAGCCGAGGTGGGGAGCGAGGCTCTCTTCCGTAATGACTAACCAAACCTAAACAGAGATTCTCCTGAAGAAATACGGAGCACTAGAATACTCCGTCTCGTCACCTCAAAATTTGACGGTTGAAGTGCGCCGAGCTGAGGACGCGCTCGCGCACTTCAACTCGGGAAAAGACTACACCGCTGCACGCCACTGAAATAGTAGAGGTCAGAGGAACCTACCAGCGGCCATCTTGGGAGGGGGGGGGGGGAACCTAATACCTAAGCGCTAAGGGATCGTATGAAGGCAGTGAGCGATCTAACTGAAACCTGTCTTCGCTTACCTGCCTGAACCCTCGGGTGTGTGTTGAATCTCGGAAAACCAGCATCACCTGCAACAGTCCTGACAGTACCTCCCACCAAAACCCCCTCCCTAACCCCCTTGGGCTTAGTGGGGTGTGCACGGTGAAAATCTCTCAGCAAACGTGGAGCATGGATATGGGATTGGGGCTCCCAGGATCTCTCTTCAGGACCGCAACCCTTCCAGTCAACTAGATAGTAAATTTTCCCTCTTTGAAATCTAGAATCTAGTATTCTCTTCACCTCAAATTCCTCCTGCCCCTGCACCAAGACTGGGGAAGGTGAATTTCTGGACCTGAACCCTCTTGGACTACGCTGGAGCAGGGAAACATGAAAAACTGGATGTATCCTCAACCGAGGAGGAAGACATACCTTCACACTGACTGGATTCACCATTCTGTCTACCTGAAAGGGACCCATGTACCTCGGTTGAAACTTTCTATTCCCCTTCAAGCATAAATTTCTAGTAGACAACCAGACTAGATCTCCCTTTTCATAAACTGGGTTGGGACGCCTCTTTTTGTCGGCCTGCTTCTTGTAGGAAATTTTAGCCTTAGACAGATTTCTGGAAGCTAATTGAAAAGCCTTATGTAAATCCTGAACCACTGTCTCCACTGCAGGAACATCACTGGTCTCTTTCTCTACCCAAGCGTTAGGATGACGACTAGAATTTAAATAGAACAGGGAGTAGCCTGTGGAAGCATGCTGGGCATTGTTATAAGCGAACTCTGCCACCCAAATCAAATCTGGCCAATCTCCTTCCTGATCCATCAAGAACAAGCGCAGGAACTGCTCCAGCTCCTGATTCACTCTCTCCGTCTGTCCATCCGTCTCAGGATGGAAACTGGTAGACAGACGGGAGTCAACACCCAATTTTTTCAAAAAAGATCTCCAAAAACGAGAGACAAACTGGGGACCCCTGTCTGAGATTACGACCTTTGGAATCCCATGGGCTTTTACAATGTGCTGTGTGAATAGTTTGGACAGCTGTGTAGCATTTGGGAGGGCCTTTAAAGGAATAAAATGACTCATCTTGGAAAAATGGTCCACCACCACCCAAATGACAGAAAGACCCTCACTGGACGGAAGATCCACTATGAAATCCATCGAAATGGTATGCCACGGATACGGGGCTGGGGGCAAAGGCTGCAACAACCCCTGAGGAGCCCTTCTAAGTGTCTTCCCCTTGATACATGACTCGCAAGTGGCTACATACTGCCGCACCTGAGCTTCCATTGCAGGCCACCAAAACTCTCTTCGGATCAGTTCTGTAGTCTTCTTCACACCCTTGTGTCCGGCCAGCAAATTATCATGAAAGTGTTCTATGATTTGTTCTTGCAGCTTCTGACTTGGCACGAACCACTTGTCTTGGTAGACGGGTCTTCCATCCTTGACTTGATAGTCCTCCCCTTTTGCCGTCCAATCTCTAACTTCTTCTTGAGACCGCAAGTTGGGTAACTTCTTTTCTAAGTCGGAGTAGGAGAGTGTTCCGATTATCCGATCTACTGGAATTATGACCCCTTTTTCAGAATTCTTGATGTCGGAGCTCACATTGAGGCGAGATAAGGCATCTGCCTTCCCATTTGCCGATCCAGGTTTGTAAGTTAAAACAAAGTCGTAATCTGCAAAAAATAGGGACCATCTCAATTGGCGTGGGGTAAGAGTTCGGGCGGATTTCAAAAACTGAAGATTCCGATGGTCGGTAAATACCGTCACCACATGCCTTGCTCCCAGCAAATAATGTCTCCATTCAGAGAAGGCATCCTTTACTGCCAACAGTTCCTTATCCGCAATGGAATAATTAATTTCTGCAGCAGATAACTTCCTTGAACGAAAAGCTACGGGATGTAGCTGACCAGTCCGCTTATGGCGCTGGGACAAAACCCCTCCGATGGCCAAATCGGAGGCATCGGCCTCCACAAAAAACGGTTCTCCCGGATCCGGATGGAGCAAGACTGGTGAAGATACAAAAATTCTCTTGAGCTCGTTGAATGCAAGTTCCGTTTCCGCATTCCACTCAAATTTGGTCTTCTTTCTCAATAATCTCGTGAGTGGACAAACTCGCTCAGAAAAGTTGATGATAAATCGCCTATAGAAATTGGCGAAGCCAAGGAAACTCTGTACTTCCTTTACTGAACGCGGAGAGGGCCACTCCTTGATTGCTCGCACCTTGGATTCATCCATAGAGACTCCATCTGATGACAAAACGAATCCCAGAAACTCCACTTGTGTCGTATGAAAAACACACTTCTCCAGTTTGACAAAAAGTTGATTTTCAAGCAATTTCTTCAAAATGGATCTAACGTGCTGGACATGTTCTTCCTCGCTGGCTGAGAATATGAGGATGTCATCTATGTAAACCACTGCGAAACGATCTAAAAATTCACGCAGTACGTCATTTACAAAGTGCTGGAAAGCTGCCGGAGCATTGCATAAGCCAAATGGCATGACTTGGTACTCGAACAAACCAAAACGGGTACGAAAAGCAGTCTTCCATTCTTCGCCTTCAGCCATGCGTACCAAATGGTAAGCTCCTCTCAAATCCAACTTGGAATAAATCTTCGCTCCCTTTACCTGGTCCAGCAGCTCCGAAATCAAAGGAAGAGTGTAGGAAGGTGGATATCTGACTATGGTTACCCCCAACTTTTTGCCTAGTGTCTAGCTGGTTTTTCGACTTAGTTGGCCTGAGATCCTGCCATTCAGGGTCTCAGGCTGTCTGCTCTCTCTTTAAAATGGACTCCATGTACCCTAGGTACATAACCAATTGGTAAGGATCACCTTATTGGACCCTGTACAGTGTACCCTAGGTACCCAGGGCATAGGTGTACCCTAGGCCTCCCAGGGGCTGCAGCATGTATTATGCCACCCCTGGTCTGGCCTTCCAATCAGACACAACTGGCTGATCACTCAGCTGGGGCAAGGTCGTGTAATCACCCCTTGCTTAGATATAGTATGCCTATATCTACCCTTATATATAGACACATGTGTACCTATCAGTCACTCCTATGGCAGGCCTTAACAATCCTGGAGGCAGAGTGCTTGGTAACATGTGAGATGGTGCTCTAGCATGAGCTGAGCCTGTCTGCAGCTTTCGGAACCAAGCCCTTATAGCTGTTCTATGATATAGCCTACCATATACTCTTAAAGTGCCTTATAATCTTAAACGGTTATGGTAACTATGGTTTGGCTTTATCAAAACATGTCGTGTAAGGTGTCTAACACTTTGGAATAATACCCCCATACCATTTCTGGTGATGAGGATATTATTCCTCCCTTCTAGAGGGAGAGACATGTTAAAATCCTACTTTGCTGTTTAACTCTAACCAAAGCCTCAGCATCACAAAATGGATGCTGCTGCCACAGACACAAGTCTGACCTCCTGCTGCTGGGAGTGATCCCAGCCAGGGAGGCCTGGACAATAGGTTTCCTGCTTGGGGAGGTGCTAGCACCTCCCCAGACAGCCTTTAGTGTATTGGGGCAGGGTGGGCTGAAAGGAATGAGACATGCCCGGGGCACACAAGGTGTTCCTTGCATAGTCCAGTTCAAACCGGCGCTGGGGCACTCCAGCCCCAGCTCTGGCGCGAAACTGGACAAAGGGAAGCGGGTGTAACCACCCCCTCCCAGGTCCCACCCATAAGGCGTGACCTAGCAGGTATCCCAGCCCCCCAGATTAGTATAAGAGTGGGAGTTGGGCCTCAAGACTTTAGATTATCCTGAACCTGCAAAACTGAACAGAAACTCTGGACCTTCGACGTTCGACGAAAGAAGAAGACTGAAGAATCTCCCTTGTAGCCAAGGAGTGGCTACCCTGTGCAAACAGGCTCCATCAAGAGACTACCCTTTGCTTTGCCCACGTTCTACGAGGAACCGACTGCAGAGCCCGACCAGAGCCTTGACTTCCAGACTTCTCCGACCCTCATCCACATCTGCAGCAGAGCTGAGATCCGTGGAGGCGACGAGCGACGTGGGACCGGCTACCTGGAAAAAGTGGCTAGTAACTTACAGCGCAGCTTCTGAGGTACCCTCGAAGTTGTGCACCGGGGATTGAGAAGCCCCAACCCCAAGCACCATCTGCACCGAAGATCAGCCCCCCACACTCCACGAGTCCTGCGTGGGGCCCTTCAGCATTTTCCTGCTTGCCGCGTCTGTCCGGTTGCTTGCCCGCTGGCTAGTGGCCTCTGTGACGACGCACCCTGAAATCTTCTGCGCTGGTTTGGCTACTCCAGACTGGCTCCCGCTTCTCTGCAAAGAAGAAGCACCCCAGACCTTCCTGGTCTGCACCAGAAGCAAGTCCTTCGTTCTTCGTGGGTTCCGCTTGCCAAGGCTTGGTGAGTCCTAGTCCAACTTCGACGCCGCCGACAGCAAGAGCCTTCGTGGGACAGCTCGCCTCCTGGTCCTGGTCGTCCTCGACGCTTCCTGGTCCTCCTGGCTGCAGCGACAAGCTTCACCTTCACCTGCAATCTTCACGACATCGCCTGGTTTCTTCCTGGTTCCACGTGGTCACTGGCTAGTGACCTTGACTCTGTCCCTTCTGCTTGCAGGTTTCCTTTCTTCTTGATCCCAGCCTTGGGATCCACAGGACACTCTTCACTGACTGCCTGTCAGCATCTTTCTTCAGGCATCCATAGGAGTCGACGACGAAAACGACGCATCTTCACCCCTATGCACCCGCAGCCTGTGGGCTAGGTAACTTGGGTACTCCGGTGCTCATCAGGATAGTGACTATCCTAGTGTCTAGTTTTCCAGTCTCAACTTCCTAGCTACTCCGGAAGTGTCCTAAATCTACCGTTTTCTAAACTGTACTATTGCTATTGACTTTTACGCATTACGCGTGAGTGTTTCCACTCTGCACACGAATCCCGTGGGCCTCCCACTTCCTAACTAACGCTAGTGTAGTGTAGCCCCAGCGATTCCCTAGGCCTAGGCCTATTCTATTTCCGTGACAGTGGTTCTTATACCACTTACTTAGTATATGGTTTGCGTGGCCCCTAGGGCCTAACTGTATTACTTACCTGTGTGACTTAATGTATGCTAAAATAAGACTGTGTTGTACTTACCTCTAATCTCATAAAGAGTGCTGAGGGTTTGCTTAGAATAAATACACTTTATTTTATATATATATCTGTTGTGGTGTCCTTTCATTTGGTATTCAAGGGATTATATATGGTATCACAGCTGGCTTCACATGCCATTCAGAGTTTAGCCTAAGACTGCTCTTGTCCATGCTACCACTAGGATAGCTGGTCTATAAGGTTGACTTTACAACCAATCACCATAAGGGTATTTGGACTGATATAAGGTGTACACTATAACTAGTGACATCATACATCAGGCCAACTTCCCACAAAGAGGATAACGATTCTTCTTGGTGACCAAGTTAAGGGCGCGGTAGTCGATGCAAGTTCTTAATTGACCATCTTTCTTGGGGATAAAAAAGAGTGGAGACGAGACTGGTGACTGAGAGGGGCGAATAAACCCGTTGGCCAAGTATCTGTTCAGATATTCCTTGAGATGGACCTTTTCCGCTTCAGACAGCGCGTAAATTCGACTACAAGGAAGGGAGGCTCCAGGCTCCAACTCAATTCGACAGTCATACTCTCGATGAGGAGGTAAACGTTCTGCTTCTCTCTCATCGAACACCGAGGCAAGATCTTCGTATTCTCGAGGAATTTCTTGAGTGTCTAACGCACAAATTGTCTTAGGGAAGCTTGCTAAGTATTGGGACTGTGAAGCTTCTGGTGGATCAGGATCCTCACGAAAACAATGATGTAGACAATACTCAGAGTTCATGCAAATCGAGCGTCTGGACCAGTTAATTAACGGATTATGCTCGGTGAGCCAAGGCAGACCTAAGATCAGCTGAAATTGTGGTGCGTCGATCAAACTAAATTGCAATGAACTACGATGTTGACCTGGTCCAAACAATTGGATTTCCTCAGAATCGAAAACTATTGGTCCAGAGGACAGGCTCGTCCCGTCCACAGCGCGGACCGGCTCTGGCCTTTCCTTCTTCACAAAGGCAATTCCCAGTGTCTTGGCAAATCCAATGTCGCAAAAATTTCCTGTAGCCCCAGAGTCAATCATGACAGAAATTACATCCTTGATCCGACCTCCAAATCTTATTTGAACAGATAGAATCAAATGTGGTGCCGACGATTGCAGAGTATTCGCCACGAGTTTTGGTTCTGGAGTTGACTGTTCCTTCGCTTCCACCAGGGCAACCCCTTCTACTGGTGGAGCCGATCTTTTACCCCAAAGTTGCTCTTGGGCTTCTTAGTACATTCCCGCACAAAGTGACCAGAGTTCCCACAGTACATACACAACTTGCCCAAACGTCTCTTCTCCCGTTCTTCCTTCGTCAGAGGCCCTCTTACAGAACCAATTTTATTCTGACAAATCGAGGCGGAATGCTCCTAAATTCCTTGCGTCTCTCATTCTTTCTTTCACTTTGTCGCTGGTCAATCTGTAGTACTAAGTCAATTAATTCAGATACCTCCGTGGGACGCCTTGGGATCTGTGATAGGCCATCCTTAAGCTCATCTTTCAGACCACGATAGAAAATTGCAGCTCGTTTTGCCTCTGGCCAACTTGTTTCCACGATCAGTTTGTTGAATTGGGCTAAATATGCCACTAATTCGCGATTCCCCTACTTTAGATCTAACAACTCATTGTCCGTGGACTGGGAGATGGATCTTCTGTCAAAAATCCGAAAAAATTCTCTCTTGAATCCTTCAAAATCATACAGAATGGGATCGTTGTTGTTCACCAAAGGCATGGACCAGGCAGCTGCATCTCCACTCAGGTACGACAGCATGAAAGCCACCTTAGACTGATCTTCCTTAAAAATGATGGGCCTACATAGGTAGTGTAATGAACATTGTGTGAGAAAAATTTGGGCCTTGTGTGGATCCCCACTAAATCTTTCAGGAGCTGCCAATGGAATTGTTGGGGAGATTGCATGAATTACCTGTGTAGTGAGTTCTGCAGCTGACGGGGCCGGAGCAAAAGAGGAAGGCTTATCTTCCTTAACTGTGGAATGAGGACCCCCGGAAAACTCATCAAAACGCTGGCGCAAATAGCTAGCTTCTTGGGCAGACTTCCTAACCTCTTCTCTAAGGGACTTGTTATCTTCCAAGGTATCACTGAGCTGTTTCTGGATGCTATCTAACACCGTAGCTAGGGCCTTTACATCAATTCCCTCAGCCATCGTGCTCGGGTGGAAATAATTTGCGGGCACTTCAATCTATCACGTTTCTGCGTAGCTTGTGCCTTTTCCACAGGAGCTGATGCTTGATCTCCACTCCCCCACTCCGCTACCACGAGCTCGAAGGCTCGCGAGCAGCAGTGAGGGGGAAAGGGGAATTGGACAGAAAAGAGAGACAACACTGCGTCTTCTTCCTGGACTGGACTCGGGATTTCTTCTTCCGAATTCCTGTAACAAGAATTACTCAACAACAATTCTAATACTCTCTACGCTCATAAGACCCTTGTTTTACCCAACTATACCTGTCCTGACACAGTGGTTGCCGCTCTCTGTTCACGCTTAGTAGATAACCTTCTAATGGGTGTGATGTGGAGTTGAAGGTGAGTTCACTCCTGCAAATAGAAACACATGTAATCCTAGTCTTCCGGCAATCCCTCTACCACCCCAAGAGTTCCTTCGTTACCTGGATTCCACCCAGAGGATTATATATTTTCATAAAAGTTCACCAGAACAAATGCTGACAATTCTTTCTTCAACCTTCTGAGCAGTACTGAGGAATGTTGTTGGTTAAGTTCTAAACATATATGTATATATATATATATATTATATATGCACAGCTGCATCTGTAGCGAAGTCTCATGTAATCCTTAGTCTACTCTTATGTCTTCTCTCTCTCAAGTTCTTCTTCTGCAATGAATAGTACTCTAGGTATCGTCTTGCAATAGCGAGTCTCTCTTTCTTTCGATATTACTTCACCACTGAAGTTTGACTCATTCTTCTTTTTCTTTTATTCTCTCTAGCAAATTGTCACTGAGTGCCTACAGCGGGAATTCTGACTTTAACGAGATTACTGGAAAAGATTGGCAGCACTTACTTCTCTGTGGAGTAAGTTCCAAATCTGTTTCTACCTTATTCCTTTTCGCTGAGGCGCTGAGGAAACGAGAGGGGTTGACTTCCCACACCACCTGATGTCACTGGAACTGGAACTGACTCCTGAGGTGTGTGGCGAGGAAAAAATGAATGCTGGACCCCAAAAGTACAAAGGACTGGAACGGAGCCGAGGTGGGGAGCGAGGCTCTCTTCCGTAATGACTAACCAAACCTAAACAGAGATTCTCCTGAAGAAATACGGAGCACTAGAATACTCCGTCTCGTCACCTCAAAATTTGACGGTTGAAGTGCGCCGAGCTGAGGACGCGCTCGCGCACTTCAACTCGGGAAAAGACTACACCGCTGCACGCCACTGAAATAGTAGAGGTCAGAGGAACCTACCAGCGGCCATCTTGGGAGGGGGGGGGAACCTAATACCTAAGCGCTAAGGGATCGTATGAAGGCAGTGAGCGATCTAACTGAAACCTGTCTTCGCTTACCTGCCTGAACCCTCGGGTGTGTGTTGAATCTCGGAAAACCAGCATCACCTGCAACAGTCCTGACACCTTCCTGGATTTCTCGCTCCAACTATTGGAATCAATTGCCCCTCACATCTCTACTAAACACGTCCTGCTATTAGGGGTATTCAACGTACACAGTGAGAGCACTGCCAATCTGGATGCTGCTAGGCTCCTGGCAGATTTAGCTACATTAGGACTAGGCAAGATCCACAACGGTCCCACACATTCAGCAGGACACATACTAGATCCTATTTTGACCAATTCTTCTAGTATTTTCTGAGAAGCCCCTTGCCCACTTACATGGACTGACCATTAATTAATCGATTTTCAAATCAGGAGTCCCAGGGTATACAACTCAAACCCCCCCCCCCCCTTTGGCCCCCTAGAGCCTTCACAGACAGTGGCATAAGATCACTCCAGATCATTTCCTGGAAACAATCCCGGCACTCTGAAACCTTGAATCAGATAATGTTGAGGAATGCTTGGCACGCTATAATTCCACAGTAAAAACAGCTATAGATCAGCTGGCCCTATTGAAACAGTGCCCTAGTGCGACTAGGTGCCCCCCATACAGCGTGGTTTTCTTCAAACCTACGGACGGAAAAACGTCTTTGTAAACATCTGGAAAGGCGCTGGCACCATTCTCATGATGCACAGGACAAAAAGAGATATAATATCGCTCTGGCTCAAAAACATAAAAACTGCACGCAGAGCCCATATCTCGCTGCAACTCAACCAGGCAGGGAGTGCCCCCAAAGTCTTTTACCAAATTCTTAATACCTTTACAATCCTGAAGGCCTGTAATAATGAGGCGGCTCACTCTCAAGCACTCTGTGATAAAATAGCTATTCATCTTGCACAGAAAATTGAGCTGATCTACAATAAAATCATCACAGTCGGGAACCTTCAGAATGATATTGCATCCTGCTGCCCTCCAGCCCCGACTAATGTGCACACGTTGGAAAACGTCCCTCCTCTCACAGTTGGTGATGTGGAGTCACTGTTGAATACAGTCAGATCAGGCTCCCCTTTGGATATTATTCCAGCCAAAATGTCCTTGTTGCTCTCTAAACAGTTATCCCCCCCAATTTGCTCAATCTCTCGATGAGAGAGGGCCAACTTCCCGCTGAATGGAAGGCGGCACAAATTATTCCCATTCGTAAGAATATCAAGGCCCCCCATGCAGGACCTATCCTACTATCGTCAAATTTCCCTTTTACCTCTCCTGAGTAAGATATTGAAAAACATTAACAAACATCTATCTGACCATGTTGAATCCACGGTATGCCTTGAGCCATCTCAGTCTGGATTTAGGCCAATGTACAGTACCGAGTCAGCATCGATTGCTGTTACCGACAACATTAGGCAGTCCCTGGACAACGGACAAACAGTACTACTAGTGCTGCTGGATCTGTCGGCAGCCTTCGACACAGTCTCTCACCAGATTCTGCTCAGGAGACTTAAAGAAATTGGAATCCTAGGACAAGTCTTTCAGTGGAAGTCAAGCTTTCTCTCCCTCTGAACTCAGACTATTAATCTGGACCCCTTCAGTTCGAAGACTATGGGACTGACTAAGCTAGTACCCCAGGGCTCCTGCCTCAGCCCCACCTTATTCAACGTTTGCGTTGCTCCATTAGCTAGATTACTTACAAAGCTGAGCTTTATACAAACTTTGTATGCTGATGACACTGAGCTACTACTTGCATTTGACAAAATACTCCCAATGCCCAGTCCAACTTCTTGGAAGGCATGATTGCTATCGCTAGCTGGATGAGGAATAATTTCCTTCAGCTTAATGCTGGGAAAACCAAGATTATGCTGTTCAGAGACGCACCATTGCTATGGTCCCCAGAATGGTGTCCATATGATCTAGGCACCACCTTGGTTCCCAAGACTGTGCTCAAGAACCTTGGCATACACTTGGATCAGAAACTGACAATGAAGGAGCACGTTGCAGCCACCATTGGCTCTTGCTTTCATGTGCTAAGCCTTCTACGGAGGGTATTCACCTTCCTTCCTTTGACCACACGGAAAGCTCTCATTCAGCGACTGGTGTTGAGACGCCTGGACTACTGTAATGCCCTTCTGATCCCAGCAAGTGAGTCCTCATTGAGTAGACTCCAAGTAGTCCAAAACACCGTGGCCCATCTTGTCTCGAATGCCCATGCCAGAACTGCCTCTCTCCCTCTTCTACAACAGTTTCCCTGGCTTCCAGTATGCAAACGGATCAAATTTAGTATATGCTGTATCACGCATAAAGCACTAAACAGCAAAGGTCCTGGCTATCTTGCAGGAAAATTCAATCAATACTTGCCACCCAGACCCTTGCATTCAGGAGCAAAATCTTTTCTCCTTGTACCGCGTTTCAAATAATCTCGCTCGGGTGGGAAAGCTTTCTTTCACCTAGCCCGCTTTTATTGGAATCAACTCCCCATTCATCTTCGGAAATGCCCTGATCACCTTCAATTCAGAAGGCTTCTCAAAACTGCACTGTTATAAATCTTTTCACTCTCTCCGGCCTACTGCAACCCCTCTAGAGTGCAGAGATAACCCTTTGTGGGTGATTCGGGCACTTTATAAATAAATAAATATAAATAAACAAGAGGCGTTTGCTACGATAGGAGCCCCTTTATCTGCAGCTCTCTAGAGAAACCTCTGTATGGACTGGGAGTGCGATAGCGCCAAGATGCCTGCTGGGTGGACGCTGCACGTTACAAATATTTTAATTATAATAATCAAACAGTACCAGTTTGTTTAATTAAAAATAACGGTCTGGAGAACAGTTACTGTCACGAGGTCTGAGGACGGTCTCAATTTACATTGGGCTCGCATGAATCTTATATATAATATTACAAAAAGTAACAAAAGTTTCCAGCGTACCATATACGGTAAGGAATGTTGGCTGCTGCCTTAGAGTCATAAATATGTGGTCAAATGGTTACTGCAGGTGGGTCTCGACCTTGCATGGACACAGTGTGGCCATTGGTGAATGTGTCCAGATGTCCGGCATGGGGAGCACGTGATCACTACGTGTGCTAGGTCCTGATTGGCTATGTGTTCCTAACTCATGTGGCATCTGACTTTATGATGTTTTCAAATGCGCGCGTACCACCCTTGGGCCATGTTGGGGACAATCTCCCCTAACCGTTGTAATGTCGCTACGCCTATCTATGGGATTGATCAAGAGTTTCCTGCCCACTTGTTTGCCTTCCAGCTATGCACACTCCCACCTGTGACCCATCAATCAGTAATCCCGGGCCTAGGTCGCAGGGTCTGCCGGACTACGTACTTGGTTGTCGAGGTAGATTTGGAGTTCAGGACGGGTGATTCTATTAATAGGAACAATAGTTCATTTTTATCGCTAGATGCATCAATATCCTTATTAACACTATTCTGCCCTAAACATGTCATAACTACCGTTCTACTGAATGGATTTGATTTGTTTTGGTGTCATTAATTAATTTTATTAATTGAAATTTAATCTGTTTTTTCTTGAGTTGTGTTTTTACTATATTACTGTTTGTGTGCTGCATAGGTTAAGCATGCCTGCTTTTCTGCCAGGATACCAGAGGGCTCAGCACAGGTTAATTTAGTGACTTTTATAGTTCACCCTGACAAGGATTGTGGCTTTTGCCTCAGTGAGGCTTCCACTGCCCTGAACCAATAACCCAGTTTCTTGCACAACGTCAAAATAGTACCAGAATAAACTAGATAGACACTCCTAACCATTTCATGCAATGGGTGTCTGATGGAGTAAGCATGATCTATGAGGGGCATGCTAGAGAGGGATTTTTGGAAACGGTATGCTGCACAGGTCAATGTGATAGCAGGTGAAAGTGCTCAAGGTGCCACTGCCCATAGAATATGGGATGTAGATCGTTTACATAGATCAGTTGTATGATGTTAGCCACAAACAGTAGTTGATCAGATTTAGGTGTGGCAGCCTGAATTGGGGGCTTCCAATCTAAGGTTGTTTACCAGCGGACTGTATTTAGAGGTTGTGGGCATCCATTCCTGCCTGCGAATATTTACATAGTTCACTTTAGCAAGGATTAGGGCCAAATGAATGTATATTTGATAACCCACATGAAGATCTGCACTGGAAACATGGCTTGCATGCACCGAAAGCTACATGTTTACAGGGACAGGTGTTATGCCAGTTAGCAAAAACGAGGCACAGAAAAAGAAATAGCAGATTCTCAAAGAATAAAATGGGGGAAATATTAAAAATGAAATGTGAGATAACACTACAGAAAATTGTATCATAGTTATCTTGGGTGAACTGAAAATACCTTACAATGATATTCATGTCACTCAACAAGAACAAGGATTGAAGTCGGGGTATGGTGCTATAATATGAGTTCATATTTGTCTGTTAGGAGCATGTCTCAAATGAGTATGGTCTTTCTGTCATAGCATGGGTTAAGAAGAAACAAGATGAAAAAGAGAAAACAAGACATATAGGGTTCAAACTTTGCTCAATGAAGTTGTACAATGCTATTCTGGTTGGATTAAGATTCCAGATGTGTTCAGCGATGCAATGTAGCTACAGGGAGCTCAGCGTCTTGGGTTTGAACATAAACCACAGTTTTGAATTTTAATATTCGTAGTCTCCTTTCTATCTTGATTCAAGTTCTGTCTCCTCTTCTTGAATGCGGCTATACTTGGTCTAAGACATGAAGCGAAACATCTGTTGATAGTGTGATCAGTAGCAAAATGCTCACTACATATGTGCTTGGGGCCATGTTGATGATCCCGTATTCCTATTTTGAGTCTTCATAGCATTTTGACTACATAGGACACCCAACAGGTGCATTGTAATGAATAGGACACTTTACAATGCATGCCATTACAACACGGTCATTACAACGACCGCGTTGTTACGACGCATACCATTACAACGCAAGTCATTACAATGAAAATGGTAATTTACTGTGTGAAATCATCTTCTCACTCTTGTCCAAGCCGACTAGTCAGTTGCTCTGACAAAATGTTTACAACAAAAGGAAATGGGAGTTCAGCGTTTCACTATTCGTTTCTATGTAAAATAATTTTATTGGTGTTTTAACAATGGTACAGCTCATGCAACGGGACCCTTCATGTCAGTGTCTGAATATGGAAGTCAGGAAATTACTGTCAATGTGGGCCATATGTCTAAGCAGGACCAAAAAACATACTGCCCCTCAAGAGAACCCACTTCAAACTCCCCTCACGCTCCCACCCAAACCCCAACTCTGCGCACAGAGAGTTAGGGGTTTTAGTGTATGCTTGTCTTGCATGTTGTGCAGTGGGGCTAGCCTGCACACGGGTGTTTGTGTGCCTTGGCTCAAAATGTTATATTCTTAGGTTGGCAAATTGTATGGACACTGCCGACCCCCATAAATGGCAGGCCACTCTGAGGGTGGATTTTCTAGTTCCAAGGACCAGCCGCGAGTCCGATTCAGGAGCCGTTCCCTTGGTTAGCACTCTCTGCCGTCCAAAGGTAAGTCTCTAAGCAGGCGGTCGAAGTCGTGGCGTCAACCATCTTTGCCACATAAGGCCTGCCACCGATCTTTGGCTGAAGACTTGGTGCATGAGGCTCCCCCACGCCTTCTAGCCAATCCTGGAGCCGGGGCGACTCTGACCCAGATGAGAGAATATTAAAACTCTCTCCATAGTTTCTTTGGGTCTTCACGTTCCCCTGTAGTGCCCTCGGGCCTCAAGGAGGTGCACAAGGCCGTAACTGTGTCCACTGCGGCAGGTTCGCTCTCCGCATCAGTCCAGTTGCTGGATTCCAAATCCGTTTCGACACCGGTGCACAGCCCTTCGGGGTTACCACCTTCGGCGTCTGTGTCTAGTACTCCGACAACGGCATCGAGGTCTGGCCTGCTGACTTCCTTGACGGTGCCGCTTGGTGCTCCACGAGACGTCACCTCTTTAGCGCCAGTCCGTGTCGGATGCGATGTCGGTGGAGCCGCCTGTTTCTGAAGTCTTCCCTCCTGTTTTTCCTGCTGAGGATAATGATGATGGAGGTAATGGAGAGGGATTGGAGTTTTTCCATCCCATTTCTGGCTGAATTCAATCTCTATAGAGTTTAGCTGGTTGATTGAGTTAGGAGAAGCTAGTGGCTTGGCGTCTTCCCCAACCTCTGGCCTCCTGTCACCTCCTGGTTTGGCTACAGAGGTGAGCTTCTCTCTGGCGGATATGCTCAGATGAGTTTCTGCTGTTTTGGGAGTGACGCTTCTCTCCGTGGAAATTACTACAGATTAGTTCATTGGTGTCCTGTATCAAGGACATTTAGGGGTAGAGCCCGTGCTTCCTTATAGTGAGGCTCTTTTTGATGTTATGTTGGGGGCTTGCCTAAGCCGAAACGGGGACCCCTGTGGATCGCCCTGTTTCTCACAGACACCGTCCGGCCCCTGTAGATTCAAAATGTCTCCTTAGACATCCAGCTCATCATAGTTTTTGTGGTTCAGGCTACCTTGGCCACCCAAAATATTGATAATTTCCCTTCTGTCTTCCCAGAAAGAGAGGCCAGGAAATTAGATACCTATGGCAGGCATATTTTCGCCTCTTCCAGTTCTGCACTGTGACCTCTCAATACTTCTTGTGTCTTGGACGCTTTCCCCATGCATTATGGGACTCGTTGGCGCGCCTGCTGCCCTTCATTCCATAAGAGATACGGAACAATCTTGTTTTGTTGCTACTGGATGGGCAACAAGTTACTAAACTGATTATTTGCTGTGGTATGGACACCACTGATTCTGTAGGTCGAGCTATGGCCTCTTCCAGAAACACTCTGTCGATGTGCCTGGTTGCACACCTCTGGGTTTTCAGAGGCTGTTCAGGCCACTTTGATTAACATGGCTTTTGATGGCGTCTGTGTATTCGGCACACATGCAGACTCTGCTTTGTAGAGATCTAGACATAGTTGGGATGAAGTAGATTCTTAATTCTGCCTGCTTCCCTAAAACTCTTGTGGTAGGTTTGTTCGGGCAAAGCTCCCTTTTTAGGTCTCGCCTGACCCAGCGCATGCGCTGGTCTGGCGAGACATTTTGTGAGGGCTCCAAAAAGTGCTACCAGGCCAGCCTAGAGCTACAGTGCATGTGCGTCGCGCTTTACCGTGATTACTTTCACTTTCGCGGCCGCTTTGATGTTTGATCGCGATCACTTTCGCGGCCACGTTGCCGCTTTGATGTTCTCCGTGAGGCTTCAATAGATTGCAGCAGTTAAAACAAGCATTGGCATAGCCAATAGGTCTCACTTTTGGGACCTTATAAGTGTTTAGTTATGCAACTGTTGCATGGCTAAACACATATAAGGTCCCAAAGGCGAGACCTGTTGGCTATGCCAATGCTTGTTGGATTTACATGTGAGCCATTCATAGGGGGGTACCCATTGGCTTTTCTTTTCAAACTTTCCTTTCCAGGGTGATACCTGGTGAGGTATTCCTGCCTGCTGCAGGTACTTTTATTCTTTTCATACTGTCAGTGACAGGTTAAGTTTCCAATTATCCGGGACATGTGTTTTTTTGTAATGTTATGTACACCCGTTCTTATGGGTTTCTTGCTAGTGTTTCTACCCAAGTACTTATCCTACTGTGGATACTTTGTTTATTTTGTGCAGATGCACTGTTGCCTTGTTCCCTGTTCTACGGGGACCATCCTCGGTATGCCTTGTGGGCATTTTAAGGTCCACTTCTGTTGCTCAATATACCTTATAGGGACTTCAGTTTACCTGTGTTTGAACACAAAGTGTTTGTGACTTCCGCAGGCAGCAGTGCGATATTGACCCCTCCTCCCCTCGCAGCCTTCATAAATATCTTTTATAGGCATGGGGCATTTCTTTTCTTTGTTGCTATCTTTCTTTCCATATAGAAAGTAATGAAAAGAGGGGCAGGATCTTTGGCCTGGGTGGAATTTTAGCTTGGACCTAAGATCTTTTCTAGTGCATTGACACTTCTTGCTGTTCATCTTTTACTGTGCCTTGGCAGGAAGGTTTCCTGCCTCTGGTCTCTCGAGTTTCTTGTTAAGCTATGACTCAGTGGGGCATTGGGTATCAAGGCCCACGTAGTGCAGTGTTTGAGATCCCACCAATACCCCAAGGTGACCATAGTTCTGTGCCTCTGTCATTGCTTCATTTTCTCTGCTTCATCCCTAACAGGATGTTATTTCTTGTCGTATCTGGAATGCTTTATTTCCCTTCCTTGCTACAGGCGTTGTTTATTTACCAGTTCTAATTACATCCACAGCATTGTCTTACCGTTTGGATGTTTTTCATCCAAACGGATGTCACCATCTCAGTAATCATATTTGTCAGTGTTGTGGCAAATTTTCATCTAAGGGTTTCCTTCTGGAATGTGTGTACCTTTGACGTTTTTAGGTCCAACCTTTAGAGGATTCGTTTCTAAGGAGGCTGGGGGTCTCCCTTTACATCCTTTTTCTGAAGGTACTTTTCCTCCTGATGGATGCGAAAAAGATTCTATCACTCGAAGGTCCATTATAACATTTCCAATCTATTTGTAAATTCCATCTGCTTGGAGGAATTTTTTTTTTCTGACTTCCTTTGGAGGATGTGGGTCTGTTTTTCCCTTTTTAGTCGTGAATACATTGTGTCTCTGGTAGAGACATTTCTTACTGACCTCAATTCTGGTTGTGCTTGTATGCACTGCCGTACATTGTTTCGGCTTTTCCATTTTGTATGGCTTGATCCCTTCACGGCTGTGATGTTCCATCTTTTATGAAGAAACGTCACTCAGTTCTTGCAGCCTGATATCTCTGTCTGTTGGAGGAAAATAGTTATCTATCAGGGCCTTATGTGTTTGCCCTTTATTTCGACTATATCTTTGGATGGACCCCTCATAGCAGAAGTTATCACACCTGCTGTTTTCTTTTGATTTCTTGTTAGCCGCCTTATGGTACCTCTTCAGGCAGTAGTGTTGGTTCATGGGCGGTTGTCATTGTTTTTTCTGGGGTGGGTGGTGCTCCTCCATTCCCTCTCTCCTCTTATACAGTATTATGTTGCTGGTTTCCCAACGTGGTGATATCTGTATCTATAATTTTCACTCTGTTGCTGTCGCATCGTTGGTCCATTTCCAAATATGTTCGTATTTATATCTATTTTCCAATGGATACCTCTATTCTACGATAGTGCCTTGTTCCTACTCTGGTCAGTCTCCTGTTGCTGAGGGAGGCCTGGGTTGACTTCCCTAATAGAGATGATAATACTTTTGGTGTATTCTGATAGACGTGTGTAGGTGTTTATATCTATATTTATATATGTATATCTATAGGTATATATATATATATGTGTGTGTTCACGTATATATTGCAAGTATGATTCTGCTGAACCACTTCCGTTGGGCTTATGTATCTGCTTCTGTCACTGTGCTTTTCTTGAGACTCTAGTTCGACCTTGAATTGTTCATTGCTTATGCATTTCATTTTTACCTTTCTCCTCTGGGCTGCTATGTGTCCTAGTCTCAGAGGGTTGTCTTCTTTCTATGAGGGTTTTCTTCTTCTGAGAGGGGTCTCTACCAAACGTTGTTGTTCTTCTTGCAATGGTATTTTTCAGCATTGTAGGGATGTTTCTCTTTCTCTCTATCGTGAATGTGTTCTGAGATTCCCTTTCTTCTGTGTCACAGGGTAGGGTTGGAGGGTCACGTTCTAGTTTCCATGAGAGGGAGCTGGACCTCTAATTCTGTGGTTTGGGCTGATGTCCTTTGTCCTTTTGCCTTGTCCAGCCTTGGGTTGATTATTTTTGGCAGAGCTACATAGTAGTATTGTTTCTATGAGGTGTTTTCTTCCAACACTTCCTTATCCCTCTAATGTGGGTAATGTCTGCATGTTTCTCATGCAGGCTTCCCACAGTCCTTCCAGTGGAGCGTCTTATTGGCTTCACCTGTAATTCTTTAGAGAACCTGGTTGCCTTATCTCATTGTGGACTGGCTAGTTGTATTCAGTGATCTTTTTCTCAATTCAGTTTGCAGACCCGCCTTCAAGGATAGTGTTGCTTGGGTATCTAATTCTAAGATAAGGAATCTGCAGCTAGATGTCTCTATCAGATTAATAAGTTCCTTGCCTTTGGTAACACTTTATCTGGTAGAGACCGAATCTAGCCGCATATTCCTTAACAAACCACCCATCCTCCCCGCTCTGCAACCTATTAGTCCTGTTACCTACAAGATTGCTGTTGTGGCATTCTGACGCCCTTCTGTAGGACATCATAATTGTTTGACACAAAGATGACTCTTTTTTGGCACACTGTTTCCATAGGCAGTTTATATAGTGGCTCTGCATTGTTGGTGCGAAAAATAGTCACACGAGAAACTGACGTCAGCGTGTCAGGAGAGGGCTTAAATGGACTTCGCCGACGTCACATCCGGCGCAGAGAGGTACTGCTGTACAAAAATTTCCGGATCCAGTCTGGCACCTTAGGATAATTCTAAGATAAGGAATCTGTGGCTAGATCCTGTCGAGAAGGGTTACTTTGAGAGATTGAATGTGCAGTTTAAGACTGCAACAGTATGGCTACAAATGTTAGGCCTGCAGTCACATTTGCACTGTCACTGTAGTGGACGGCACAATGGATGCTGCGTTCTTCTAGTGACAATTAACTTACAGGCCCTGAGAACCCTTTGTACCATACATTAGTGACTTACAGGTAAGTTAAATATGCCAATCACGTGTGTGCAAATTTCATTATGGGAGAGAACAGGCACTTTACCACTGGTTAGTAGGGGTGAAGTGCACACAGTTTTACAAACAGCAAGAATTGGCAGGAGTAAAATCTGGGTGTACCCCATGCAAATGATGGCCAGTTCTACACTTTCCCTCCAGAATACATATCCTAAATGACAAAAGGCTCAACAAAGAACGGGAAGCAGTTTGCAGAAGAGAAAGTTAATACTGTATGTAAAGCAGCTACACTCTCTGACACTTCCTCTGAAAAAGAAAAAAATTGCATTTTGTGCGAAAAAGCTTACCCAAATAGTTCACTCCGGTAAATGCCAGCGCAAATAAAACTTCACCCTGGCTTATATTGTACTTCCATCACATCGTTCAATCCTTGCACTTTAGCGCAAAGTGACACAGCCAACATAGCAAGAGGGCTTAGGTACTCGTTGAACAGTGTGGGGCTGAGAGCAAATCCCTGTGGCACTCCCACCCTCAGATGCCTGGCCTGAGCTGTGAACGGAGGCAACCAGACTTCAATGGACCGTTCGTCCAGGAAGGATGCCAGCCAGTTGTGGGCCTGATGTCTAATTTCTATTTCATACAGTTGTTCCAGCATCCTATGGTGGGTATCGTGTCAAATGCTGCTGTATGGTCGAGCAGTATCAGCATTGCTTTTCCTCCCCTGTCAAGGACGCTCCGGATGAACTCCATCACCTCCAAAAGTGCTGTATCGGTGCTAAATTGAGGGGGGAAGCCAGATTCTGTGGCGTGAAGGATACCATTAGCCTCCAGGTATATGGACAGTTGGCGGTTCCCTTCCTTCTCCAGAATTTTGGAGAGGGCCGGAAGCAGCGAGATAGGCCTATAGTTAGTAACTAGCTTGGGGTCTGCCGTAGGTTTTTTTTTAGCAGAGGCAGAACTTTCGCTTTTTTCCACATACTAGGAACCATCCTCGATGCCAAAGAGGAGTTAAAAATATGGTTTATTACCGAATTAATTGCAGGTGCCACCATATTTAAAACTGAGACGGGGCAGGGGTCAAGAGGGGAACCAGATTTCAGACTTTTTAATGATGCCAAAGACAGAGTCAAGGGATAAAGGCATCTAGGATGGCATATGTTTGAGGAGAAGGAGCTACTCTCAATCCCAAGTTTAAGGCCCCTGGTGCAGTGATTGCAAAACTTTCTTTTAGTGACATGATCTTATTATAAAAATATAGATCGAGCTCCATACACCACTCCATTGAGGGGGGGCAAGCTCGAGAGGTGACCACTGGTCGCGTGAAAGAATTGACTATTTTCAAAATAGCATTTACTTTATTATCTGATTCCGTAACTCTAGTATCAAAAAGACTTTTTTTAGTGAGATGCAGTTTTATTTGATAGAGCTTTAGGGCAGCTTAATGAGCAACTTTATCGCCATTGGCATATCCTCTTCTCCATATTCTTTCCAACTTCTTACATTGGCCCTTACAAAGATTCAATTCCATATTATACCAAGGGGCCGTTGGGCAGCCTCTGGATTGAGAGGCCATCTTTTTTGGTGCCTGTGCATTCACCGTCTCGCCAATCCAATTATTCAGTCGGATGGTGTCGCATTCTACGTTCCCTGTCATAACTGGGGCAGAGGAGAGTAAGGCTTGGTTAATAGCCTCCGGTTGTATTTTGTAATAGGCCCGATAGGTGGCCGGCCCATTACTGCTATTTAAGGGCGGCTTACTGCACATCTGAACCCACCAGAAGGTGATCAGATAATGATCTGTCCAAGGGAGAGGGGTGGACACAGTGGTAACCAAATTCAGATTTGAAAAAATCTGATCAAAGGTGTGGCCAGCCAGATGGGTGGGTCCAAAGACCTCCTGATTCAATCCCAACGGGCTCATAATCTCCTGTAAGGCCACGGTTTCTGACCCTATGACGTTATCTAAATGGATGTTAAAGTCTCCCAGTACCATTAAGTTGGTATATCTCATTGCCCATGATGCAAGTGTATTTTCCAAGGAGCGGGGGCACTTGATAGCCGGACCCGGAGGTCGGTATACCAACACCCCTGCTAGCGACTGACTTTGTGAGAGGGTAAGGCAGAAGCCCAAGGCCTCAATCTCAAGCAGGTCTGCTAGTTCAAAACAGGCACAGTCGTAATCTTTAAAAAAAATAATAGCAATCCCCCCGTCTCTACCAGAGTCGCGATCCTTCCTAATGATTCTGTAATTGGAGGGAATGGCTGCTGCTAGTATTGGATTGGATGTCTCTGTCAGCCATGTCTCCTTGAGGAACAACAGACCTACCTCCCCCTGTAGGCTCTGGAGCCTCCCCCTTCAAGTTCAGCCTCCTACCAGACCGTGGGAACATCTGAGGTGGGTTTTCCACACCCCCTGACCCTCTTGTTTCTGGCAGGCACTTGGGCCGCAGTTTCAAGCCCCAGGTCCTTGTGACTCCCCTAACAGGCTGCCATAGACTGTATAGTCATAAGTATTCTCACAGGCAATCCCAAGATCTCCACATGAGAACTGAGCCCCACCTCTTTCCAGATAGTGTGCTCAAGGTCATTTCCCAACAGACAATCTATAGGCATTACTGGTCTCACAGCTTCTCCCCGACAACTAAAGCCCCAGCCCACTCCAGGGGAACCGAAGCCACAGATTAGTGGCTTACCTGGTTGTCAGTTGTCACAACTTGGTGGACTACATCAGGGACCAGCTGATCTGAGGACACCAGTTGAACCTTCACAGTAGTCATACTGGTTCCTGTGCCTCTCAGAGCCTCCACTCTATGCCAATTTATGATAAGCCTCTGCCGGCACTTTTTAGTGTTATCAGGCATGTGAAATTTGGTTGCTATCGCTCAGGGATACTAGGATAATCTCTGCACTTTTCCCAAAATGAACTGTGACAATCCCCTCCTTCAACACTACACTGGAAATTCCTGGTGTGGGCCCACTGGAAGAGGGAGACCGGCTTCTTTTTGGCAGATGGCATCTCCCATCTTGTGCCTATGACTCGAGACCGTAATAGCACCGGCGTGTACAGCTCCACATGTTTCTTCCTACTAAAACCCCCTTCCTATGATCAGAAGAAGAATAGGACTCCCTTCCTTGGTAACTCTTTTGGAGGCCTTTGGAGAACTCCTTTTGGCATTCTATGTACTCCCCTCCTGGGGACCAGCTCTACCTTTCCTGTGACCTCCCAACCTCCCAACCTCCCCGCTCCCCCCACCCCCGGTAACTTCTTGAAACCTCTAGGACTGTTCTAGGGGCCAACCTCCTTCCCTGGCTCTCTGGTAGCAGTGAGTCTGTTGTCTATTTGGTGCTGGGGGAACACTGTAAAACAATTACTTAAGCTTGCTCTTTCATCATCAAATTGTACAGTCCATCATAACAATTTAGTTTGCCAGCCGTTCAGTAGGTTACTGGAAAAATCTACAGAATCTATCCATGACTGGCGTGACCGCTTCTTGCTATCCCTGAACCTCAGCCAATACTTCTCAGGGGCGAGACCAAATTTTGTGACAACGGCTTCCTACACGGAGGCACACTTCATTTAGTCAGCTAAGGCAAATAAGTTATCTCTCCCCACAGTGGGCATATGCTTTCACTGACTGGCCCTCCTCAATCCCTCTCTGGGACACTATGCATACACAGGGACACCTCATATGCTGCAAACCACTTTTTATGTCTTCCCCCACCAGATATCCAAGCATTAGATTTTTGGGATTGTGAACTCTTTTACCTCTCTTGGGCACTTCACTGTTGCTGCCACCATCTTCAGATAGATTCATATGCCCTTAAGAACCTCAGGTCCGTCTTACGCTGGATCTTCTCCTGAGCCAGAAGGGCCTTCTTCTCTTTCAAGGTCATTGTTAACCTAATTTCCCCTAGGGCCAAAGTTGTTGCTGCCTTTTTTCCCATCGTCAATCAGGGCAGCCATTTTATCCTCAGCAGCCATGTCCAGCTTCTTTTCCTCCAAGGCAAGGGTAGCCAACTGCAATTCCAAAGCTCTCTCTGCCCCCCTGTCTTTGAGCTCTGACCGTGGCACGTTTCAAAAGGACACACTGGTCTTTGCTCTGGACACTACAGGTGATCTAGCCCCTGTGGGCTCATCAATGTCAATTTAGTTTCCTTCCTCCACCTCCTCCTCCTCCTCATTACCCACTTGCTTCTATGAGGTGGACTGCTGCATGTGTACTTCCTCCCAGGCTCTGAGGGCAATCTGGTAGACCTCCTTCTTGGATGTCTTCAGTAGCATTAGCCCCCTTTATTGGCACATGCTCTTCAGATTTACCTTGCTGGGGCTATCCATGCTGTTCAGACCACTTCCATTCTTTCCAACGTTACAGGTGCAGAGCGTTGAGGGACGGAGTGAATTTTGGAAAAAATCTAAAGTGACCAATTAAAAATCAGAAGTCAATTTAAAAATAAAAAGTCGATTCTGCCAAAGGGATTTTTTTATTTTAACTTAAAAAGCAGAGTGTTACTACAAAACATAAGTCCCAGATCTCGCCAGCGTGGATGACTATCCACCTCAAAGAATAATCACAATCCTTTTCGGGGTGAACCCTCAAAGTCTCTGAATTAACCAGATCTCAACGCCCTGGTAGCAAAGGCACAGAGCAGAAAGTCTTAACTTAGGGCAATGTTCAAAGTATTTATGCAATACCAGAACAGTCATGAAATCTGAATGCAAAACAATCCCCAAAAAATGAGAAGATAGGGTAAAATGTATTAAACAGCATTACAAAAATAAAATAAGGGGAACTGGAGGTATAAATGTTTAAAGTTTTAAGTAGGAACAGCCCCAAGGACCACAAAGTGTCAATGGTAGTAAGTGGTTATTATGGTCCAGGACTTGGTTGCAGTTTCACGCTGACGGGATGAAGCAACTCAGATATACCAACCCGGTTCGTCCTACTCGAAGATTTTTCCTTCTGCCTTTAACCCTTTAAGTCCCAATCAATGACAGGAGCACACACCTATATTCTGCCAGGACCTCGGGGGTGGAGGTGGCACTTCTGCATGTACAGAAGTATTCCAATGTGGGTGCTTGGAGATGCCACATTTATGCCTGGCGCGAGCTAGTGGGTGCGAATGACTCTTGGGAACAGCCCAACCAAAGGGGTGAAAGTTCCCTGGGCCAACCCTACCACTTTTGCCATTTTCAAGATGGTGGAAAGTGTATGGCCACTCCAAACTCAGGCTCTGAGGGCTGGGGGGATGTTCTATCGTAATCCTAGTGTTCTCCCACCTCTAAGACTAAAATCCAGTTTGAAGCAATCACTGTACTCCCAGTACACCTGGAGACAGAAGTCTGGTGGAACAAAGCAGGGGTTTCCAGAAATCATACAGTAGATACACAGAAATGGTTTACACATCCTGTTCTTGCCCCTTGAAGTGCGCCCCAAGCGTTATATGTAAATCCCCATCAAGCAGGATTTGACACACCAGTAGGATTTCAGAAAGAGGCCCTTTGTGATTGGAGCCTTACTCAGGAAGAAAGGGATCTGCACAGGTGTCCGCTAACATTTGTCTTTGACAATGGAGGCCTTTATGAAGTGTGACCCAAGTGTTATATGTAAAACCCCAGCAGACCTCTCAAGCAGGGTTTGACATTCAAACAGGAATTGACACTGTAATGTCAAATGGGATGCTTGCAGCTCCACTCTGTCAGGTACAGAGGGGTCATCAGGGTCATTCAGGTCATCCTACTGTATGCTATCCTATTGTATGATCTTGAGAGGCATTTAACTTCACGTGACTTATACATATTTAAAAGGAATGTTTGAACATGTCCAGAGGGGTTACTTTGACAGATTGAATGTGCAGTTTAAGACTGCAACAGTATGGCTACAAATGTTAGGCCTGCAGTCACGTTTGCACTGTCACTGTAGTGGAAGGCACAATGGATGCTGCGTTCTTCTAGTGACAATTAACTTACAGGCCCTGAGAACCCTTTGTACCATACATTAGTGACTTACAGGTAAGTTAAATATGCCAATCACGTGTGTGCGAATTTCATTATGGGAGAGAACAGGCACTTTACCACTGGTTAGTAGGGGTGAAGTGCACATAGTTTTACAAACAGCAAGAATTGGCAGGAGAAAAATCTGGGTGTACCCCATGCAAATGATGGCCAGTTCTACACTTTCCCTCCAGAATACATATCCTAAATGACAAAAGGCTCAACAAAGAACGGGAAGCAGTTTTCAGAAGAGAAAGTTAATACTGTATGTAAAGCAGCTACACTCTCTGACACTTCCTCTGAAAAAGAAAAAAAATGCATTTTGTGCGAAAAAGCTTACCCAAATAGTTCACTCCGGTAAATGCCAGCGTAAATAAAAATTCACCCTGGCTTATATTGTACTTCCATCACATCGTTCAATCCTTGCACATATAACCTCACATGTGCCTTGTAGGCCAAACTACATTCAACATTATTTTGATGATGCACTCCGAAGGGTGGCCAGGAACGTGATACAGATCTGAGTGCGTCAAGACCTCACCAGGAATATGACACGTTCTATAAATAATTAAGTTTAGCCACCAGAAAAAACTCCTTATCACTGTTGGTTTGGAAATTACTATATAAATAACAGTGCAATACACTTTGCACGCCGTATAGCTTCTAGGTGCAGTGTGACTCTCCGATGGCTTGTGTGTGTATTTTTTGGTGAGAGTTTAGGTGGGAAAAGGAAGATTCTTATGGTCTTGTGGACTCTGAGTTGGTTTCATGTATTTTACAACGCTGATAACTCTCTGACCTATTTACAAAGGCATTTTGGAGTGCAAAAACCGAATTGCTGTATTACACTTTTACATGCCTTTTTGAATTCGCCCCAAAACATCTAAAATTGAACTATTCATTAAATATTAATAAACCGTAAGTTCAGATAGAAAGGACAGTGCCCTCTTTGTATTTTTACTAATAGAGGATTAGATGTTTCGGGCCGAGTTACAAACTCATGTTAGAAATAATATTTGCAACATTCTATCCTTGAGTTCTACCAAAGAAACTGAAGAGTTGTATCTATCCTTGAATTTATTCATAAAACCATCTCTAAATTCAAATTGCTTGTAGAGAAAAATGTTTATTTGGATACGTGTCAATTTGGTGCTAGCTTATTTAACTTTGTTTAAATATGAGTATTGTGAAATCAGCCCGCTGTACTGTTTATTAACTTCAGTAGCACTATTTTTCATGTCTTCATCATTGACAGGTTTTCTCAAGGTCAGCAGCTGGTAACCAAATTAGTAACTGCTCCTGTCGCCTGTGGGGCAGTGATGGTGCCAAGTACTATGTTTATGGGGCAAGTAGTGACTGCTTACCCTACCTTTGCTACACAACAGCAGCAAAGCCAGCAAGAGCAGCAGCAGATCACCACTGTTCAACAACCTGCACAAGCACAGCTAACTCAACAATCGCAGCAATTCTTGCAGGTAAGCAGCGGTTACATTAAAAAGTTGCACTCACATATTGATGCGTTGTATAAAATCCTAACAGCTAGGTTCTTAATCCAATTCACATGATTGATAGGTAAAACAGGACCGTTTTGTGATGGATACTACTGCCTGTAGATTCCCCGCCTTTTGAATATCCCCAGGCACCACACTAGATCCAGAAACCTTGAAATAACTCTCCTGTTATGGTAGATGGCATGGACTCCGTCTGGACATCAGTTATGGCCTTCACATGACTTAACTAGAGCCATAAAGCACCACCCCAGTGCCCTGACGTTAGTGTCCTTTTTTACACACCTTTTGCCACTGATCCAGACCACCTCCTCTAGGAAACGTTTTAAAAAAACGTTCTAAAATTCTAGTTTTGAGAGCCAGACAGGAAGTCACCCCTAAAATATGACCTAAAGCAAGGCTTATGGCTGGACTTCAAACTCTCCTTTAAGTGCCATACTGTAAAGGTGGTTGTCACATATTTTGGTTTGCTTAGAACTTTGAGAACAATCTTAACATTCCTACCTGAGAAAGCAGAGAAATCCGTAGTTCAATCTCAAATTATATCGCATCTGGAGTCTGGGGAGTCTCTATAAATTGGTCTCTCCAAATTCCTCTCACAGCACCTACAGATGATTTAAAGCACCACCACACTGCTTCAGTTCATTATCCCCTGCCAGCCATCAGTTTGATTCTCCCTAGCTCAAATACCTTCACTGGCTTTCCTTCCAAAGTCGGTTCCCCATTCCGTATGGGTAGTCCATTACTCTTCCCACTTTTTCTTCCCACACTCTTCCACTAAGGAGAAGGAGAGGCTACAAAGGCTAGATTCTCGTACTGTGCTCAGCATCTGAGTTCACAGAATCAAGGATGTCTGATACGTAGGCAGCAAGAATGGCAAAGCAGTCCAGAAGAGTATCATGTCCCGATGGAATGTGCTTGTTATTAAAATGTGTTATGCCATTGGCAAAAAGACCCCAGCAAAAGGGTTCAGCGCTCTTTCTACTGGATCAAAGGCATCTTTCTTGGTGGTGGCTAGGGGTTGCCCATCGTGGAAATATGCAATGCGGCGACATGGGCTTCACCTCATACATTCACCAAGCATTATTGCATGGATTCAGAAGTGAGAACGGATGGTTATTTTGCACCTTGATGCTTCAGGACCGTGACCTTCAGACCCACTACCTGGATGTGTGTTCCTGTGGTGTCTGCTAAAAAGATAAGGAAACTGTAGGTAGAACTATCCATCTGAAGAAACTTTCTCGTGGATACTCCCTGTACCTGCAGATTCCTCACGGCTCCCACCCAACTCTTCAGTCTGAGGAATAGTTGCAGTAATCTGATTAATAAGGTTCCAGTTAAGAATATTGCAATGTATGTCTTCTGTCGATTTTAAGGCTGATTTCTAAGATTTAAAAAGAAGTGGATCAGGAACTGATGTCAGGGTGCCGGGTGGCACTTTATGGCTCTAGTTACATAATGTCCGGACAGTAACTGTTAGATTTGAGGGTCTCTGGTAGGCAGAGGTAGGTACCTTTGACAAATAGGGACCCTTGCATCTAGTCAGGGTAAGGGGGTACACTCCTAAAATATCCCCTGCTCACCCCCTTGGTAGCTTGGCACGAGCATTTGTGAACACATACAATAACTCAGTGACAACACTACAGATGGACACCACACAAAGTTTTATATTAAAAATAAGTATTCTTTATATAGACTTATCACAAGACCACACACAACAAAAATCCACAATACTGTACTTAAAATGGTAGAATTAGCTTAGTTCTCTTTAGATGTTAAAATGCAACACTTTGAGTTCAATGTACCTTAAGATGCGTAACGCAATACAACAAAAGTGTTGCAGGGAAGTTGATGCGTCGGTTCCTTACACGCAAGAACGGTGATGCGTCGGGTCCCTAGTGCTGCGTAGGGGATGCGTCGGTTCTTCTCTGCGAGGGGAGTTGATGCGTCGGTTTCATACTGCGCTTCCGTGGCGATGCGGCACGCAACGCCGTGATGCGATGCAGATCCGGTGCAAAGAAACAAAGATGGCGTCTTTTCTTGATGCGACACGATGCGGACCGCGACAGGCCCTGCGACACGCTTCTCGGTGATGCGACGGCATCTGCTGCGACTTCGATCCTCTTCTCCGATGGTGCGGGACGCTTCGGCAATGATGCGAGCCGCGACAGGCCCTGCGACACGCTACCCAGTGATGCGGTGGCGTCGGATGCGACGTCGATCCTCTTCTCCGGCGATGCGAGTTGCTTCAACAGTGATGCGAGCCGCGACAGGCCCTGCGACATGCTTCACGGTGATGCGGCGGCGTCTGCTGCGACGTCGATCCTCTTCGGGGCGCTTCGGGGACCCTGCGATGACTCAGCGATTCTTCTGGGCCGCGACAGGCCCTGCGACACACTTCCCGGTGTTGCGGCGGCGTCTGATGTGACACGCTTCTTGCTCGTGAGTCGTGCTTCCAGCTCCTTGCAACACGCAGTCCCTCAGAAAGCCTCGCAAAAGAGCAGGCACTTCCAAAGAACACTTGGGGAGCTGGTGAGTGAAGTCTTTTGTCCCTGAGACTTCAGCAGGAGGCAAGCTCTTTTCTCAAGCCCTTGGAGATCCTTCACAAGTTGAATAAAGTACACAAAGTTCCTTTTCTCCTGTCTTTGGCAGTCAGGCAACCACTGCAGGCCAATCCCTCAAGCTTAGGGATAGTCTCTCCTCAGTCTCTCTGGTTCCTCTCCTCAGCAAAGGTTTCTTCTTGTTTCCCAAAGTGATCTAAAGTTCTTGGGTTTGGGTCCCAATATTTATACTCAGTTTCTCTTTGTTCTCTGAAGGCAGAGAGGCCTTTGCCTAGTCCAAACCAGTTCTGGTCAGTCCTGGAGCACTCTGTTTACATGACTTCTTTTTTCCTTTCACAGTGCAGGGCAGAGACATCAGAAGCACCACAGGAGGTGGAGCCAGCATTGTGGAGTGGAGGCACAGCCATATTCAGGTCCCAGGTGCAACTCCTCCCACCCATCTAGATGCAGATCTCTCTATTCAGCCCTGTGCTGACTCACCCTGTCTCTGGAATCCCCCAGCCCCTGTCACTCACACTCCAGACAAGGAATACACAACCTAGCAGAGGCAGGTTTGGATGGTTAGACAAGAAAATACCTACTTTCTAAAAGTGGTATTTTCAAACACAGAATGTTAAAAACAACTTAACTAAAAGATGTATTTTATCATTCTGAGTTCAGGCATACTAAACTCAAATTTCTACCATGTTCCCTGAGTCAGTTAGGATTATAAGATGTCATAATCAAACTGCCCATTCTGGCCTATGGGGAAGAGGTTGCCTTGCAATAGTGAAAAACAAAAATGGCTGTAATTCACTATGAGGACATGCCACACACACCAGGGCATTGCCTACCTTATACTTACAATGCACCCTGCCGTTGGGTCTACCATAGGGGTGTCTGATATGAAGAAAAGGGAAGGTTTAGGGACTGGCAAATGGGTGCACTTGCCCTGTCATCATGGCAGTACCAGACTGCAGACAGGCTCTGCAATGGCAAGCCTTAGACACGCTTTAACAGGCTGCTTCTGTGGGTGGCACAACCAGTGCTGCAAGCCCACTAGCAGCATTTGGATAACCAGCCCTGGGCACTCCTGGTGCACTGTACTAGGGTCTGATAGGTAAACCAAAGAAGCCAATCTTGGAATCACTAATTCATTCATCAATTTACCATAGGGAGCACTTGCACTGTGGCACTGGATAGCAGTGGCACAGTGCCCAAAGCATCTAACACCAGCAAAAACACATGAGGCAATAGCAAAAAAAGGAAGGGATATCCACGCCAAGGTGCCAGGTCTAACAGTAACTGACAGAAATGGAGACTGAGCTAACTCCACCTACTGGCGCAGGAGAGCTATTGCAAAATTTCTGGATCCAGTCTGGTTCCTGGAGATATTCAAAAGGAGAGGAATCGGCAGACAGATAGATTATCCAACACAAAGATCGTTGCCCAAGGTAAGTAACTCTTTCCTCATATGTATTAATAGCACATGGCCAAAGTTGCGAACTGCTGTCCATGATAATACTAATTCGCCCATGTAGTTAAGCAAATTGCCGAATAAGGAAAATTGTATACTTGTATAGCTCTCCATCTCCGTAAGCTTGCATAGGTTCACTGTAACATGACCATTCCATCACCTCTTGAAGATCCAGAAAAGCTTTTTAAGGTTTGCCTTCTTTGGGAACTGTGTGAGTCAGTCAATCAATTTATTTTATGTAGTGTGTTATAAAACTATTACAATGTCAAAAAATGTATGTGAGTATCATTTATAAAAACTCTAAATCCTGTTGCCAATTGCAACCAGAATTAAAGAAGTCTATTATCATCATAAACAATATGTAATCTGGCTAAGAAGTAGCGTAAATCCTGTGGTCACCTTGACAGTTTCAAAACCAAATAAATAATTAATAGCATTTTCAACAGTCCTTAAACTAGCTTGTTTAAAAAGAATGTTCAGCAATGTTTTCTTGTATCTGGTACATTTGGATAAGTCAACAATAAATATAATAATTTATCTTGATATTTCCTAGTATAGGAACGATTTAGACACGTCGATTTCAGTTTGGCATTTACATTTTTTTTAGTAAGAAGACGTTTTTTCTGTAATAGTAAAAATCTCCTTATTTTGGGGCAGGGAATATCCGTCAAACCACATTCATCTCAAATTTAGTTTTTTTCCTTTATGCAAACATTGAAGTGACCTCTTGTTGGATAGATACTTTAAGTAATTAGTAAATGATGTATCCTTGGAGACTAAGAATAAATGTTTGACAGTAGTAGTCGTTCGCAGTTTCCGAGCAGGTCGACTTCATGGTTATATCTATCTGAAAGAAACAGTTAGTTATAGATTCCTTACCTTAGAATTATCCCCAGGCGTCAGACTGCATCCGGAAAGATTTTTCGTCAGCAGTACCTCTGCGCGTCGGAAGGTGGTGTCGGTCGACTCCGCGTCGGTCATTAGCGTCTTGTCGCCGGGATGACGTTGCGGTAGCTACTTAGATGCGCCAGTTCTTTCTTTTTCCGCACCAGCCTGCGCATATCCGGAGAGAGCGGTACCTCCAGTCACTTTTTGACTGAACTTTTTTTTTTTTTTTTTTGAAACCGTTTATTACAAAGTTCAAAGAATATACAAAGATGGGCCTACAACCTTCAGGCCGGCCGCTAGCAAACAAGAGGAGCATAAGATACACACGATAGAACGCAGGCAGCGGCAAAGGGAAACATACAGGAGTTAGCCGCGTTGATGGCCACACCATACGGACCCCACATGACGGTTTCTTTTAAACGTTAATAACAACAAACAAAATCCAACCACAAGGCAACCCACGATCGAAAACAGCAGCATGTGCTCCCCTAGAAGGGGGACCCTACCAAACCATAGGAGTATCAAGGGGGGGGAGAAGGTCAGAACAGGGACTGGGTGGACTCAGTGCCCGGCACCGGAGAGCTAAACCGGCTAAGGGGACGGGGCAGGCGATGGATCGGGCAGTAACGGCGGGGCGCAGATTCCACCACGGTAGGCGTTCCAGGGGCCCCACACTTTCACCCATGTCCCAGGCTTACCTCTCGCTACATACACCACCTTTTCCCTAAACATGCACCAGTCCATATTTTCCTTCCAGGCCGAAACAGTCGGGGCCTCTGGGAACCCCACAGCTGAGCAATATCGCGCTTGGCCACCATATATCCCAGAGTCACCCACCACGTCTGTGGCGCCGAATAGTCGGTCGGTTCCCACACGTTCAACAGGCATCTCCTCGCTTCGGGCAGCAGCGGCACACGCGTAACCACCCGCAGGACCTCATGCACACCACGCCAGAATCGCTCCACCTCTGGGCATTCCCACAAAATATGAAGAAAGGTCCCCAAGGAACCACACCCACGCTTACACAACCCGTCCACAGCATAGCCCATACGCAATAGCCTTGGCCCCGTTATGTAGACCCTATGGAGTATCTTGAGCTGGACGAAGCGAAGGCGGGCCGGTATGGCCACCTCTTTCGGGGAGGCCACCGCAGAGACCCAGTCCTCGTCGTCCAGCTCTAGTCCATCGGCAACCCAAGCCTCGCGAAGATCAAGCAGCAATCCCACGCGGTCATTGATCAGTTTTTTATAGATTAACGAGATCGTGCTTTCCGGTACATGTCCATCCAGCACTCTATCTTCCAGAGGGGAGTACTCCGGGATGGAGGCAACGTCCGGGAAGGCGGAGCATAGTGCATGACGGATCTGCATATACCGAAAGTACTCCCTGTCTTGCAACTGGAATTCCGTCTGCAGCATCCCGAACGTTTTGAATCCCCCCCTCGTCCAGAGATCCCCCACCCTGCTAATGCCTATCATGTCCCACTTCTCGAAGCCCTTCGAGGTCCACAGGGAGCCCAACTGCTCAGATGCGTACAGTGGTGACGCCCGGGTCAAACGATCCTTCCACCCCATCGCTACATTAGCCGCGTGCCACACTCGTACCATGACACGCGTGGGGCCCGTAAGACGTGCGTCGAGCGAGCTGGAGTAGAGCGCTCGATTATAGTCACCACCCGGCAGTAGCATCTTATCCATTTCAAAGGCCGGGTTCAGGGCGGGCCCGTATAGGCCGTGATTAATCGCAGCCAGCTGGGAGGCCCAATAATACCGTTTAATATCCGGGAGGGCAATCCCCCCGTCATACCACGGGAGCGTCAGCTTCGCCAGGGCGATACGCGGTCTCCCGTCCCAGAACAGGCGGCGTTGCAAGCTCTCCACCTCGCGGAAGTAGCGCGCCGGGACGAGGTCCATTGTATTCTGCAGAGCGTACAGGAAACGCGGCAGCGACATCATCTTAAACAATGCCGCCCGGCCGAGCGGCGAGAGCGGCAAACGCCGCCAACGCGCGACATCCTCCTTCAGGCGCTGGAGGGGGGGCAGCAGGTTGCGATCATACCGGGCCTCCGCGTCTAGGGTGATGAAGATACCCAGGTACCTAAATCCCTGCGGGGCGATCTGGATAGGACAGCCCCGCGGAAGGATAGGAGCCTCCCCAGAGAGAACATACACGCACGATTTAGCCCAGTTGATGACAAGGCCGGAGTTATGACCAAATGAGTGCAATACATCAACCAGTACTATCAGTGATTTACGTGGGGAAGCCAGGTACAAGAGAATATCGTCAGCATATAGAGACACGCGGTCCTCATACTCGGGGGTCCAGCGGAGACCACGAATAGAAGGTTCCCACCGCAGCCACTCCGCCAGGGGCTCCAAGGCAAGCGCAAAAAGAAGCGGCGATAACGGGCAGCCCTGCCGCGTGCCCCTGCCCAACTCAAACGGAGCCGACACTCTACCGTTCACGACCACCTGCGCCAGTGGGCCAGAGTACAACAATTTAACCCAGCTGATAAACCCTGGGCCAAACCCAAATTTCGCGAGCGTCGCCCAAATATATGGCCATTCAAGTGTGTCAAACGCCATAGTGGCGTCCAAGGATGCCAAAATGGCCGGCTCCCGTATGAACGGGACACGTGCGAGCACCCCATGCAAACGCCGCAGGTTAAGCGCTGTGTTACGATGGAGAATAAAGCCGGACTGGTCCTGGTGGACCAAGTCACACACCACGCCGACCAGCCGATTGGCCAGAACCTTGGCGAGAATTTGGGGCTCCGCATTCAATAACGAAATGGGTCGATAGGATGTGACCCGGACCCGTGGCCTCCCCTCCTTGTGGATAACCACGATGGTAGCCAGACGCTGGTCTAGCGGGAGGGAACCCACCGAGTGGGCCGCAAGGAACATAGCACGGAGATGCAGCGCCAGCGTATCCGGTCGCAGCTTATACAACTCGATGGGAAGACCATTAGGACCCATGGCCTTGCCGGAAGCGACCGAGCGTATGGCAAGGGCAATTTCTTCGGAGGTCGGAGCGGCGTCCAACAACACTCTGTCCTCCTCAGAAAGGGAAGGCAGCGCGATATCTCTGAGCAGGGCATGGGAATCCTCTTCAGAGCGGGAAGACACTGGGGAATATACCCCACGGAAATAGTCCGCGAAGCAGGAGACAATTTCCTCCGGTTCAGTGACACACACACCATTCGGTTTCTCAATCAACGGGACAACACGACTCGCTCTCTCCTTTTTATCCAGCCACGCAATCAATTTACCAGCCTTATCACCCACATCATACAGTCTTCCCTGTTGCTCTCTACTGAGGCCCCTGGCCGCCTCCGTGACGAGGGCCTTATAGGCCGCTTGCTTGAGTTGGAGAACATGTAATTTATCCTCCGTCACCCCACGTTCTAGATCCCCCTCCAACTCGGTTATCTCAGCTTCAACACGGGTCACCTCCTCCCGCTCGCGCCTCCGGGAGTGGGAAATAAGGGACAGGGCTTCTCCTCGGAGTACTGTCTTGAACGCCTCCCACAGCGAGACCGCCGATGACACAGACCCCACATTCTCGTCAAAATAGCGCTTAAGGGATTTAATCAGCTCTGCGCGAATGGTGGGGTCACGCAGGTACCAGGGATTGATCGGGGCCACTCTACCCTCTCCCCTCGGCAAAACATCAAAGTGCAACAAGAGCGGGGAGTGGTCCGAAATACCCTGTGCCAAATGGCGCACTTCTCCCACCCTCCCTACGTAAGCCGCTGGGACCAGGACATAATCTAGCCGTGAGAGACTACCATGGGCCCCTGAATGGAAGGTGTACTGTAGCTGCGTGGGATGTTTTAGACGCCAACAATCCACCAGCCCCAGGGTATCCAAGAGGCCAGATAACCACTCTTGGGCCCGGGGGAGATCCCTAGGGGAGTGACGATCCACAGTTCCGGAAACTACAGCATTAAAATCCCCCCCCACCACTAGAATCCCCCCCGGAAGGCCAAGGAGGAGGTGCCCCAGGTCCGCAAAGGTGGTCGTCTGCAGCCCCGGTGGGACATTTACTGACACAAAAACGACCACTCTGCCCTCCAGTCTGCCCACCAAAACCGTGTAACGTCCCCTATCGTCATGGCGCACCTCATTAATCTCCAACGGGAGCGAGTTTTTAACCATAATGCCCACACCCCTTGAACCGGACGTGAAGCCCGCATGGGCCACAAGGCGGTAGCCCCGTCGATTCATAGCGCAAAAGGAGTTGCCAATGAGGTGCGTCTCCTGCAGAAAAACTATATCGGGCGAAGTTCGCTTCAAGAACTGCAGGACCACACCTCGTTTTATCCTGTCCCCCAGTCCATTAACATTCCAGGACAACAAACTCAGTCCCCTACCCCCCATCATAAACAGAAGCCATCACTCGTCCCCCAGAGAGCACTATAGGAATAACACAAAGATACGTTTGCCTTGTGGTGTAAACGAACAACACCCCACCCCAACCCACCCATTCCAACAAAACTCCCCCCACCCTGCACCCCTGCATGAGCCCGGACAGCCCCCCCAACTTGCAGTGTGCCTGTCGCCCCTATAAAAAGAAACTAGCTAGACCCCCTAGAGGAGGAAAGAGTACCCCTTCTAGACCCCACACAACCTCCATGGGAGGGGAATGTACTAAGACAGACGCTTGATCGAAAGTAGCATCGTATTCGTCCAGAGTGAGGCCCAATATTGACCCCTCAGTCCCGATCCAGTGGGCCGCCTCCTCCCGCCGCCCCCCCCCGCCATCTCGATCACGATCCCCAGACAGAGTGTCCAGCCAGTCCCCGGCCGCTTCGGGACGATCAAAAAAGTGCGTGCGACCATCCACCTCCACTCGCAGCTTGGCCGGGAAGAGCATGGCGTACTTTAAGTTCAGGTCCCGGAGTCGGCGTTTAACGCCGAGGAAGCTCAGTCTTTGCTTCTGGACCGCTTGGGTGAAATCAGGGTAAAAGTTCACCTCCATATTGTCCAACTTAACCGGCCCATGTAGTCTGGAAGCTTGCAGGATAGCGTCTCTGTCCCGAAAGTTAAAAATCCGGGCAATGAGAGGTCGCGGAGGGGCTCCGACCTTCGGCCTTCCCCCGGGAACCCTGTGGGCCCTCTCCACAGCAAAAAATTTACTCAGGCCCCGAGGCTGGAGATGGGTAGCGATCAGGTCCTCCACAAATAAATACGCCGCCGCTTCCTCCCGTCCCTCGGGTACTCCGATGATTCGGATGTTATTCCTCCGGGCCCGACTCTCGGAATCCTCGAGGCGCCGATCCATAAGTGCGCTCGCCTGACTTAGCCGGCGTACCTCCAGTTGTAGTGCCGCCACCTCAGTCGTAAGGCCCGATGCGGTGTGGGCCAAAGAGTCAACTCGATCGTTGGTCTTGGAAAGATCGGCCCTCACCAGGCCAACGTCTACAAGGACCGCATCGATCTTCTGTGCCAGGGTGTCGAACCGCTGGCCCACCGAGGCCTTCATCTCGGAAATGGCGCCCATGACGTCGTGGAGAGTCAGATCCGTGGGCAAGTCCGGGGCATCAGAAGGGCCCTCAGGGGACTTGTGCGGTCCACCGGGAGATCCCCTCTGGAGGGTATAGCGGTCCATGCTGTTGGCCGGATGGACGGTGCCACGTCGGGTCGACTTGGTCTTTGACCGATCCCCATCTTGTTTCGTGGCCATCGCCGCTGGTCCCACAACCGAACCAGCAACGCCGTAGCGGGCAGGCAATCAGGGCCACGAGCTCCGGGGGGGCCACCCCAGATCGGCGGGGTGGGCCACAGCAGGCAGGCAGGCCGGGTCCCCCAGCGAGGCCACACCAACACAAAAGGCTCCGCGATCTCACTTGCAAAAACGGCGAGAAAGCGAAAGCGAAAGTGCGGGGTACGCGACTCGCCAGGCCCGGCCCGCCGTTGTTGTTCACTTTGCCACCGGGTCACCCCCCAACGCAAATCCGGGGTTCGGCGAGAAGAAGGCCGCAAACCTCAATCGGTGCTCACTCCGGCACCCGAGGTCCAATTCGAGAACGGAAAACGGGTGCCACCTCAGCTCAGGCTCACCAACACAGTCCCCTCAATCGAGGCAGGATGAATTCAGGATAAATGTAGGAGGTTGCAGAGGTCCCCGGGAGCCTCGCACCTACGCGGCCATCTTGGTTGCGCGCTAGGCTCCTCCCTGACTGAACTTTTTGAGCGACTTTTGTCAACGTCTTTTTGAGTCCTACTATTCCTGGTGCACGTAGAGATGCCCGGCTTCAAGGCTTGCAGATCCTGTTCCCGACCGATGTCGGTTACGGATCTGCCACGCGTGTACCTCTTTTGCCTGGAGCGCGACCACGACCCCAAGTCATGCTCTGACTGCCGGTTCATGGCTCCGAAGGCTTTGCGGGAGTGGTCCTGAAACCTTCTTGAGCGTCGGCAGTCGGCTCCGCGCGGTGCGAGGTCCTGGTCGCAGGGGAGGTTGAGGGACTGGACGCGGTGCCATCACCACTCGTCTTCTAAGCCTTCACACTCTGGGTCAGGCAAGTCGAAGCACAAGAAGAAGTCGAAGAAGCATCGTCGATCTTTGACTTCTCCCCGTTGGTCTGCTGACGGTATGAGGGATGCGGGCGGTGCCCCACCCGCGGCTCCGCGTGCAGAACCTGAAGAGTCAACTCCTTCCCGGGACCCGGAGCGACTCCTTCTCAGCTTCGTAAGTTTTAGGAGGCGATGCACGCCATCTTTGGACAGCCAGGACCAGTTGGCGCGCCTTTGGGCCCCGTGCACCTGGTTGGGGGACATAGGCCTTCTCCGCCGCCGCCACAGGCCCTCCTTGGATCCAGGCCTGTATCCGGATTAGTGCCAGTTGACCTTATTACGCCTCCACCGGCGCCGCTTCTTCTGGCCTCGCTACCGCATTAGACAATAGTTGTGCCCCTGGCCAGTGTCGACCCCGGCCTCCATCCTGATGTGGAGCCGGACCGGGTGCGTCCGATTCCGGATCGGGTGCCAAGAGGGGTTTTTGTGCGCCTGTTCACTCCTGGGGTCCCTTTTAGGCCAGATTGGCACCCAAAGGATGAGGAGGAGGACTGGGAGTGGTCAGGTGAGCCTCTGACTGACCAGTTGGACATTGAACAGGACTGGATAGAGAAACTGGGGGATGCCAGTGGTCTGGACACCTCCCCTGACCCTGGCAGGGTGTCTCCTCCTTCCGTGGCTACGGAGGAGGGAGCGTCATACTCAGTGGTGTTGCGTAGGGCGGCCGAGGCTCTCAACCTCGAGCTCCCTACAGTGTCGATCAGGACTAACCTCCTGACACAGGTGCTTCAACCGCAAACGAGTTCTTATGAGCCCCTGCTGCCGTTTAATGAAGCCCTCAACAACGTCCTTTTGGGCACCTGGTCCAGGCCCAACACGGGGGCTCCCGTGGATAGGATGATTGCCCGACACCACCGCCCGGCTCTGGGCAACCCCACCCCTGAAAGCTTGGTGGTCCAAGCCTCTACCTCCAAGAGCGCATTCCCTACCACTCCACCGGAGAGGAAATCCAAGAAGCTGGATCATCTTGGGAAGAAGATTTTCTCTTCCACCAGCTTGGGACTGGGTCGGTAAACACTGCATGTCTATTGGGCCGTTATTCCCACTCTGTATGGGACACGGTTGCGCAGGTGCTACCTCATTGTCCGGAAGAGGCCCGGACAGTGCTTTTCCAGGCTATTGTCGCCGGTAGGGATGTGGCGAAGTATACCATCCTTTATGGGTTGGATACCGCCGACTCTCTAGGCAGGGCGATTTCCACGTCGGTAACCCTTCGACACTACGCCTGGATGAGATCGACTGGATTTTCTGGGGATGTCCAGATTACCCTCATGGACCTGCCCTTTGGTGGCCGTCACCTTTTTCGCGACAAAGCGGACAATGCTCTAGAGCGTTTCAAGGACTCACGGGCTACGGCCAAGTCCTTGGGCCTCTCCAGCTGCCCTGCGCAGTCAGCTTTTCGCCCCTTTCTTGGCAACGGAAGGAGTGCTTCACTACTTCCGCCCAGAGCCACAGGCCGACGCTAGTTCCCCAACCTTCGCGCGGCCGGGGACGTAGGAACCACCGCCGTGGTTCAGGGGGCCAGCAGACGGGCCAGTCCACCAACCCTCCCCCCCCCCCTTCCCCCAAATCTGCAGCAGCCTCTAAGCCTTCCTAGTCTGACAATACAGGCCTATCAAACACCAGTGGGCGGCAAGATTCGCCATCACCTCCCCCACTGGCGCAACATCACGTTGGACGGGTGGGTTTTGCAGATAGTCCGAAGGGGCTACTCCCTCCCCTTCGAGGCTACCCCTCCAGCCATGCCACCCCATTACCACCGTATGTTGGAGGATCACCTGGGCCTTCTCCAACAGGAAGTTGCGGCTCTCCTGGCCAAGGGATCAATCGAGCACGTTCCTGTCCCAGAAGTACGTCGTGGTTGTTACTCCCACTACTTTCTGGTGCCCAAGAAGGACAAAGGCCTGTGTCCTATCTTGGATCTCAGGAACATCAACCTCTTCCTCCGGAAGAGGAAGTTCAAGATGTTGACGCTCGCTCAGGTCTTGCCTGCCCTCGATCCTGGAGGCCCTTCGCCTCTAGACATGGCTGGAACATCAGGGCATATCCTTGGTGGTTTAACACCTGGCAGGTTCCCAGAACGCCAGTGCAGACGAACACAGCCGTTGGTGCATGATGGATCACGAATGGCGGCTTTACTCGGAGGTGGTGCAAGGTCTCTTTCAACAGGGGGAGAGCCTTGGTTAGATCTATGAGCCACCGGAGAGAACGCGCAATGTCAGCAATTCTGCACATTGGAATTTCCAATGTGGCACTCGCTAGGCGACGCTTTTCGTCGCGAGTGGTGTTGTGGTCTGTTGTCCGCCTTTCCGCCTATATCACTTCTGCCCAGGGTGCTGAAGAAGATCAAGCACGACCCATGTCATTCTGGTGGCTTCGGATTGGGCATGAAGAGTCTGGTATCCCGAGCTGCTCAACATGGCCATTGATCCTCCGATCCGACTGCCTCTTCGGGAGGATCTTCTGTCGCAGCAGCAGGGGACGGTCCTACACCCGAACCTGTCCAGCCCCCATCTCCTTGCGTGGAGATTGAGCGGTGGCAGTTGACGTCATTTGACTTGCCTCCCGAAGTTTGTGATGTAATTTTGGCAGCCAGGCGTCCCTCCACTAAGATGGTATAAGCCTGCCGGTTTAACAAATTTGTGGCATGGTGCACAGCATAGGCTGTGGATCCCCTTTCTGCCCCTCTTTCTAAGGTTCTCTGGTTCCTTCTCTCTTTGGCCCAGCAGGGCTCTGCTCTGCGCACTATCAAGAGCTATCTTTCGGCATTTCTGCCTTTCTTCGGTTTCCTGATCAGCCTTCTCTCTTCAAGTCCCCGTTTGTAATTTGTTTCTTAAAAGGCATAACTCATCTCTTTCCTCCTGTTCCATTCGTTATGCCTCAGTGGGACTTGAATCAGGTCTTGACCTATTTAATGTGCGCTCCCTTTGAGCCGCTTCACGACTGTCCTTTGAGGCTTTTAACTCTTAAGATTGCATTCCTGGTGGCTATCACATCTGTCAGAAGAGTAAGTGAGCTCCAGGCCCTTTCATCCAAGCCTCCTTTTCTGTCTGTACATCCGTACAAAGTTGTCCTCAGGACTCGTCCATCCTCCCTTCCCATGGTTGTCACCTCCTTTCACATTGGGCAAACCATCACTATGCCCACCTTCTTTCTGCCTCCGCATCCTTAGAAAGAGGAAGAGAGGCTCTACCGTCTGGACCCAAAACGTGTGCTTTCTTTTTATTTGGATTGCACCAAACATTTCCAGGTGGATGACCAGCTCTTTGTTGGCTACGTGGGCTCAAAGAAAGGTCAGGCCGCACGCAAGCGGACTATCTCCAGATGGGTTATTTTGTGTATCAAAGCCTGCTATTCCCTAGCAAAAAATGAGCCTCCAGTGGGGCTCCGTGCCCATTCCACCAGGGCGACGGCAGCCACTACTGCTTTGGGATGCGGAGTTCCTCTAAATGACATCTATCAGGCAGCCATGTGGGCATCGCTGCACACGTTTACGAGACACTACTGCCTCGACAGCCAAGTCCGGAGAGACAGCTTCTTTGGCCGTTCTGTTCTCCAGGACTTTCTGGTGTGAACTTGGTTAGCAGACCCACCTCCAGGGTTGGTATTGCTGGGGTATCTATTCCAAGGTAAGGAATCTATAACTAACTGTTTCTTTCAGATGAACAAGTTACTTACCTTCAGTAACGATATATCTGTGAGAAACATAGGTTAGTTATAGATTCCTTACCACCCGACCCATCCTCCCCGTTCTGCGAACTAATTTCTAGGGTTAAGGATATCCTTTCAGGGCCCTAGTTGTGTGCACCAGTGGTCAGTGTCTTGCATTGCTCTGCGTTTCTGGCGCGGAAAGTCGTGTACAGAACTGACGTCAGCGCTCAATGATGGTGTCTAAGTAGCTACTGCGACGTCATCCCGGCGACACGACGCCAACAACGGAGGTGGAGCCAACCGACCCCACCTTCCGACGCACAGAGCTACGTTCTGGATCCAGTCTGACGCCTGGGGGTAATTCAATTCTAAGGTAAGGAATCTATAACTAACCTATGTTTCTTACAGATATATCGTTACCGAAGGTAAGTAACTTGTTCTTTTATTATATAAGATTGATAAATAATAAGCCTTTATCTTTGTGTAATAAAATATTAACTCATGAAGATATCAATCAAACATGCAGCTTCTGATGAAAGGACCTGTGAAAAGAATTTCTAGCCATATTTTTGTCGGGGTGTTTCTTCTCTTTGTGCCCCGTTATTTTGAAACCAGTGCATTTTTAAGACCAAGTGTTGCAATCATTGACCTATAGAGGTTGTGCCATTAGGCAGCTTCCTACAGTCATGTTCTTAAATCAGTGGTCCTATTGATTCCTTGTGCTTGCTTGATTAGTATATCCAATGCGCTTTGTTTCTCCTAGAAGAAAATCCCCAGTCGTGGCTGCTCCCCTCACCTTATTATTTTTGTGTGTATAGGGTGTGGATATTCGCTAGCATTTTCCAAGGAGTTTTCAGCTCTGAAAATGCTAAAATATTCCTATACAAGGTAGGGGTAACTACCTTTCTGACACAATACACCCACCCATATAATAGGGTGAAGGGAAGGGTTTTTTCCAGAAGGAAAATATTGTCTTTGGGAAGTAAAAAGTAATTCAAGTGTAAATATGCATTGCGGTATCATTTAGCCATTTGGAAAATTTCACCCAGTGAAATTTCTTCACAGGTATATTTTTCACATTCAACAAATTCTTGCAAATCATTGTTGAAATATTTTCAGTACTCGTCAGATATTTTGTGAATTTCCTAAAAGTTCTCTAATTTCAATATGTTAGTCTATCTAGCCAAGCATTCTTTGGAACGGGAAGCTCTTCCATTGTATTGGTTTATGCAGATTTCAGATCTTATCTAGCGATTAGGCTGCTGTTATGGTCCAAATTAGAACACATAGAGTTTGGCCATGGGTTGTTGCTACACAAACTCTTTATTCCTATGCCTGTGTTTCTTTGGATGTTCCTGCTTGGATTTTGTATTATGTGGCAAATTGTTTGACCGCTAATTAGCCATAGTCCGTTCTAGCAAAGACCAGATGTCTGGTATTTGGAAAGTTTCACGGGGAATTGGATTGGGAAAATAGGATTCTTATGAAAGGGGGCAAAAGTGTTCCACCATTTAGGTTAAAAAGGAGAATTCATTAATGAGAGACATGAAGGGCATATGGTTTTGACTGGCAGCTGTGAATACTTTTGGGCTAGATGAGATGGTAGAGTAGAATGGTGAGGCAATGTGGATGGTGAGGCAATGTGAGCTTTGTAGCAGGCAGACCCGGTTCTAGCGGGTGGGCCAGGCCCACCCAAACATGAGCCTGGCCCACCCAAACAGGAGTCTTGGTCCTCGCAGTGAGGGCTTGAAGGCAGGCGCGCAAAGCACACGTCCTGTGTGTCAGCCCGGGCCGAGCCAGCTTCCCAGGCGCGCGCACACCCAGATAGTGTTAGAGATTATCGCAGCCGCACCCGAGTACTTCACAGGTCTTTAAAAGACCATTTACATGTTAACGAGGCTTTGTTTATTTTTTCACCCCTTCATCTCCACATGGCAAAGGCCACAATATTCTGCTGCGTGGATATTTATTTTATTATGCAGCGCAGGAGAAAAGAAGTTTGTTTATTCCTATTCACCTTTCCTGACCCCTGCAGCTGCTTATCACATCAGGCTGTGACACAAAGTTTGACTAATGTAGAAGGTAAGAGAATGTGTTACTATATGTTTTTCTTTTTAAAATATGCGCAGGCCCAGCAGGACACATACTTCGTGAGTGCTTCATTTAAACAGTTTTTATCCTTATCATGGCCGATCCAGGACAATAATAAGACAGTACAAAATGCCCAGATAACGCTGATTTATGATCCTGCTGGAGAGCAATCATTTGTCTGTTAGTAGTTTTTAAATGCAGATGAACTGTATTTTATGTGGAAGCTCAGTGGGTTACTGCCTTTGTCACAGAGATCCTTTTGTTACTTGCAGTTCAGAAGTTACATTCCAAACATAGGACAGTGACCAATGAACTGTCATCAAAGAGCTGCATACAAACATGAATGGTATAGTTAGAACTTCGCTTTCTTTTTTTGTGATATAGTTAGAACTTCCCCAGTCTTTCATTATTCTAATGTTGCTAAAATGAGTATGTTTGGGCAGATATACATTTTTATTAGTAAAGCTGACCCCCATGGAATACTCTCTAAATCCTAAGGTTGTGTTTCCCCAGACCAAACCCTCTTAAAATATACTGCCCACCAGTATGGATGACATGTGATTCATACACCTTGTAATCCTCATTGGCTTATGTGACTTTCCCTGTAGACTGATTTACATACTTGTATTATTCATTGTCTCTGTATAATGTGTGCGTGGGGTAAAGTACTGACACACACTACACTGATATGAGTAGCGCTGTACGACAAATAAAATGCATATGAGAGAGGGGCTACATAAAGATATGGGGCACTGTTGGAGGGTGGCAGTGAGGGAATCCGAGGAGGAGGTCAATAGGGGGAGGGGCTATGGAGCGATGAGGGGCACTGGTGGAGGGTGGCAGTGAGGGAATCCAAGTAAGAGGTCATGGGGTGGAGGAGGGAGCTAGGGAGAGATGAGGGGCACTGCTGGAGGGTGGCAGTGAGGGAGTCTGAGGAGGAGGTCAGGAGGGGGATTGGCTACAGAAAGACGAGGGGCACTAGTGGAGGGTGGCAGTGAGGGTATCCGAGGAGGAGGTCAATAGGGGGGGTCCATGGAGGGATGAGGGGCACTGTTGGAAGGTGGTAGTAAAGGTATTTACGGAGAAAGAGGTTATTGGTGCGGCGCCAAAAACGATTTTCACATCAGCGCTGAAGCCGGCCCTGTCATGGCCTTTCTGTTTTTGTTTAATTAGCAGTCGGGTCATAAGGGCTACTGTGGAACATACTTTAAAGTGCGTGCTAATTATATTTACTGCTATATTCAATGTTTTAAGTTTGAAGGTGATTTTACTAATGTTTTTACCGGGAAAAAGGAAAGTGGAGCCCGATGGTGCCTGATATGGGGCTGGGGCCAAAGGTCAGCTGTGAGATAAGGTGCACTGGAGAGGAGTAGTGGATAATCAAGCCTGCAAGGGAGTGCGTTGCAGAGTCCGGGGTCAGGTGGAGGTAGTAATGAAGAGGGATTCTCCCTGAAGGCTCGCACAGAGGGAGCCCGAGAAGTGTCACCTGCCTGATACTCCCACCTCAGAAACCTCCTCTTCCCATCAAAGGAACATTAGATGGAAAAAACACTTTTTGAGAGTGATAATATTTAGAAAGAGATTTGGAAAAGAGTGCGTTTTACTGGGCCTTGTAAGACTAAGAAGAGATAAAGGAGGGCCCTGAAGCAGGCCTGCCTAAACATATATGCGACAAATCGAGCCCGCAGTGGCCCACCCAAATGCACCCTTGGCCCACCCAAATAAAAATTCCTGGAGCCGGGCCTGGTAGCAGGAGTGAGAAATCTGCCAGACCTTGTGTGACGAAACATGTTCCTGTTAAACTTACTGCGGATAAAGAGATGTGTAGACCTTTCAGAGAGCTCAGAAGGTGAACAACAAATGCTTTAGTGTTAGTGGACTATTGCACAAAGTGGGCGTAGGTAAAAGTTGTTGAAAGTGTTACTATAGATGTTATGATCAATGTCTTTGAGGAAGTGTTTTTTCATGGAAGGCTTTCCAGAATCCTTGGTTTCGGATAGTGATCCTCAATTTGCAAGTTCTATGTTTTCAGCTTGTCTCGCAAAGTGTGGCATTAACCATAAAAGAATTGCTTTATGCCTCCCTTATGCTAACATGCAGGTGGACTGTTTTAACTGTGTCATCAAGTAAATCATGCAGTTCGAAGTTAGCTGGGGAATCTGATGAAGGATGCCTTTGCAATCTACACCACATTCTTAAAGACCTTACCCAATACGGAGACATATTGTTCCCTGTTTTGAGCTGTCTGTTGTATTCTGGTCTTATGCTTGAGTTGGCCAGAGCAGGAAAGATTTTAAACGTTAAGCACCCTGTATCTCATCATGCTGCCACTTGCTGTTACACCCAGCTCTGCTTTTAGCTGCATGAGAACAGACATTCCAGCAATACACTTTTAATTTTGCATTATGGAAATGTATGTAGTATGGAATAACCAATTGGTCTGCGATAGTACACTAATGTTTTCACCAGTTTGTATCGTTCCATCTATGGGCCAAACTAAGGGCTTGGAGAGCCCATCATCACTCTGAAATGCCATATAAAACATCTAGATTATAAAACAAACCCACAGGATGGCACACTGGTATCAGTATCTGAAACTACCGTCTCCCAGACAGCAGACAACTCTCAGTGTAATGCTTTGTGCACTGACAAATGTTCAAGGTCTTCACTTGTAAGGTCTTAAGCCATCTTTTAAATTAAACATTGTGGAATATTATTTGGGATTAGTTTCTCAAACTTTTGCTGTCATCTTCATCTCCAGACTACATCACAGAGATGAAACAGATTTGTCTGCTTTTTTAACTGAGAAGTAAACGGGGAACTACAGATTTTCATTTATTTCAAGCCTCAACATGTATATTTGAGGAAAGGTGGCAAAATCAGAGCCTCGCTGTAACCCAAACCCTGATAGACTATGAACTCTCATATAATCAGAGAGGCTATTATCATAGCTCTGATATAATGAGGAGGCTGCTGTAATTTGTCACCTCACTGCATAACACCAAAAGGAACAAGGGTATTCTACACCCCAACATTTACATAAGAGGAACAGTCAATCGGCACCTAGAAATAAGAGTCATTGGCATTCTAAAAAGAGAACATGCAACCCACTTCGAAAATACTCAAGCATCATGTACAAGGTTTTCTGAAGTATTGGTGCGGCCTCCTATATTACAGAAAGCCAATAGGTCTGGTGTATAACTTAAAGTGCCTGTTCATTAATTGGCAAGTTTGTGTTTATTGTATTGTGGATTGGTAGCCAACTCAGTGAATGCCAGACTTGGTGGTTGGATGAAGGTACTTTTCCATTCATCCATGTACTCATCATACGTTCATTCATGCATCATTGCATCTAACCATTGACTTATTCTTGCATTCACCTTCTTGCCAATTCCGAGTACTAGACACAAACTCACTAGATATTGAAGAGGCAAGTTTGATTATAGGAAGACCTATTTGCTTGCAATGTTTCTAAAGATGTGAGGTCTCTGGCTTATAAGTAAAGGTACCTCTTAATTGTTCCTTGGTGTGTATGTGTGGGGGTTAATGTGGATAGTTGACTGGTTGAAAGTAAGAATACATCAATGGATGGATGAATGCATGCTTCCATTCATACAACTCAGCCCTCCATCATACCCCATAGTTTCTCATTATCTATGCACATGGTCAGTCATCTTTGCAGTCATGCACCCATTGAACCACCGATTGATTTCTTCTTCCTCTTAGCCATATACTCACACACCAACACAAGCACACACATACTTCCACTATTTTTCATATCAGTAAAGAGTCTCTGTCATTGCTTGTATTAGATGGACATTTAATAGTTAAGCAGTGAAACCCCAGAGCTATTTCTACTGTTCAGGAATGGGTGAATCAGCTTGCACACGTGCATACATTAGCAGCCAACTTAGAATGGGTTGTCTTTAATGGAAAATGCATTCAGCAGTGTCAACCATGCATGTACAGGTAGGCAATTAAAACAACCATTGGCAAAGCCAAGTGGTCTGGCCTTGGCTGCACAAATACTTGTGTTGCCAGCACTGGCGGTCATTAGTGAACAATAAAGAACCCAAACTATTCAACTAGAGATGCCCATGTATGCACATGCACAGACAACCATCTTTGAATGTTTCTGAAATCCTTTAGCATTGTGAAGTGCTCTAAGGTGATTGATGCATTGAAAATACGCCTGCCATTTTGGAAAGCTAAAGAACTAGAAAGCATTGACAAAGCATTCCAAGATGGCCCTCTTGCATGGGGATGCATGGGTGGACCTTTTGGAATGATTATAGTTATAGTTTAAAAAAAACATCCAAAGATGGCTGCCTGTGAGTGCACATCATACACACGGGTAACCATCTTGGAATGTTGTTTGTCATACTTTATTATTTTAGCAATCCAGGGTGGTCAATCACTATCTTGCAATGGTAAAATAATAAGGTTTGCATGGAATACAACACACATTAAGATAGCAGCATGCATGAAACTGGTGGCCACTAGCAAATAGACAGTGGAAAACCAAAAAATCTGGTTTATTTCAGGTGAGTATGCTCTTTGTGATAATCGTTGTATGTTGTTTTATATTTGTGGATACACAAGCAAACAACACACATATAGGAACCCAAGCCAACGGACAAAGTGCATAGAAAGTGTTGGAAAGTCATCCTTTTGCCCTTTTCACCCCCATTTATTTGCTGAATGATACTGGTGTTAACTAACTGACTGTACCCTGGGTTCTTCTAACCAGGCCTAGGGCCAGTGCAATGTGTAAAAAAGGTACATATAATAGGGTACACTTACAATTGACAATGACAGACCCTATAAGTCCCTAGTAGATAATAGAGCCAGACGTTGCAATCTACTTATAAGTACAAAATATGTCCAGGGGGTTCAAACTACTTATATGTCCCTACTATGTAATAGGCAAAGGTAGTTTAGAGGCTCAGCGGATTTCCTGCACTTGTATGTGCGCACTGCTAAGTGCTTGCTGTCATTTTAAAGGCAGCCTGTCATTACAGACTGTCTTTAAAAGTAAATTGTGCGCAAACTCGACTTTGGTGATCTGGGTTCTTGAAAAGTGATAATCTACCATATTCTTACATATTAGGCACCCCCAGGTGTCTCAGGGGTAGTGGGGCATGTAACTATAAGCAGGGACCATATAAAAGATGTGTTATATGCCCTAGTGAGAAAAAACTGCCCATTTCAACCCCCCTCCCCCCACCCCCCATGGTAGATACATAGCTCCATAGGCTAACATTGCAATATTTTAGATAAACATAACTATTGCTAGGAAAGGAGTTAATATGTCATTCAATGACTTAAAAGATTGATGTTGATAAATGCAACAACTTGCCACTGTTGAATTCTTCATACCTAGTACAGAAGAGAACCTATAGACCTTATTCTTCTGTAAGCCAAAATCCAGCCTTCTAGTGGTCTCTGCTGATTAGTCAGCCATAACTGCTGATTTGATTAGGTGACAACAAGTGGTCTGGCCTGATCAGAGGTAATCTGATGGAAAGAGCTCTGTAGCTGGGAAGGATAGGTCCTGCAGAGGGGGCTGGGTAAGAGAAAATGAGCTCAAAGAGAGAGCAGCTCATTAAGGAATGCTAGGCGTACCTACCCCCACATCCTGTGGCCCAGCCAGATGGCTGATTTAGGACATGAATTTGCAGGGATCAGAGTGGGGAGAGCTAATGGAAACGAGCCACACTGTGGGTTGCTTTAGCTAGCTCTTACTCCTCTGGAGAGAAATCATCCATGTTAAATTTTGGAAGTGCAGTGCTTTGTGGGACAAGAAGATGCCACACTTTGGAGGAAGTTGTCATGCTTTTGCATTAACTCGCATAGGCCACACTAATGATCCTACCTAATTCTTATAAATTAAATGTATCATAAATGTATGGAATGGTTACCTTGAAAGCACAAGACTAATCCCAGTAACCAATTATAAGCAATAGAGAGTGGATTAATCCACTAACCTTGGGTACCTGAATAGTGTGGTACTCACCATGAAGCATTTTAGCACCACGTCAGGAATAGTAAAGGCTACATCCAATTATTCACACTTTAATGCATTGTTAGACTAATAGAGCTGACATGGAATTTAAACATTCATCTGAAAGAAACACGTAGTAATAGATTCCTTACCTTAGAATTACCCCCAGGCTTCAGACTGGATCCTGAAAGTTTTTCTCAGGAGTACCCCTGCGCGTCGGTAGGTAGCGTTGTGCGGCTCCGCGTCCGTCATTGGTATCGTGGTCGCCAAGATGACGTCGCGGCAGCTGCTTAGATGCCGCCCTCGCGCGCTGACATCAGTTCTTTCTTTTTCTGCGCCAGCAAGCGCAGATCCTTTTTATCTCTATTTTCGAGTCGATCGACTCCTGGTGCCCTAGGGATGCCCGGCCTCAAGTCAAGTAGAGAGCACCGCGTGTGTCTCTACTGCCTGGGGGGCGACCTCAACCCCAAGTCATGCCCCGACTGCCGGACCATGGCGCCGAAGACTTTGCAGGAGCGGTCCCAAAAGTTGCTTGAAGTCCGGCAGTCGGCTCCGTGCCGCTCAAGGTCCCGTTTCCGTGGGAGGTCGAGGGACCCGTCGCGGAGCCACCACCATCGTTCGTCAGGATCGAAGTCTTTGCACTCGGGGTCAGGTAAGACGAAGCATCACAAGAAGTCAAAGAGGCGTCATCATTCTCCGACTTCCCCTCGCCCATCGTGTGTTGAGGCTGAGGGTACGGGTGACGCCTCCCCTGCTGCTCCAGCAGAGCATACGCAGTTGCCGTCAGCCTACCCGCCCTTCCCGGGTCCGTCAGCGACTCCGGCCCAGCTGCAGGAATTTCTGTCAGCCATGGCCCGCCTCTTTGGGCCATCGGGCCCCGCCGGCGTGCCTTCGGGCCCCACTGGCCTGACTGGGGGCCCTCGCCCTTCACTGTCGGCGGCTCCGGCTTCGCTGTCGGTTCTGACCCCGGTGCCACAGTGTCCCCAAGGATCCAGGCCTGGATCCCGGTCGATGCCGGTTGACCTTGTGACACCTCCCCCGACGTCAACCCCACCGGCACCACCTCCGACGTAGCCCGTGCCGCCAGATGATGACGTACCCGGTTTCAGCCCTGATGTGGACAAATGGGGCCCTTCTGCCCCTGTGTCCAGCCTCCTTATTTTCGGCCTGTTCATCAGCCTTTGGAGGAAGGGGAGGACTGAGAGGATTCTGAGGACCCTCTCACAGCACAATGTGAGTTTGACCCGGACTGGGCAGAGGAATTGGGGGATGCCAGTGGTCTTGATACCTCTCCTGACCTTGGCATGCTAACTCCTCCTACCGTGGCTACGGAGGAGGGTGCATGTTACGCTGTGGTGTTTCGTAGGGCGGCCAAGGCTCTCCACCTCGAACTCCCTAGTGGCCGTCAGGACTAATCTCCTTACAGAACTGCTTCAGCCGACGGCTACCTCTGCGGAGCCACTGCTGCCTTTTAATGATGCACTTTCCGACGTTCTTTTGGGCACCTGGTCCAGGCTCAACACAGGGGCTCCTGTGGATAGGAACGTGGCCCGACGCCATCGCCCGGCCCCAGGCTACCCCATTTTCCTTTCCTAACACCCCACCCCTGAGAGCTTGGTTGTCTAAGTCTCTGCGTCCCCAAGCGCATTCCCTACCGCACCCCCGGGCAGGGAATCCAAGAAACTGGAGCAGTTCGGTAAGAAGATTTTTTCTTCCGCCAGTTCAGAGCTGCAGTCTGTGAACACTGCATGCCTCTTGGGCTGTTATTCCCACTCTGTGTGGAATACGGTGGAGCAAGTGCTGCCTCAGGGTCCGGAGGAGGTGCGGACAGTGCTCTCTCAAGCTATTGCTGAAGGGAGAAATGCAGCGAAGTTCATGATTCAATTTGGCCTTGACACTGCCGACTCACTGGGCAGGGCGATTTCCACAACAGTGGCGCTCTGTCGCCACGCCTGGCTGAGGACTACTGGCTTCTCTGGGGATGTCCAGAACACCCTGATGGACATGCCCTTTGCTGGCTTTCGCCTTTTTGGCAACAAGGCAGCTAGTGCGTTGGAGCATTTTAAGGACTCGCGGGCTACGGCCTAGTCCTTGGGCCTTTCCACAATGCGCCCTCCTCCACCTTCTGCTTTTCGCTCCTTTCGTAGCCACGGAAGGGGCGCCCCGACATGTTCACTTAAGAGCCAAAGGCCGGCGCAGCAACAGTCTCAGCGCGGACATGGGACTGGGCGAGGCGGGTCAGGGGCCAGTGGGCGGGTCAGTCCACTTCCACCCCGGCCACCACTGCCCCAAAACCTTCCGAGTCCGGTTTTTCAGGCCCATCAAATGCCAGTGGGCGGCAGGATCCGCCATCATCCCCCCCCCCCCCCCACACACTGGCGCACCATCACCACAGACAGGTGGGTTTTACAAATCGTCCGAAGGGGCTACTCCCTCCCCTTCGAGACTACCCCTCCAGCCATGCCACCCCAGTACCATCGCATGTCGGGGGATCACTTGTCACTTCTTCAACAGAAACTTACGGCCCTCTTGGCCAAGGGGGCCATCGAGCGCGTTCCTGCGCCAGAAGTAGGATGTCGTTGTTATTCCCACTACTTTCTGGTGCCCAAGAAGGACAAGGGCCTGTGTCCTATCTTGGACCTCAGGGACGTCAATCGCTTCCTCCGGAAGGAGAAGTTCAAGATGCTAACCTTGGCTCAGGTCTTGTCTGCCATCGACCCTGGAGACTGGATGGTAGCGTTGGACCTGCAGGACGCATATTTCCACATTCCCATCCTGCCGGCCCACAGGCTCTATCTGCGGTTCACGGTAGGCCACGAGCACTTTCAGTTTATCGTGCTCCCCTTTGGCCTTACCAGCGCCCCTCGGGTGTTCACGAAAGTGATAGTGGTGGTCGCAGCTCATCTGCGCGGATCAGGGGTTCCAGTCTTCCCCTATCTCGACGACTGGCTGTTGACGGCGGGCTCGCCTCAGACAGTCGACTCCCACCTCCAGACTATGGCCGACCTCATGCATTTGCTGGGGTTCTCCATCAATGTGCCGAAGTCGCACCTGATTCCCTCTGAGAAGCTCCTCTTCATCGGAGTGGGTCTGGATACGACACCCTTTCGGGCCTATCCTCCCGAACGGCGAGTCCGAGATATTCAGGCTATGATTCCGATCTTTCAGCTTCTATCCTGGGTTTCGGTCAGTATGACCCTGAGGCTGCTGGGCCTCATGGCCTCCTGCATCCTGCTGCTCACTCATGCCAGATGGCATATGCGGGCTCTGCAGTGGGACCTGAAGTTCCAGTGGGCGCAGCATCAGGGGATCCTGTCCGGTTACGTCCAGATCTCGGAGGGCACTGCACAACAGATACATTGGTGGCTCACGAACCGGCGTTGGGTCAATGACAGATCCCTCTCCCTTCCCCACCCGAAGCACACAGTGGTGACCGATGCGTCCATCCTTGGATGAGGGGGCCACATGGGAGAGGCGATAATCAGAGGCCTCTGGTCTCCGGCGGAGTCCAGGCTCCATATCAACCTACTGGAGCTTCGGACGATCCGGCTTGCACTGAAGGCATTCCTTCCCTCTGTCAAGGGGAAGGTGGTGCAGGTGTTCGCAGACAACACTACCGCCATGTGGTACTGCCACAAACGGGGCGGGGCGGGGTGGGGTCGCGGACCCTATGTCAGGAGGCTCTGTGCCTCTGAACATGGCTGGAACATTAGGGCATTTCCCTGGTGGTTGAACACCTGGCAGGTTCACTGAACGCCAGGGCGGACGAACTCAGCCACAGGTGCATGATGGATCACGAATGGCATCTTCACACGGATGTGGCGCAAGGTCTCTTTCGAGAGTGGGGAGAGCCTTGGTTAGATCCATTCGCAACTGAAGAGAACGCTCAATGTCAGCAATTCTGCGCGTTGGAATTTCCAAAGCGGCACTCGTTAGGCACGCTTTTCGTTGCGAGTGGAGTTGCGGTCTGTTGTACGCCTTTCTGCCTATACCACTTCTGCCCAGAGTGTTGAAGAAGATCAGGCGCGACCGGGCCCAAGTCATTCTTGTGGCTCCGGACTGGGCTCGAAGAGTTTGGTGTCTCGAGCTACTCAGTATGACCATCGATCCCCCAATCCGACTGCCTCTTCGGGAGGATCTTCTGTCGTAGCATCAGGGGACGGTCCTCCACCCGAGCCTGTCTATCTTTGCGTGGAGATTGAGCGGCGGCAGTTGATTCCCTTTGACTTGCATCCTGAAGTCTGTGATGTCATTCTGGCAGCCAGGCGTCGCTCCACTAAGTTGGTATATGCCTGCAGGTGAAACAAATTTGTGGCATGGTGCACAGCAAAGGCTGTGGATCCCCTTTCTGCCCCTCTTTCTGAAGTCTTACTGTTCCTTCTTTCTTTGGCCCAGCAGGGCTCTGCTCTGAACACTATCAAGGGCTACCTTTCTGCTATTTCGGCCTTTCTCAGGCTCTCTGATCAGCCCTGTCTTTTCAAGTCCCCTGTTGTAAATAGATTACTCAAAGGCATTACTCATCTTTTCCCTCCTATTCCCTTCGTAATGCCACAGTGGGACTTGAACCTGGTTCTTACATATTTAATGTGTGCTCCCTTTGAGCCTCTTCACAACTGTCCTCTTCGTCTGCTGACTTTGAAGACTGCTTTCCTGGTTGACATCACCTCTGTTAAGAGAGTGAGTGAGTTCCAGGCTCTTTCTTGTAAACCTCCTTTTCTGTATGTCCATCCGGACAAGGTTGTGCTCAGAACACGTCCTTCCTTTCTGCCAAAGGTTGTCACTGCCTTTCACATCGGGCAGGCCATCACTTTGCCCACCTTCTTTCCACCTCCGCATCCTTCCAGAGAGGAAGAGAGGCTCCACCGTCTGGACCCAAAACATGTGCTGTCCTTTTACCTGAATCGCACACAACAGTTCCGGGTGGATGACCAGCTCTTAGTTGGCTACGTTGGCGCCTAGAAAGGTAGGGCCGTAGCAGACTATCTCCGGATGGGTCGTCTTGTGTATTAAAGCCTGTTTTTCTCTGGCGAAAAAGGAGCCTCCGGTGGGGCTGTGCGCCCATTCCACCCGGGCGACTGCGCCCACTACGGCATTGGGACGTGGTGTCCCCTTACAAGACATCTGTCAGGCAGCTACGTGGGCCTCGCTGCACACTTTTACTAAGCACTATTACCTGGACAGCCAAGTCCGGAGAGACTGCTTCTTTGGCCGTTCTGTTCACCGGGACTTCCTGGTGTGATCTTGGCTCGCAGATCCACCACCGGGGTTGGTATTGCTGGGGTATCTATTTTAAGATAAGGAATCTATCACTACGTGTTTCTTTCAGATGAACAAGTTGCTTACCTTCGGTAACGATATATCTGTAAGAAACATTAGTTAATGATAGATTCCTGACCGCCCCACCCATCCTCCCCGTTCTGCGAACTGATTTCTAGGGTTAAGGTAATCCCTTTCAGGGCCCTAGTTTCAATGCACCAGTGGTCAGTATCTTGCATGGCTCTGCGTTCCTGGCACGGAAAGTCGTGTACAAAACTGACGTCAGCGCGCGAGGGGCGTCGTCTAATTAGCTGCCGCGACGTCAGCTCGGTGACCACAATGCCAACGACAGACGCGGAGCCTTACAATGCCACCTTTCGACGCGCAGGGGTACTGTTGACGAAAACTTTCCGGATCCAGTCGCCTGGGGGTAATTCTGAGGTAAGGAATCTATCACTAACTAATGTTTCTTACAGATATATTGTTACCGAAGGTAAGTAACTTGTTCAACATTACTAGCTAAACAGATACTGCATGCAATGCGCAGGGAGAGGAACAAGGGACAAATCAGACCAGAAACATGAAATTAAGTTACGGTCCAAGTTAACAAAAGTATTTTGATGACTCAGTAGAACATTATTGTCCATTAAAATGACATTAATTATGTATAATATAGTGGTAGGCTGTGAGATATATATATATTGTACTAAATACACGTGTACTGTATTTCACTCTATTTTTGTATATATGTGTGGTGTGCACTCCTTAACATCAAGGTGCAGCAACAGGAAAGGCACAAGAGTCCCAGTAAACAATATTTAAACAGGATTCTCCAGTATTGAATCTTTTATAGATTCACATGCTTGAATCTTCCCCGTCATCATGGTGGGAGTCCCACGGTAATGTAAGAAATAGCAGTAAGACAACATCACCATAGACCTCCTTAGAACAGAAAACTCACTTAAGTAACTTTTCAGCCTTGTTTTAAAGCATCCAAACTTCAGCCAATCACAGCTGAGACCTCAGAGTTCCCTTCCCCACAAAGCCACCATACCTCAGATTTCTTACCGCACATTGTGTGATAGGGAGCCTCTCTGAGTTCTTCTCAGTTATAGTATTTCTTTTCAACTTTTTACCTCCAGTCTCCGCTTTAGATACTCTTAAAGTATTTCTTGGACTTTAAACTTTTGACCTTCCTGCTTTTGAGATGCCAGAGCTTAACAAAGGGCTATTTAGACCTGTGGGAAGTGTAGGCTGTTCTCTGAAGATCCCCACAAACAGTCCCTATATTGCCTCTACCCTGACCACAAACCCAGGGAATGCAAGTATTGCCACACTTTTTCAGCTAAAACCCTCAAAGATAGGGAGGGTAGGCTGTTACTCTGGCTACCGAAGATTTGTTGTCTGACTCTGAGGAAAAGGCCCATTCTTCCTCAAGGAAAAGAAAGGATGGCAGTCCCTCCTCACATCATGGGGACTCGAGATCTTAAGTCCCAGGACAAATCGGAGCCTAAACACCACAAGAAACCTCATTCAGAGGCTTCAAAGCCCTCTTCAGCTCCTGCATCTGCTTTTCTGACTCCTCTCAGAGACCAATCTTCTCGACCGTGGACGGCGTTGTCGTCGAAGATTTCATTCCTCTCAAGAAAACCAGAGGTTCCTCTACCGCTGACGGCTTCGTCGGTGACGACTATGATGTCGACGGCAACAACGGCGGTGGGAACTTCGACGACAGTAACAACGTCGTCGTCGACGAGGCCTTCACCGCTGGCCAGAATTTCATCGTCGACCACAGGTTCGTTGACTATTCCAGCTACGACGTCACCGCAGACGAAGAGTGTCCACGCACCATTGACAGGAACACAGACGATCGCATCATCGGTTGCACCGTCATCGAGCCTGTCAATGGGACTATTGACGGAGGGAAAAAATCAGTCTCCTCCAGCCCAACAGATTCAGGATTTCTCCAAAATATCTCCTTTACCTCCTGCTCACCTTTTGGACTTCCAAGAGTCAGAGGATGAAGGTAAGTTTGGCCCTGCATGCAGTCCATCGCAGTTAAGAGTCAAGGGCCAAGATTCTGATGATGAGGACATTGGGGGCAATGATCCATCTTCTTACCTGGCTGGGGAATTTTCTTTTGCGGAAAGAGACATACCCGTCATGCAGAGGCAGGATTCCTTCCACAAATGTTATTCTTATGAAGACAGAGGAGGAGCGTCAGCAGTTTAGGGAACCATCAATAACGTTCCAGTGTCTCTGGTGTCTGATCTCCGTCACATGCCTAATGACTATTACAGGCCTTTTCCGGACGCAAATGCTCCTCAGAGGCCTTTACCTCCCCACGAGGTCCCTACTATTCTTCCGGGCAAAAGTACTCCCAAATCCACAAGGGAGAAGACCCTCCCTCCTCCTATAGTGATCACAGAGGATACTATGGATGCTCAGACAGAAAAAGGTGAGATACAAACATACACAGATGCCCATGATGAATAGGATGACTACACAGCCCCTATGCCACCATCTCCTAACTCTCCCGCTGCGGATTCCCCTCTGGCAGATATCGGGGGATTTCATGATCTTCTAGAGCGTGCCTCCAAACGTTTTGATTTGCCAATGCCAACTAAACAAACTGAGTGTTTTCTATATGATTTTAAACCAGGCACTCAACGTTCAGTGAGAGCAATTCCTATAATTGACTTTCTATGGCAAGAAGGGCTTAAGTTAATGAAAACACCTGCCTCTGTTCCAGCTGTTATTTCAAACTGGACAAAAAATACAAGGCTCTTGATGACTCACCTACATGCCTCATTGGTCACCCGAGGCCGGACTCTGTGATCATGCAAGCAGCACAGAGAAGAGCCAAGAATCCAGCATCTCCCTGCACTGCACCACCGGACAAGGAGGGCTGACGCCTCAACAATATTGGAAAGAGATTCTCGGCTCTGGCGGCTACCTCCATTAGAGCCACTAATGTCATGGCCATTTTGGGGAGATATGACCATCAGTAGTGGTCAGACATCTCTACTCTGTTGGAGTATCTCCCGGAAGATAAAAGGAAAAAGGCAAAAGATATTCTTTTGGAGGGAGAAAGAGAATCTTCGGAGCTCATTGAGATAGCAATGGACGTTTCATCTACTGCATTTCGACAAATGGCTGGAGCGTGGTTCTGCGTCACCAGGGATGGCTAAAAGCAACCACTTATTGTCCAGAGGACCAAGCCAAGGATTTAGACATGCCTTTGGATGGGGAGTGCTTGTTTGGTAAGCACATAGACGAGGATCTACAATCTATAAAGAAAGACACAGATACAGTCAAAGCCTTAGGCAATTTCCAGCAGCGTCGCTTTCAGTCCTTTCGGGCTAGAGGTCGGGGGCAAGTCTTATTCCATCCACAATTTCAGCAGGGGTACCAGCCATATCCACAGAGTACCTACCAGCCATACAACCTGTCCTTCCACTCCAACACTGCTCAGACTTATTCAAGACCAGCAGGACGCAAGAGGCAACAATCTGCTGGAAAGTCCCAAGACTCCAATAGGAGACAATGAAGCTCATCAGGCCCCTGCTACCATTCTCCCACACCACGATCACGTCTTCTCCGCATCCTTTCAGAAATGGAACTCCATTTCTTCTGACAAATGAGTTCTAGATATCTTCCAGCATGGCCACACACTAGAATTCATTCAGCATCCTCCAAATGTTCCACCGCACAAAGTTCTGCTCCGTCACCTTCCAGATCTCAAAAAAGAAATAAATTTGCTTCTTCTCAAGCAGGCAATAGAGGAAGTGCCCCTCAACCAGCAAAAACAGGGGTTTCAGTCCCACTTCTTCCTCATCAAAAAAAAAAGGAAAATGGAGGCAGGTCATGGACCTCAGAATGCTGAACAAGTTCAGATAAGCCACCCATCTTACAGGGTGCACTAGCCCTCAGGTGAGTCCATTCTTAGACATTGTAAGTGTAGTAAAGCCATAAAGAGTATATTGTCTGGGAGTTGGTCATTACAAACTCCACAGCTCCATAATGGCTTACCTAAAAACTGGGAAGTTTGGTAGTAAACTTCTCAGCACATTAAACCCACATCGATGTCAGTGTGGGATTTAATGTAAAATTCACTCAGAGGGCATCTTAGAGAGGTGTGGTTCCTGAATTGCTGCCAATCATTTGCCACCATCAGACAGGTTTCTGGACCCCTGGGTAGAGAGCCTCCGCTCTCTGGGTCCAAAAACAAAGCCCATCCTTGGCAGAGGTGCCATGCCTCCTCCCCCAGCCTGAAGGGTCCCCCGACCGTGACCGGAACTAGTAAAGAAACCTGACGTCAAAAGACACTATTGCACCTGATGCCCCACGGCCTTGGGTGGCCCAACCAACGTTGTCTAGGCATCCCCCAAGAACCCAACTTACCTCTCCAGCCTGTGGTTGCCTTCAGGAAGTCTCCCTTCCCGAGCCTGCAGCAACGTTGCTGAACCAAAGGTCCCCATTGGAAACCACAGGGTCCCGACATATTCTTGGCACCCTGCACACGGCCGCCCCTGTGCTGCTGGTGGTACAGCTCTTGTGCTGATCGTTATCCCCTGCAGTGCTGACCTTTACCCCAGGAACTTTGCTCCTACACCAGAGTGGCCTGCTCATTAGCAGTCCCTGACACAAGGCCCCTTTAGCCCCATTGGTTAATATTGGGGGACCCTGCAATGCCGCTGGTGGTACAATTGGAGTGTCTACCTAGACCTTGGGGAACCTTGGTCCTAAACCCCAAGACTCCTACTCGCAAGTCCAGCACTTATCTGTAAAACCGATAACCATTTTTCTCCTATAGAAACCAATGTTATGAGTTTTTGTTCCAAAAATGTTCTGTGTTAAACTGCTGTTTTGTATGGAAGAAAATGTAGTGAGGATAATGACACACCTACAGACATTGCTAAGTTAGCATAAGTTGGACGCCATTTTGCCGCTTTTGCTCACGTTACTACATGGCACATTCCGGGTAAACACTTTGCTTGCTCGCTTTCACATAAGAACTGTCTGTATTTCATGTATTCAGTTGAACACTATGCTCCTCATCTGCACAGCGTGTTCAAGGTGAAAAAACAATGAGCTCTGTTGAATTGCTTTGGTCAGTCTAACGTCCCTAGCCATAACATAGAACACAGCTGCAACCCTGGAAATCTGGTGCTTTTAATATTGCTGTGCATGCATGTTAACACACTTGGAGAAAACGCTTTCCAGGATAGAAGAGCTGGGCTTGTCCGGAGATGTAGATTCCTGCATCTGAACTCGTAGGTATGGTGTCCCCTGACAAAGCCTGGAGGTCTTCTATAATTATAATAAACTAGCTTCTAGCAAGGGGAGGGTGGCAAGGCGATGTAGTCCTGTTTCCACTATCATTATAATATGATTTCTCCTTTTGTTCTATATGGAATTGTAACTATGCTGATTTGTTTGATCCTATGCATTTTGCTGCTAGTACTGGCACGTGTATTGCATTATAGAGCACGTTAGTAAAAATAAACATTTTAAACTATACTTCGACTCTATTTACTCATGTTGTGGACAAGTTCTTGTTCCCACGTATCCTGAGAGAGGAGGGAGTAACATGTTCTAGGATGTCTAATCATTGGTGTCTTCGCTGTAGTACGGAGAACTAATGAGACACTGTAGCTAGTCGGATAGGGGCTCTGGGCACCGAGGTGGGTATTTTGGTACACCAATACACACTGAGGTCCTGGTTTCCTGAGCATAGTTCTGCATATGTACAGAATCCCTGCAACATGGCGCACCTAACATTTGGTCTGGTTCTTAATTGCGAGACGCTTTAGTAGTTCTTGTGCTTGTCCATGATACCCTCGCTTCTGTTTTCCGGTAAACAGCTGTGACTACATAACCTATTTATATTGATGTGTTTATAGGTTTTTCTTCAAGCTTGATTGATAAAAAGGTTGTATAGTTCCTATTGAGTTACTTATCCATTGCAATGCCATGCTTTAAGTTGTTCAGCTTTTTCTCATTATGGCCGAAGTGGATGTTGCGGCACATAGCCGCGGGGCGCTCCATCGTCATTTGACCGCTTTTGGAGTGCCCAACGTGGGTGTCACACTCATTTTTGTGGTTGGAGCTCATGACGCTCACCCATTTGAGGTTTTTTATTCTTGGGTTACGCTTCCGGCAGTGGATGGTGATGATGGCTTATTTCATAAGTACTCTCACGCTGCTGTCCCTATAGTGTATCGGCCATATACGACTTTGGAGGTTCCGATTTCAGCATGGCAACACCGTGTTTGGTTTAATGGCTCCCTACCCCACACCGTGACCCCGGTCCAGTTAGGCCCTTTGTCAATTCCGGGGGCCGCTTGGCCAGTTTTGGCAAGGTACACACCCCATCCACGTTATTTAGCAGTCGCTGTAGAAGAGTTGCGTCTCTTACACACCTCCTTGATTGAGGTACACACGGCTCTAGTACAATACGTCTCTCTCAATCTTCAGGAGGGAGCACCTGGGGTTGCTGCGCAACAAGCTGGGCCTGCTGGGTTAACTATTAGCCCAGTCATGGTTAATTCGGTTATGTGCAAGCGTCCACAGAATAAGGAAGATTTACCTTATTGACTTGCGGAGAAATTTGACCAGCTGGAAGCTATCTTTCCAAATACAACTCCTGTGGAGAAACACAGGACTCTTACTATTAGTTTGCAAAAAGACTTAATACCCGAAGTAACTGATTGTGAAAATTGGGGTAAAGTGTTCGCGGCGGTGTATGCAAAATGTTTTGGCACTCCTTCTATGACAGTACTTCCCTCCGTGATTAAGCGATTCAGGATGAACATGGGCTGTGGAGTTAGGGATGAGGTTAGTCGGAGTGTTTGACATAGTTGCTGATCTAATCCTTGCAAATGTCAAGGGGGATGCAGTAAACTTTTAAGTGTCTAATGCTTTGCGCCTTGTCCGGGAGGAGGATAAACCTTGAGAATTACCAAAAATTATTGCTGAAGCTTATAGGACAATTGGGCGCAATAGTTTGGGTGTTAAGTCTTTTGCGAGAATACCTGCGCAACAACAGACACAGTCGGCTCAGTCTGCTAGAGACGACCGTCCCAATTTTCCTAAAAAGAATTGAAAAAATAATTAACAGGGAAAGCAACAACAGACACAGGGGTCGCGTGCAGCGTCACCGGTCCCCGAACTTTCTGAGCGCACATATGATTTGTGTGACCGCGCAAGAATTAGGTCTCCTGACAGGTTTCAGGTTCCTGATCAGCATTCTCCTCGTTCTTCACAGGCAACATCAGGCACACAAGCCGGTGGAGGGGAATGCCAGGATCGCGGCAGAGGTCGAGGTGCCCCGCAGGGACGAGATCAACCTCGCCTGACTGAAGGCAAAGGGAAACAAGACGATTTTTCTCGTCAGCGCCCGCCTTTTCAGAAAAAGAAAATTGCCGCTTTGACAGCGAGGTATGCCACAGACGGTGAGGACCCGGCTCCGGAACCTAACATGGGCAGTAACGCTGCTAGACAGCGCAGCAGAAGTTACCATAGTGCGGCAAGCACTGCGTCCATTTCTGGAGCAACTGAAACTTTCAACACAGTTGAAACAGCTGACACCCGAGTGGCTCCCCCTGACAGATTATATGACATAGTTATTCTCATTGAAGGTGAAATACAACGTGTAATACAAGGGATTTTTGGGGAAAATCTGAGTTCTTCTTATGACATACTTTTGGCAGAAAAAGATTGGCCGCCACCTTTTGTTCTGGCCGCTCCGCGAGGAGAGGAGGTAATACTCCCCAGTTTTTCACACAACGTGTCCAAGGAGCGGGCTATGGCTTTTGCAGAAGAGTGGGCTTTGGTGCTTGCACCAGCCGTTTACCGAAATCAGGTGAGCTGGGATAAAGACTCTCCACCGCATGAGATACCGTTACAGTCCATGCCACAGCCACAATCCCAATATTCCCTCTGGTGGGAGGCTAAGGCTCCCGTAGCCGATATTCTGGATCAACTAGAGTATCAGGGAATACTCGAGACATGTGTGTCACCAATGAATAACCCTCTTTTTACAGTAGTTAAACCCGATGGGTCGTACCGCTTAGTTATGGATTACCGACATTTGAACTCACATTGTCGGACTTGTGCAGTGCAGAATACCCATAGTTCAGTGTTAGTCGACAGTCTGGTTCGTAAAAAATATAAAACGACACTAGATATATCCAACGGCTTTTACACACACAATTTATTACCTGAAAGCAGTCAATGGACCGCCTTCACCACGGGCAGAAAACAAAGGAAATGTTTGCATTTGGCCATGGGATATAAAAATAACCCTGGTGTTTTCGCCGCCCTTGTTGTCTCTTTGTTAGACAGCATAGACAAAGTAGCTTACTCGTACGTTGATGATATTTATCTGACTGACGATGAGTTATGGCCGCATCTTTGTCGCGTGGATCGCATCATAGCACTGTTTGCGGACCACGGTTACAAATGTAACTCTGCTAAAACACACATTACAGAATACACTGTATTGTTTTTGGGCTACGAGCTCAATAATGAAGGAAGAGGCTTAGCGCCTCACTTCTTGGAGAAGTACGCACGTTTGCGCCCTCCAACTACACTGAAAAAGTTACCGTCTTTACTGGGTTTTTTGAATTTCGGAAGGACTTACATCCCCGATTATGCCCAGCGTATCAAGCGCGTGTGTGCCTTGATACAACTCTCTTTTTCGAAGTCCTGCTGGCTTCCGAAACATTCCACTATACTGCAATCTTTGCAGTCTGATCTTATTGCATCCAAATTCTTATTGATCCGTGATAACCATACTAGCCTGGTGATAAGAATTGTCCCAGGACATGTGCGTTTCACGTACTTGACGTTTAATGAATGAGACACAGTACCTATTGCTTACAAGTCACATTTGTACACTTCAGCAGAATTAAGGTTTTCCAGCATTGAAAATGTTTTGACAGCTGTCCAGATGGCGATCCTAAAGGAACGTGCACTGGCGCAAGGGAAACGGATTTTGGTTGTAACACCATGTCCCGCGCTTGAGGCGGTAACAAAGGCAAGTATACCGAACTCAAAGGCATTGCATCCATGTTGGATACAATGCGCCACATCGTTGACCTCTCCAGATGTCACCTATATTTTTGACTCGTCTTTAAGGACGCAGGAGTTTTTACAGTATGAATTTATTCATCCTCCTCCTTTGTCGATGCGCTCACTTGAGCAGTACCAATGTATTATATACACTGACGGTTCAACACAACCGGATCTAAACATTCTCACACGGTGGCCTGCACTATAGTGGCGGGTACCATAGTGAACGGAGAGTTCAAGTCCAATGTTGTCCATACACAGGCACTGGGTGGCTGTACCGCCCAAATAGCTGAATTGTGCGCTTTGGTACTGGCTCTGGAGTTTGCTGATCCAAAAGTGACTACTCTAATTGTAGGCGATTCTTATTACTGTGTTCAATCTTTCAATGACAACGTATTATTTTTGTCTCAAAATGACTATCGTGATTTTAATGGCAGTGCAATTAAAGATAAAATGCTTTGGGTTCGAGTTGGAGATCTTAAAGACCGTCTGCCTCTCACACAATTAATTCACACTCTTGGTCATCCGCGCGTAGGAGTATACGCTGCTGGCAACAGTTTGGCAGATGAAACTGCCAAATCAGCAGTAGCCACATGTTCAGTTGCAGCAGTTACAAGATCCATGAATAAGATTGATAATGACATTTTGGCAGCAATAGCTGCTACAGAGAAGGGTGATAATTACCCACAGGGTTTCCATTCCAAATACTCTTATCATTTAAGTCCTGATAATGTGCCTTACGTGAGAATTAACCACGTTGGTGACAGGTTAATTCCCAACGCGGACCGCAGGACTGCTCTGATAACAGCCGCACACAAAGGAATGGCCTCGGCACATGCTGGAGTGTCTGCGACTGTTTCTATCTTGCAGCAGCGTTACTGGTGGCGCGGCCTATATAAACAAACCCGTAATTACGTGTTTTCTTGTGACATATGTCAGCAGATTAAATCGTCTACAGCAACGCGTCCGCCACAAACACAGATATGCATTTCAAATAAACCTTTTGGTTGTGTTTATTTAGATCACTGCGGTCCTTTTTCTTCAGATACTGCCTATAAGTTCATCTTAGTTGCAGTTGATTCGTGCACACGCTTTCTTTGGGTTTGACCACAACGTAGTGCTGACACCCGAACTGTCATCAGGGATTTGCGTGTCTTTGTGGGAATTTTGGGATGTGGCACTTTCCATTCGGACCAAGGTCCCGCGTTCGCCTCTAAAGCGTACAAGGATGCTATGAGGTCTTTGGGGGTGCAAGTCAAATTTTCGTCTCCATACAGGCCTGAGGGCAATTCGGTTGTGGAATGAATGAACCGTGACTTAAAGCAATCCTTGACAGTTAGGGTCATAGGGACTGGCAGGAACTGGTTCGCCCATTTGTATAGCGTACAACGTGCACTAAATAATCTCCCTAGAAGATCTCTGGGTGGGCGGACCCATACGAAATGCTCTTCGGCATGAAGATGTTTGTGCCCAACCTTGATGGTCCAGACATTGTGGCGTCACGCCTGCGGTATCTACAACAGCAGTATCTAGAGATCCAGGTTTGACCGCTTCTAACACCGCGCAGGATAACACCGCCATTGAGATGGATTCTGTTAACAATCCCTTGTTTCCTACTGCTTCAACACATAATTAGGAAACTGAATATGCATATCCCAATTCCATGTCATTGCCTGACGTACGACCTGAAGCCACAAATGAATCACGTTTTTTCCTTTGACTCACATTCCATTGCATCACAGCCCCCTTCTAAATTTTGCATTTTTGTTGCCTGGTTTAAACGAACTTACTTGATTTCACCTTGGACTTACATCTGGTTGGTGCTAATCGCAATTTTTTTGTTCATGTCCATTGGTTTTGTGACTTTATTTTTTCTTCTGATCAATGGCCACTATCTACCTGAACGCTTTGCTGTTAAACGGTTGATGGAACTTTGGCTCCGCACTCTTCTTCACACATCATGAAAAGAGACCAGACTTTTGTCAACATCACTGCCTGGCCAGTCATCAATGGCATTGTTTGGGATGCTAGAGATTTCCAAATCCATGGCCCTACAGAGATAATTAATGTCCTTAATGTACTACAGGTTTCAGTGGGTGATGTGAAACATAACATAAGATCTGATGATTGGGACGGACAGGCCTTGCAATCCTTGTTCGCTGATTTGAAATATTATGCTGCTTTTGATGCGGAAGATTTATATTTAAATACTGCAAATTATGCTGATTTGTTTTGTTTCCAACATTATCTGCATAAAGCCAATACATTTAGGAATGTTTTTAATTATACACAATGGGAACATTGCCCAGCTCCTTTGAAGGGCAGCTCTAATACGTTTTTGAAAAATTTACTGATTTTGACACGTCCAACCCTGGCTCGTTCTATTTTAAATCGAATGTCTCCTTTAATTCTAAGGTGATGCTCACCCATACTAAATTATTATTTTCTAAATAGTTTATTGACGATTTAGCATTTGGGCGCCATGAGCTTTAGAAATCATCGATTGATCTTAAATCGGTCTGGGGTTCTAAATCGTGGCAGGTGCAAGGCATAGAGGCGTTGCACCGTGCCTGGCTCATTCCAACACAGATTTTATTTCTCAATGACTCAATTTATCAAACTGCCTGTTTTGGTTTGGCAACTTCTAAACAAATAAATGCCCCTGCTATACCTGCTCTGGCTGATTATGAGAACTGGAGCAGTTTTACTCATTATTCCATGGACGAATTACAATCATTTAAAAAAAATACATGACACTTTTAATCTGTCTAGTCTGGACCCCCTAGGTCGGATGGTTTGGCAGGCTAGTTTAGATGCTTGTCAACTTCGTTTCCTCGCCAAGGCTCCTGGTTATACACAGGATAGGCCTGATCCTCGTTTTTCTAACACACATTTAGTTACCACATATTCAGTAGGAAAACTTTGTCAAAACTGGTTGCAACATGAGTATAGAGGCCTCTTGTGTACCCCCTTTGCGGAGGACGCCCCGTACAATGTGGATAGGTAGTCCCCCTGAGGACTTAATATTCTTATGGATCCAAATGTCATTGGGTTTTTTTTTTGTTAAAAGATTTTTATTGATTTTTTCACACCCAAAGTCCTGTGGACCAACATTACACACGTTAGCATCATACTAGGAATCCCCCATCAAAATACACATCAGGAGAAATCCATTCTGCTACGTTCCTACCCCATATCCCCCACCCACCGCCCCCTCTACCCCCACCCCCCCAGTCAGTGTGCCCGCAGCAACCCCTCATCAACCGCCGTCCATCGGGCCCTATGGCCTGAGATGTCCCAGCTCCGGAGAAACGGGCAAACCCCTGTCAGTGTTCTGCACGGGAGAAGGGGCCCCGCAGTGACCTCCCTCCGCAGCCCTGTACCCACCCGCGCTCCTCATCAGCTGTCAAGGTAGAATGCAGATATCGAGTCCTCCATGAGTGTAACTAAGTAACCCTGTCCTGCATGAACTCCCCCGAAGCCCCCGCCGACCCCGTCCCAGGTTCACCTCTCCCGTCCACGTCTACAGAATCCCCATCCTCCACAGTCCTCGTCTCCCAGGAGCGCAGCTCTTCCACCAACACCCCCCACGACCTCGCCACGTCCAGCGCCTTATCATTAGCGGTCCGCCTGGCCATCTGAAGCCGAAGCGTCCCTTCGCTTATCCAAATGTCATTGTTATCGTTTATTTTCATTTATAGGTCGTATATGTGATGCATTTCTTTTTACATGCTGTGCTATTCCTGATGATTGCTCCCTTTTATGTTGTTGTTTTTATTGTATTGTTATTTTGCGAATTTTCAATAAAAAGATATATAAAAAAAAATCTTGTGGCAACACTCGTCACTGGCTTCAGTTAAACACCATTTGTCGTTATTATCAGGTGACATTGATTTGACAGACTTTATAAAAGGACCCGCAGGTCCAAGATCAAAACGATATATATATGCTACTTCCAATGAAATCTGGAAACTATCCCAAATTGAAGCAGCTTCGCGTTTAAGGGCAATAGATCAGGCTAATCTTGAAAAAGTGCTTGCTGTTGTTGATAATAGTATTAACACCCTTTCTTCCCGCATTTATACATTGGACAATATTGTTTCATCGGTTGTTGACATCGTACAAGAGGATGTTTCTATTTTGTATCATGGTCAGAATCAATTGCGTTCAGTAATGCAGTTTGCAGACTTTACAGACTCTTAAGATGAGTAAAGTTCCTTGGGGTTACCTGAATGTGTCATCGTTATTTTTGCCATTTAACTTGACAACAAAACAACAGTTTATGTCCATGAAAGATGCTACATATTCCCTGTTGCACATTGAAAGGTTGGAGCCGTTACCATTCTCTATGGCGGAAACAGACTCTGCTGTCTGGCTCATCCATGGGCTGATAACTCTCCCATTTTCTTTATTTAGATTCACCTCTTGTATGAAACACTATCCACTGGGTTGTTATGAGCCATTGGGAAGTGCGTTATTGCACGAAGTATGGTCTCTGCCTTTCACATACAGATGCCTTAGGGATGACAAAGAAGTATACCTTACTGGGGAATCATGTGAAAACACAATAGGTCATTCCCTTGTCTGTAAAAATATCAAATTACACGGCGCTAGCAACCTTACTGCCCCGAATCTGGCATTTTTTTTACGGGGTACACCCGTGCTGCCTATATCACCGACTTTCACACTGCTTGCCAATAGTAGTTATTTGCTTTTAAATGATGAGGATTGCTGTGGCATGTTAGCAGGCATCCCTTACATAGTAACCGTTTCACAGCGTGTAATTTGCTGTAAAATGTTTCTTTTTCCACCCCCACACGGGAGTCTCAATAACTCGATTTGGCCTTCCATTCCGACCTTGAAGGCAGATTTCAATAAGTTGAGCAGAATAAGCGCATTGTTGTCCCAAAAAGAAGTTTCTCTCACATTTGCCTTTGAGACATTCGTACTTCACGTGGCTAATACTCGTACAGAGGTCCAATCACTTCTTAATACTGACCTCCCACTAGATTTTGATGCGTTAATTCACACTATCTTCAATGCTTTTAACACTACTGGCATTGCCCATTTTTTTTTTAAAGTTGTGGGCTCTGGCCTCGTTACCTCTTTCCAAATATATTTGGTGTGATACCAGCTTTTATTCATTCTATTCTTTCCAGTATCTTTGGCGGCTTCCCCTTATAACTTGCCATAGCCGCTGGGATCTTGCTGTTGATTTGCCTGCTACGAAATGGATGCACATCCTGTGGCTCTGCACGGCGAACTCCGGCTGCAGATACTACGTAGCCGCATGTTTGAATGCTATGGTGCCTTACCCTTGGCCACACTAAGTGTGGCTTATGGGGTGCCGCTCGTGAGCGTTGACTCATCACTTACCGGAGCAGGAATTCTACTTTGCCCGATTCACCAGACTTGTGGGAAGGTTGCTGTTGCTGTAGCGCTGGACGCTGTGGGGGCCTGATTGCCGGGACTGCGAGGACCAGGGTGCTGTCGGCGGAAAACATCTAGCGCACCTGGCAGCTCTTCTCGGCCCCGCCTCCCTCTACTACAACACGCCTCGCGGCCCCCGCTTTGCGGGAGCCGCTCGTGGGCGTTGACTCATCACTTACCGGAGCAGGAATTCTACTTTGCCCGATTCACCAGACTTGTGGGAAGGTTGCTGTTGCTGTAGCGCTGGACGCTGTGGGGGCCTGATTGCCGGGACTGCGAGGACCAGTGTGCTGTCGGCGGAAAACATCTAGCGCACCTGGCAGCTCTTCTTTGCCCCGCCTCCCTCTACTACAACACGCCTCGCGGCCCCCGCTTTGCGGGTGCCACTCGTGGGCGTTGACTCATCACTTACCGGAGCAGGAATTCTACTTTGCCCGATTCACCAGACTTGTGGGAAGGTTGCTGTTGCTGTAGCGCTGGACGCTGTGGGGGCCTGATTGCCGGGACTGCGAGGACCAGGGTGCTGTCGGCGGAAAACATCTAGCGCACCTGGCAGCTCTTCTCGGCCCGCCTCCCTCTACTACAACACGCCTCACGGCCCCCGCTTTGCGGGTGCCGCTCGTGGGCGTTGACTCATCACTTACCGTTGCAGGAATTCTACTTTGCCCGATTCACCAGACTTGTGGGAAGGTTGCTGTTGCTGTAGCGCTGGACGCTGTGGGGGCCTGATTGCCGGGACTGCGAGGACCAGGGTGCTGTCGGCGGAAAACATCTAGCGCACCTGGCAGCTCTTCTCGGCCCACCTCCCTCTACTACAACACGCCTCGCGGCCCCCGCTTTGCGGGAGCCGCTCGTGGGCGTTGACTCATCACTTACCGGAGCAGGAATTCTACTTTGCCCGATTCACCAGACTTGTGGGAAGGTTGCTGTTGCTGTAGTGCTGGACGCTGTGGGGGCCTGATCGCCGGGACTGCGAGGACCAGGGTGCTGTCGTGGAAAACATCTAGCGCACCTGGCAGCTCTTCTCGGCCCCGCCTCCTCATTGACATCATTATTGCTATATACATACCTCCCCACACGCGCTAGCGGGACGCGCACGGGACGCTTACCGGGGCGAAGAGCGGGCCGTTTGAGGCCGTTCGAGACTGTACGAGGCTGGGCTGGCCTCCCCCCCTGGTTGATAATCTTCGTAAGGCAAATATAATGGCCACTGGATTGTTGCGGACGGGCACTAAGGGGTGCAACGTTATGGGGACATTGGACAACTTTATAACTCGTGCGAGTAACGTTCTGGCCTATGAGATCGCTGCCACAAAACGTAGATTATCCCTCGATCCATTACTAGGGAAAAGATCCTCACTGGGAGCTATCGCGCTTGCTCCCTCTCCCGATAACTCTGAGCCCCCCCCAACAAGTGGTCATATAGATGAGGCATTGATAAGGGACTCACCCCCCCTCGCTGGTTCTACCTTAGCTAATTCGTTTCTTTCTGGGTCTACTCAGGGTGATAATCATGCCCCCGCACCTACTGTTAACTGTCCTAAAACAAGGTCCATGGTCGACCGATCTGTTAGAAGGAAAAACACTGGGATAAATCCCCCAGTCACAAAGGGCAAGAAACGAGAGGGTGCTATAATGTCATATCCCTCTAAAAAAAAACAAAAAATATTAGCTCCCAATCCTGCTCACAATACCCCTATGCTAAGTATAGATCCACAAAATATCCCGACCCAGGACCCCGATATACTTACTATCCCTACAACTATAAGTGAGGAAGTTTTGGGGGTGTCGCTTCCCAGTGACTTTTGGGATAAAATGGCTGATGTAATTGACGGAAGGTTGTTCCCTCTAGTCAGGCGCCTTTCTGCTCTAGAAGCGAAATTAGCATCATTAGTTGAAAAGATTCAACCTGACATTGCACTTGCAGTATATCCAGCCGCGAAAACATCTAGCCACTATTCAACTACATTGCCCTCTAACATGCCGAGCAAAAGGATTACATCGAATATCTCTCATTGTAATCTAGTTGAGAATATAGGGGAATTAGCTCCTACCGAGAATGGTAGACCTTTCCCTCCCGCTCCTCCACACCAGACTATTGCTCCCACCATAGCTGGCAGCCTTGTAGATCCCCTAACTCAGCTTCCTCCTCCTCCTCTGATTAATCTTAGACCTAACACTCTCCCCAATATTAAGATCCTCTCGAGACTCGATCTTCCGCCTGATTGTAGTCCATATGTTGTTGTCCTAACAGGTGTACCCGAACTCCCGAAGGATAGAGCCGAACCTTATCTATCACTGAAGTTTAAGGCAATACACTGGATGAATACACATAGACCTTTGCCATCCAATTTGAATGTGGAAATCCTGATGGTTCGAAGAGTTTCCTGGGTGGGTCGGGGCCCGAAGAATATAAGGGGAGACTGTATAGTTGTAACCTTTAGAGATCCAAGGGTGCCAAAATATGTGTTTGAGGGGGGATGGGCTGACATTGCTAATGGAATACACACCTCTCCCCTTTCACACTTTTATCCTCTAGGATCACTTACCTATAAGAGGGACATAGTTAATGTGCAACTGGGTAGAGAGAGACTGGGCTTTGGCCAAATTGGAAATCAAGAGGCTGACACATATCCGTTACAGTTCAATATACCCTGCCACAATAGGTTCAGTCCCTTGGACTGTATAGATTGACTGAAGCCTAATCTTGTCCAAGGGCCTGCCGTGTTATTATCGATGGAGCTAACCCCGAGTTTGGTTATTCCCCCATATCCCTTGGTACCCCTGGGTTATGATAATAGGAAATTCTGGGATGGTGGCCATGACCTAAGCTTAGGGGGAAAATCCCTAAGACCCCCTTCGATAACCTTGGATTATCAAAGATTAGGGGAATTTAGGCCTATTCTGGGAAAGGTTGATGGCCAGGGCATCTCTTCCACTTTGACCTCGACCGTGTACAAGGATGGACACTCTGTAAAAGGGCCAAAAAACCGAGTTACGGTGAGGTCAATGGATTTAATATCTCCTAAGCCAGCTGTGCCCTGTTCCCCCACCCATCTTATTAACACGCCCCACCCTCTTCCTCCCACAGATTTGGGACCAAGAGACATCATTAGGGACAGTTTAGCTATCCCCTTGGGTATTACTCCAACCTCCTGTATGACTCACTCTGGTAACCTCACTACCAATCAGGTTGTGGGGTTAAATATTCTATCCTGGAATGTGGCAGGTCTGACACGCCTGTTAGAACTCCCCGATTGGGGGGAATTCATTGATGGCTATGACATCTGCCTATTACAGGAGACCTGGGCACTGAGGCCTTACCACCGTGTAGGGTTCGCTACCTTTTGGGAACCCGCGGTAAGGTCAAAAAAGGGCAGACCGTCGGGAGGGATGCTTATCTGGGTCCGAACTCATTTGGGATATGACTTTAAAAAAATATGTACCGACTCCCCGGATATCATGTGCCTAGCCATGTCCTCCCGGGATAGCCAGGTGCTGAACCTGATAAATATATACTCCCGCCCAGTGAACTATGGCCAATTGTCTCCCACTCTGGTCAGCCTAGAGGCCTTTCTCAGTACGATTACTAATCCTGAGCATCTTATAATCGGTGGAGACTTCAATTGCCACCACGAACCATTGAACGGGCTAACCATGCCTGTATCCCAGGAGGAGGATCAAGTATGGGATATACCACCACCCAATACTTACCCCACAAAGGCCTGGACGCCATTGGTCCTACAACTCACACAAATCACACTCACCTTTTCGGTGAGAGCATGTAACGGCAGGTTCCCCCTTGATAGCCCAAGTAACTCAACTTTCGAAAGAAATGGGCAATCCTCCATTATTGATTATATTATGATTAGTATGGGACTGTGGCCAAGGATCCTGAACTTTGAAGTTATTAAACGCCATGAAAGTGACCACAATCCCATAGTCGTAACTATGGAGGGTTTTATTACCTCTCTTATTACCGCCAATGATTCACTTACCGTAGTACCTCTGACTGTTACCGGTGGAGCACGGAGAATTAGATGGGAGAAGATTGCTCAATCTGAAAGGGATCTCAGCGCAATGTACTCCGAGATTTATCCTCTCCTAGAGAAAACAATGGGAGAATCTATTATATTTGAGGGTCACGCAAACACTGAACTATTCGGAACTACCCATACAGAACTTTGCGCCATCCTTGGGACCCACTTTAGCCGAGCTATTAGGACTAAGTTAGCACCCACGAGGGGGAAGTCTACTTGGTTCAATAAATCGTGCAGGGAAGCAAAGTTATTGCTCCTGACAACCCTCAAGAATGGCAATATGTTAGAAATTAAGGAAGCAAGGGCTTCCTTTAAGAAAATCTCCCTTGAAGCAAAAAAAGATTGGGAAACTACCAGATGGGAGGAGATCTCATTTGCACTCAAGAATAGGGACCTAAGATCCTTCTGGAATCTAGTTAAGACAGGATCATCAGCCCCTAACCAAGCACTCCAACCCAACCTCGGGGAAGAAATCTGGTGCAGTTATTTTAAAGATCTGTATGCCTCTAACGCACCAGTAGCGAATAAACCCCCCCTTGCTCCTATGCCCGCCTACCTACCATTCCGGGGCCGGCTCAGATGTGCACCCTTAGCGAGGTTAGAGTGGCTCTTAGCAAAGTACTGCCTAATAAAGCCCCCGGCTTAGATAAGATCCCAGGAGAGCTCTTCAAAAGCGAACCTGATATCTGGGTCCCATATCTCTATGGCCTTTTTAATGCAATCCTAGGTGGAATGCCGTTACCATCTACATGGGCCGGAGCAGAGATAATACCAATTCATAAAAAGGGCTCCCCACTCGATCCGGCTAATTATAGGCCTATTAGCCTAATCGATGTAGCTCAGAAGATTTTCGCTCGCATCCTCTTAGGGAGACTCCAGACTTGGATGGTGGATTCTAACATTTTGACTCCTCTACAAGTGGGCTTTAGAGCCAAGATGTCAACCGTGGACCAATTGTTTAGGCTGCAAATGATCCACTGGAAAACTATTATTCTAGAAGGAGGCTGTCTTTACCTCACGTTCGTTGATTTAAAGTCTGCCTTCGATATGGTGGACCGAAGTCAGCTTTGGGAGCTGTTAAAGGAGATGGGAGTACCCCTTTATCTCTGCGACCTATTAGAGCGACTCCACAAAGACACCTTTGCCAGGGTCAGGTTTGGATTAAAGCGAGAACTCACGCACCCATTTGGGGTTGAAAAGGGAGTAAGGCAGGGGTGTGTCCTAGCCCCAACCCTTTTTGCCCTATTTTTAAATGGGCTTGTTGAGGATATTCTGGCCCTAAGAGACATAGATGCCCCCAAGTTGGCAGGTAGGAAAATTCCTGCACTAATGTTTGCAGACGACACCTTGCTCCTCTCCAGGACTCCCATGGAGATGGGAAGAGTCCTGGACGGTTTTGCATCTTTTTGCAGGAAAAGGAATTTAGTCATTAATGTAAGCAAGACTAAATATATGGTGTTCCATGCAGATACCACCAACCATCCTACCCCTAAACTGGACGGTCAGCCGTTAGAACGGGTCAATACATTTGACTATCTGGGCTTGACCCTCAATAATAAAATGACCTGGGGCCCTCAGATCTCTAAAGTAAATTTAAAACTTGTCCAATTAACCGGGGGCATCTCTAAGATGCTCAAAAATAGCCACCTAAAATTGATCAGCCCACTTGTAGAGATTTATAAAACCCAGGCCAGGGGTGTTGCTGCTTATGGTGCAGAATTATGGGGCCACACCCCCTCCCAGATCTTAGTTAAGTCAGAAAACAACTTTTTTAGAAACATATTTGCACTCCCAATGAGTACTCCTATGCAGCCACTTAGGATGGACTTAGGCATCCAACCGATTACGGATATGGTCGCCTCTAGACCAGTAATGTATTGGCGCCGCCTATGGAGTACCCCTGAATTGATAAATTTCCAGGAGGAATTGAAGTCTATTCTGTTGATCCCAATGGCAGGTGCCATCCCTTGGCTAGCTTACATAAAGAAATTACTAAGGGAGATAGGGAGAGAAGACCTCTGGCTCTCTCCTGAGCACGCATGCCTTTCTTTATCAAAGAGATCTTTGGCAAAAATTCTGGAGGAACGAAACCTGACCCACCTTATTCAATCTGCTACTACAGCAAATTTGACCTCTGTTTTTCTTGAGGTCAAAATTAGTTACAAATTTGAGCCTGTAATAGATTTGATTCATTCAGTTATGGCCAAAAAACTGTTTCTACAATTTAGGCATCGCTCCCTCCCGCTCTTTTCGAGAACAAATAAGTGGCCTGGCTCAGTTCGGCAATCCTGCCCTGGTTGTGGTGCTTCTGAAGAAACTGAGGCACACGTTATTTTCTTTTGTCCGGCATACATAACACCTCGCAGAATATGGATAATCCAACTAGCTAAGAATATAGGGGCAAGACACTGTATAGAACTCCATAGGTTGCTAAAGTATGATACTTCTCCCATATATGTTACTGTGATTGCCAAATTCCTCTTCTCAATGTGGCTAATTAGAAGAAAATTGTTACCCCACTAAGGCAACTTTGGTGTTATTATTCTTATTTTATCAACCGTTCTTATCCTATGTAATGATGAATGTGTTTTATTAGACTAATGTTTTACTAATTTTGATAACTGTTGATATTATATCATGTCTTTTTATGCACTTTTATGGCTAATAGCCGAAATAAAGTTTTCTGACTGACTGACTGATTGTCTTTTTGTGCTGCCTATTTCACTTGTGTGCAACCTGTCTTCCACTGCTTGGATTGTCCCTTTGTATGGGCATTGGATTTTTGCCTCCCCAATACGGCATTTCCTCCACCTGACTTTGAACTGCTAATGAGTCCCTTAGTGGCCCATGAGCAGGAATGTTCCAGTGTTGGGATTATGGCCTGCGCAGCGGCGCTGGGAGTTCTGGCTGAATGGGATATCTTTGCAGCAGCAGATGATTTCTTATAACGCAGTTACTTTGAATATCACGCAAGCTGTCCTTTCATGGTGCTGGAAGCGCCCCGAATTGAAGAACATGTATGTTCATTCACTTTACTTAATTGGATGGCAACGCTCTTTTCTGCCGAGAACAATGACTTCCTCTTGGAGGCTATTGCAACATACTGTTCGTACACCCTGCTGGATTGAATTAACCACAGTATCCATGATGGCTTTTTTTAAATTATTTTTTGTGTGCCTTTTTAGACACAACATTTTTTTTTCCTTTCTCTCTTTTATCTCGCTTTCTTTCTCTTTCGGAATATTCCTTGCAAATAAATGGTATCACTGATACACATGCTCTTGATTCTTGCTCAGACTTTTGAAAACTGTGTTCTCTCTAAGACCACTGTCCCATGGACTGACCAAGGGGAGGGTGTAGTGTGGATAATTACACACCTACAGACATTGCTAAGTTAGCATAAGTTGGACGCCATTTTGCCGCTTTTGCTCACGTTACTACATGGCACATTCCGGGTAAACACTTTGCTTGACACATGAGAACTGTCTGTACTTCATGTATTCACTTGAAAACTCTGCTCCTCATCTGCACAGCGTGTTCAAGGTCAAAAACAATGAGCTCTGTTGAATTGCTTTGGTCAGTCTCACATCCCTAGCCATAACATAGAACACAGCTGCAACCCTAGAAATCTGGTGCTTTTAATATTGCTGTGAATGCATGTTAACACACGTGGAGAAAATTCTTTCCAGGATAGAAGAGCTGGACTTGTCCGGAGATGTAGATTCCTGCATCTGAACACGGAGGTATGGGGTCCCCTGACAAAGCCTGGAGGTCTTCTATAATTATAATAAACTAGCTTCTAGCAAGGCAAGGCGCTGTAGTCCTGTTTCCACTATCATTATAATATGATTTCTCCTTTTGTTCTATATGGAATTGTAACTATGCTGATTTGTTTGATCCTATGCATTTTGCTGCTAGTACTGACACGTGTATTGCATTATAGAGCACGTTAGTTAAAATAAACATTTTAAACTATACTTTGACTCTATTTACTCATTTTGTGGACAAGTACGAGAGTTTGAACGAAAGAGTGTTCTTGTTCCCACGTATCCTGAGAGAGGAGGGAGTAGCATGTTCTAGGATGTCTAATCATTGGTAGCTTTGCTGTAGTATAGAGAACGAATGAGACACTGTAGCTAGTCGGATAGGGGCTCTGGGCACCGAAGTGGGTATTGGTACACCACTACACACTGAGGTCCTGGTTTCCTGCGCATAGTTCTGCATATGTGCAGAATCCCTGCAACAAAAAGTAACTATACCTTAAAGCCTAAGACGTTTTACTTACCTTCTATAATGAGATCATAGGCATACCACCTCTAGTAGTCGATGTAATCTGATAGTAATCAAAAACTATTCCAAAAGTAATTACTGTATAATTTAAACTACGTTTTGAACCAATACCGACCTGTAACACTTGCAAATCCATTCCCAATCGCATTTCTATGTAAAGTATTACAATTGAAAGTACATTTTAACTTCCTGTACCAAGTCCTGCTTGGTTCCAGAAATAAAACATAAGTATACATTTTTTTATACTTACCCAACTGGTCTGGACACTTTCTCTGAGTATGTGTAATTAGTCCTTGATTGAGTGAATACAATAAATGCTTAACACACCCTCTGGGTAAGCCTAACTGCTCGCCCACACTACCACAAAGAGAGCTGTTAGTACTTACCTAATTTAGCCTCTGCTATACTTCCCTGGACTATGTGCACACTATACCTTACTTTGGTATAGTTTATACAGAGCCAGCTTCCTACACTCAGTGACTGCTATTACCAGTCCAGGAATGCTGCATCATGATGTGAACTATTTTATATTCCCTGCCAAGGAAGTGCACTAACGAATTTGTATTTTATAAGGGGGTGACCACGTTGTGCACAAGCAAAATGTAGTCATTCAAAACGAAGGGAACCAGTGACTGAAGTAGCTGATGCACTGTACCATGCTGTAAGCTGTGATGGGAAGAAGCAAAATGTAATTGACAATTTAATGGTCTATTGGATGAAGACCACCTATGAAAAGCCCCTTTATGCATGTGCATATTCTGTTATTTATTTGAAGAAACAATAGTCTGTCGAGACAGCCAAAGCTTTCTCAAAGCTCAGACCTAAATACACATTAGTACAGCAAAAGCTTTGACTTTTAGAGGCAAGATCTATTAGCTTTGCCCTTGCTTGTTATTCTTGTGTGTTGAAACTATAAATAATAGTTACTTTTTTCCCCTTTAACAGGCATCCCGACTTCTCCATGGAAATCAGTCAACACAGCTTATCTTGTCAGCAGCTTTTCCACTCCCACAGAACACCTTCGGTCAGTCCCATTTCCAGCAACTGTCTCAGCAGCAGCAACAACTTTCACATCTCAGAACTGACAGCTTAAGCGACAAAGTCCAGCAACAGTAGTGTGCCCGTGCAATGCATGTGGGGCTATGCCGTAAGCACGCACACTGATGACAGAAGTGGCAATGGAAACAGGTCGAGAACTTCAAGACATACCTTTGGGAGCATCTCTTCGGTAGAGTGTAGGCAGTTGGACAGCATGGCCATTATGGAAAGTAGCCTTCACGAGGTTTGTTCTCTACCCTGGCCTGTATTAAGGCGAACCGATCACGGCAAACTCTCAGGTCCGAAAAGGGCACACTAAGCTTTTTTCAAATAGGTTTCTGCAGATCATTGTGTGTGAGTTTTAATGTTACAATGAAACTTCTACAACTATCTCCCGAATATGTTGAAAATTGTGAGACGACAGCCCAAATTCCCTCTATTTTTGTACAGATGATTATGGGACACTAAATATTTTCAGAATGTTAAGTGAAATTTTACGTTTAACTGCACCAATGCTGTAAACTTTTATATACATAATGTAAATATGTCTAGGTAAAAGAGCAAAATATTTTATAAGCTGCATGATGGTACTATCTGTATTTGCTGGTGGTTGGGTGATTTCTTGAATCTACGAACATTCTAAAAGTGTGTTTTTTTGTTTGTATTTACAGTGTGATTATGCACCATTACTTTGACTTTGTAGAAGTAACTTGTTTGCGATCATCTCGTGATTGTCAGTTTGTTGATGTGGTATAGAGCGTTCGCTATGACTCTAGGTTAAACAATTCATGCATGGTGGTGTCCTAAACCGTCAACACACCACAATTAAAATCACCATCTTTATTTCTTTGTCAAAAGCCCACAAAGAAACCTTTTTTCCTCTTTGCTGCTTGGCGGTCTTGAATTTTACCTCTGAGAGCTATTTTTGTCACAAGTGAAATTGTTTATGTGAAGTGCTTTTAAAAGAGTATGTATAAATATTTATATTTGAGTTTTATGATTCTAATATTGTAAGGGTTTGGCACAATTTAACTCTGTCACACAGGGGCACCTGTTTGTGCACCTGCCACACATATGGTCTCGCCCGCCTCACATATGTTCTCGAATGTTTTCTATTTGTAAAAGAGTATTTAGGGCTATTTAAAAGAAGAAATAACACCGTGCTGTGCCTTGATGTTTTGAATCAGTAGATAAAACATATCGCCTGGGTATGGCACCAACCGAGTATTTGAGTTTCTTTTCAGTTCATTCATCACAAGATATTGCCAAAACTTGATATTGTTTATTTTAGTAATGGCTACTAACGGACATCGTGAGAGAGTATGCCTTCTTCCTACAGAAATACTCACTATTTGCTTAGTGAATGTTGCCGTAACCCCTTTCAGAAGGCTGCAGGCTGGGGCTACTGGGCCCAACCATGTAGGTTGAGGCCTTTTACTCCTGATGTCCGAGGATGTGGCTTACTAAGGATTCTGAGCAACTGAGGCAAGTACACCTTCTGCAGCTGACTGTCACTGGAAAACGTGTCTGAACAGTAAGCTCCCTCTGGGGTGGGCGGTTGGGGGAGGTCAGGAGGATATCAATGAGTGAACATGGACTCACAGCAGCAAATGCTCGCAGCAGCAGCAGGAATCAATGTCCAGCCAAATGCTCACTTTTATGTAAAAAGAGAAATATTTTATTTCCACAGCTAGCCACACAAAGGAGAAATACACATTCACAAATAATAACACAGTTCCCCTTGAGGTAGGGGTTCTAGTGCTTCAATGACTATTCCCTGTCCCACTCCATCCTCGTGTTAGCGATGGTGTTTATTCCCAATTCACTGGTGGCTACATCCAGGAAATGCCCTATTAGCAGTCTATGTCTTAAAAGTCCACTCTGACTCTTAAATTGAAGTCAAAATTGTCCTAGCACTACAGCATTCTCAGCAGTGAGTTCCCACGGGGCCAATGGGCCCGAAACAAGTCTTACCTGCTCCAGTAGAAGTGAAGCATGCAGAGTCCTGGAATGTGCCCCATTCACGGGCACTCGCAGCAGCTCAAGCCTGATCAGGTGAGTCAGCTGTGTATGGACTTAGCAACTGCACTCATCAGGCATAAGCTCTCTCTCCCTTTAGGTTGCGTTCTGGCAGCGATCTGAGGTTTTCTACACTCCTGCGGGACAAGCATATCCACTAGCTGATGAAGGAAGGGTGATTCAGACGCTCTGATCCTCAATCCCGAACTTGGGTGATGAAGCGCACATGGCGCATTCACTTGCTCAACTGAGTCGGACAAGTTGCGGACCTCGTTGCTCCCGGTGGCCAGTGGATCACCACCACTTGCAGTCAGTGGGCTCTGGCCCTGTCAACACAGAACAAGTATTTAATGCAGCCCCTTCTGGCATAGAAGTTGCTGCACAGCATGTGGTGCAGCAGCCGTTTTCTCACACATCAAAAAGGGAGTTCACTCAACAGGGCTCCCCTCTGGACCTTGCTTCCTCCAATGCTCTCCTCTTCTTCACAATGTACACTGGTCGTGGCAAGCAGGCAGGCGATGGTGCTCCGGGGCAGGTGGTCTCCGATTTCCTAGTTGATATCCCCTCACACATCAGGGAGACGAGCATGTCATGGCCCCTGTTCTGGTCACAGGCAGAAGTCTTGCAGAGGTTCCCCCTCCTCACCCAGCTTATCTGGCTGCTTGGCAGATGACAGTTTCTGGGGTCTCATTCTCCCCTCCTTATAGTCCCATTTCCAGACACTAAATGTGATTTATGATCTCAGTCTTTGAAGTTTTATGTTGGGGCTCTACTTCTTTTGAAGTATCTGCTTCACTGTTCCCTTTTGTTAGAAATGGAGGGTCTCTAATTGGCAGTGGTATGCACCTTATCCAAGTAGGGACCCTTCCTTCTAGTCAGGGTAAGGGAGTTACACATCCAAGATAACCCCTGCCCCCCCCTGTTGGTAGCTGCGCATGAGCAATCAGGCTTATTTCAGAGGCAATGTGTAAAGTATTTGTACATAACACATACAGTAACACAGTGAAAATACTACAAATGGACACCACACCAGTTTAGAAAAATATCCAATCTTTATCTAAAGAACACAAGACCAAAATGACGAAAATCCATATATAGTCACAATATCACTTTTAAAAGGTGTAAGCAATTCTGTCTCTATGGATGTATTCATTTTAGCACAAAGTACCTTTAATGCGTCAAAATCCAAGACAAAAAATGGCAGCAAAGGTGGAAAGTGTCAGAAAACATAGCGATGCATCAGTTCTTGAGTCCTATGGGAATGGATGCTTCAGTTCCGTTGCACACAGGAGAAGTGTTTCATTGATTCCTTACTGCGAGCAAAAGCGATGTGTTGATTTCCAGAGGCAACTCCTTTAGGCAGGGTGATTAGTTGGAAACTTGGAGCACAGGTGCGATGCATGAGAAAATCCACATACCCTTGAGGAAAATTGGTAAAGCAGGATACAAGAAAGCAAAGTCAGTTCTTTTACTGTCCATAGAAATCAAGACACAGCAAAGTAGCAGTACTCCTCCTGACAGCTCTTTAACTCTTCTTCTTGGCAGAGTCCTCAGTCCAGAAGGGTTCTAAAAATGTGGGGTGACAGTAGGCCTACTTCAAAGGAAAGTCTTTGTTGTCCACAAAATCCTGCCTCGGCTTCAGACACACTACGGGGGGGGGGTGGAGACAGCATTGTGGGAGGGCAGGCATAGCCCTATTTAGGTGTCACTGACAGCTCCTCCCACCACTCTAGCTCAGAAAGGCCCATCAGCCTGGGGATGGGCCATAAGGATATGCAGGACACATCTCAGCTCCCTTTGTGTGACTGTCTAGAGTGAATACACAAACAACCCAGCTGTCAGTCTAAACCAGATGTTGATTCCATAGGCAGGCAGAGGAACAGGGTGGTAGAGCAAGATAATGCTCACTTTCTAAAAGTGAAACAGTGGCCAGATCGGAAAAAGCAACAAGAGGCATAGGAGAACTGAAAATATCAAAATATCTCCTAATACTATATGGAAAAGAAGAAAAACAGTGTTGTAGATTCTGTCCACAGTTATGAAGTTAGGGCAGCAGACAAGATTTCAAAACCAGAAGATTAAGACACATACACATAATTGCATTTCGGAAAGTTTAGTTACATAAGTCAGTCTCAAACAATATTCATATTTACACATTATATCAAAAACTCTTAGATCCACAAATGGATTAAGTGATAAAGATGAGTGCTCAGAGAAGGTGCTTGTGTGGATAAGGAGTAGAACAAGCATTTGCAATGCAATAGGTCTCACATTCACGGGATTTTAAACTATTGGCATTGTAAATGACAATGCCTTTTATTTATCTGTTTTGATAATTAACACATAAATAAAAGGCATTGTCATTTACAATGGAAATAGCTCAAACTTGTCATTGCAAGACCTATTGCATTTCAAAAAAGCAGCCGCCATTGTCCCGGACTGCATGGAAAGTGAAAGCGTGCACGGCACACTGAATGTTGCAGGAAAGCATGGCGTGCCTGCAGTAGGAGAATCTCGTTAAAGAAAATAGCACTTACAGACTAAATAACACATACCGTGTAACAACCAAAGTAAAAGGGCCAGTCCTCATGGGAGGTTACAAATGAAGACAAGGTGGTACTAAGACGGGACTAACAAGCCTATTAATGAATCAGAAGCCAGCATTTACGAAGGACAATGACACAAGCCAATTACATTTATATGGGCTGAGAGTGGGCGGGGCTTCAAGTCCATATTCTAATAGAGCATGCCTCTCAGAGCAGCACATGCGCTGCCGAGGCTCGACCTAAAAATCCCTGTCTCGCTGTCATCCGCCCACATTGCCCTCAAGAGTGTCTCTCACTAAAAAGAAACAACTTTCCTGCCGTCCTCTCTCCATCTTCTACTGACCGGTGATGCTTTCCTGCATGCCAACCGTGAATAAAGTACCTGGGGGCAGATTTACAATTCCCTTGCGTGACTTTTGCGCTGCAGTTGCGTCACTTTTTTGACGCAACAGCAGTGCAAACAGTGTATGATGGTCAATGTCTGAAATATGTAAATGGCAATAAAAATAAGTTTAAAAAAAAAAAAAAACAGCAGTGCAAACAGTGTGGCCTATTTACAACTTGACGCATCTAGGGAGATGCGTCACGTTGTAAAACTCTGCGTCACATTATACCTGCTTCAGGTATAATGTATGCAGGGTGGGCGTTCCCACGCAGGATGGCCTCGTAAAAGTGACTCAGTGAAATCTACAAGATTTCACTGCGCCACTTTTAGGAAGCCACTGCGTCAAAACTTTACGCCTGCTTCAAGCAGGTGTAAGTAGTGACGTAGTGTAGTGAGAATAGGCCTTAACACGCATTGCTGGAGTTGCGCCGTGCTTGCGACACAACTCCAGCAATGCGTAACTTTTCCGCCAACAGATGCGTCAGAATTTCTGACGCATCTGTCAATCCTTGCGCCATAGTGCGCCGTATTGTAAATACGGCGCATCTATGGTGGCACAAGGGTTTCTAAGGGTGGCGCAGGGAAAGTGACGCATCTGTAGAGATGCGTCACTTTCTAGTAAATCTGCCCCCTGGTATCCAGCCACCCAAACCCACCATCCTCGACAACACCTTTTCTGCTCTACTGAAGCTGCTCTCAATGTGAGAAAGTGCTTTGCTGAGCTGGTAGCATTTCCCAGCTAGACCTAGGCCTGAGGGGGGATATGGCGTGTGGTGGTGCCACAGTGTCACCCACTTTCCTCGGGTCTGTGGAGACACGAAAAAGGCTGAAAGTGGCAATCGAGGTGCAGCTGTCATTTACCATTCCCCAACTTGGCTCGGGCCCCTGGAGACCAGAGGCAGAGGAAACACCAAGAAAGAAAGTGCTTTTCTTGGTATCAACACAAAAGGGACAGTAACTTTAGTTTTTTTTTACTGTTGTGATCTAAGAGTGGTGAATAACTGGATTACATATCCACTACTGACAGCAAAGGCGTCCGATGGAAATCATCCATAACATGTTCTCACTATATGAGAAATGACGCCAGCACTAGGCTGTAAAAACGACACTGTATGCAGGGTTTGGTGCAGATTACGGGCTTCCAAGTATTACAATCGCCAGAACCTCACAGCTGAATTTCGAGCTCTGGCTCACTAACCGCAGTCCTCGATCACAAGGAGGATTCCTGTGCCCCAGGTGACTGCACCAGTGTCCTTGACCTTGCACGAGACACCTCACAGGTCCCCACCAAAATAAACCACTGAGCCATCACTCACGAGCGCTGAGGAAATTCAAAAAGGGCCCGTCTTTGCTTGTAACATCACCACGCTGTTGCCCTCACTCAGGCCCCCTTCAACATTCATAGCGTTTCTTTCACGTTCTATACTGTTGCACATATTACACGACCTTTCCTGTTTCCTCGAGCTAAGTCCACTCTGAGACCCGGCTCGAAGCAACTAATCCCCCAGATAACCATCTATTGACCCTTGGTGACCGTTCTCGGCCTCTCCAGTTGTTTTACGAATCACCATCTTCAACACGCAAACACGTCCTGTCGTAAATTAATTCAACCTAGGAATGGCTATGCCATCTGACCTATGGGGTCGGGTAGAGAACACGACCTTAGGGAAGGAATTTCTATTACCCATTATCCTGTATCTTGTACAAAGAATGTTTTCTTGTGGATGATTTGTATTTTTATTGCACCTTGTGGGGGTTGTTGCTTTAGGGGATTCAAGCGCTACAAAAGACAGTGAGCCACAGATTGAAGTGGCAGTCTCCTGAGAACCTACCACCGATGTACTTCTAGGACAACTGTACTTAGCTGCAGCTAATAAATTGAAGTTCCTATGCCAGACAGAGTGTTCCGTGCCTCTGTAATTTGGAAGGCAAACTCAGAAGATTTCAGGCGTACCCTGCGCCGCTGGGCTCTAAAAGCCCGGTTCTTCAATTTGGTGCCCTCTCTGAGGACGCTTCAGAAGACGTTGGTCCAGCCCGAGGATCGTGAGGAGCACCGCAAGGAAATTCCGGAGGACGCGCACCACGTGATCGACCCCTGCATGTCGTAAGTGGACCGAAGGTTTTTTACCGTGTGGCTTCTCCCTCCCAACGGCTGAAAAGACCTGCTGCCCTGACTGCGGCCACGCTTTGGCTCCCTTTGTACTTGGTATAGCGAGACATCAGACGGACCTCTGTTGGCGTACGGAAACACTTGGATAAGTTAAGTATAGTGGCCACTCCTTTGTCTTTGTTTTGTTTTGTTCGACTTTTGCAAAAACCGAAACCGAGGGGTGAGTGCAGTTTGTGTACGATAAAGTGACTATTTAAACCCCTTGAAGTTTGTACAGAAACTAGTGTTGCAGCGATGCCTGGTTTCAGTAAATTTGGAAATTGGTTTGGTTGTAATCGCGATAGGGCTTCCCGACTGGAGGATTCTTGTCCAATTCCTCCGGCCGGAACTCCCACTTATGAAGTATATTCTAAACATGGTATTGGCCCCATAGCTTTTAATGAGGCGTGGGTTCGCTATACTAGAAAAGATGGTGTTTTAAGATGGCCGCAGAACGGCAGTTATGAGCTCAATATTTTAGATAATTTGGAGAACACTTTGTTTAAGCGAAAAGCCCGGCCGGCTATGTTTGACTCTTTTCGCCTATGGCGGAAGGAGGCCAAACAGAAAGAAATAAAACAAGCAAAAAGGGATAGGAGGGATATGTCTATTTTGCAAGCTGCGCAACAGTTTAAAAATTACGAAACCGATCATGCGATTGAGGTCTCAGATAGGCAACATCGTATGGCGGTAGATAAATGTTATCCAGTGTTGCCAACTTCCCCTACGGAGACAAATGTGGACCCTGAGAAGGATCCTTTAATGTCCCATCTGCTGAGATTACCCCCGCCCTATGCGCAGGGAGCTAATGTGCCTTTTGGATTACCGCCTGCCCCCGGAGCGAATGCACCTTTATTGTTAGCACCTGCCCCACCTGTTCCGCCTTTTGTCCCACTTGTTGCTCCCCAACCGGTTCCTGCACCCCCACCACAGTCTTCTCCAGCATTGCCGAGCTCTCCCTTACCTTCGGCTCCCTCTGTAAATATTACTTCCTCTTCTGCTCTGCCTAATATTCTGTCTCCTGTTCTAATGACGAATTCTCCCTCCGCTCGGAGGCGAATGATCGATACCGTTTCTGGCCTTTTGTCCCCTCTCTTCGGGACATTTCAAATGACCCCGGTTCCTCCTCGTAGACAAACTCGTAGTCAGCTACCAGGTCCGGAGGAACGGGAAGTGCTAGACCTTCAAGCCCGAAGGTGGATCACGAATGGCCCCCAGTATAGTGTGCAAGATATTATGGTCACCTTTCGGCAGTTTGAGGCACCAACGCAGAGATATGTTTTTGATGCTATGTGTGAAATTTTAAGTCAAGAGTGGGAGGATATGGGTTTGGGACGAGCCCCTCGAGGCCTGCTCGATGTACAGGCCGAGTTTGATCGAGGACTGATTGTGGGCGCAGAGGTCGAGGACGCGGTAGGAACGCTTGTCACTTTTAGAACGATGCTTGCCTGCCGGTCCTTGCCGAAAAGCGATTCCTCCGTCAGGCGAAAATTAAAGCACTATCCCATGAGAGAGGTTCCCCCAGTGTGGAGAGAGGAGGTTGCAGCCCAGGGTGCTAATCCTCTTATACCTGCTCATTTTCAACGCGTGTGGGTACACGTTCCGTGGAAGCGATCTGAGGTATTGGCCCTTAAACAGTCGTTACCGGACCCCCGTAAAAATCCTGCAGGGTACTACAAAGAGTTGTCTCAAACTGTCGATGCATGTATCATGAATTTGGCCGATATAGACATGTTAATGGGTAATGTGGTCCCACAACCGTTATGGGCTAGGATTCGGAAGGAGGACCATGTAGGAGAACTGGGGGGTGATTGGGCTGCCATACTCGCCGTGGACAGACTCTAAGTGGGTGGTGCCAAACCTGAACCCCTAATTACAGAACTCCCAGCTAGGATCATTACCTTACTGAAGACTATGATGCCCCCTCTGCGAGTTAATTGGGATAAGTTAGCAGCTTGTAAGCAGAAAGCGGATGAAAACATCTCTGATTTCTTCACTCGTTTCGAGGAGACGTTCATCGATCATAGTGGTCAGGATATGAGCACGGAAGGTGGCCAACGATTGTTTGTTAGTCTTCGGCTCAGATATTGGCTACTGCCCAGTATTATGAAAATAGGGACAAAGAAGAAAGAGAGAAACTTGATAAAAAGACCAAAGAGTTGAAAACGAAAGTTCTTTTGCAACAGGCTTATCCTCCTCGCCCTGCCCAACGTGAATATCAGCCGTCTCCACCATACCAGAGACAGTCGCAGAGGGCTGGGCCTTTCGTTCCCCGACCCCCACTGAGCCCAAATCAATGCGCTTACTGTAAAGAAGAAGGCCATTTAAAGTATGATTGCCCGGTTCTGTTACAGCGCACGAGCGGTATTCCCGCGTCACGAGGCCAGAGTGGTTATCAGTCAGCACCAAGAGGTAGAGGTCGAGGTACGCCACCTGATAACCAACGTTCCATGCCCCCTGGAAACTCCACGAATTATTTTGATCAGCAAAATGTTCAGTCTGCCAACTATTACAACAGTGATTACTATACTGAGGATGAGAGTCAGAATTCCCAACCTAACTAGGACAGCCATGGACAAAGTAAGGGAGTAGTATCAGTTCCAGTGGACCAGAGTGGGCCTTATGTTAATGTGGAAGCACTAGGTGTTACAGAGCCATTCCTATTAGACACTGGTGCGACAAAGAGCTCTATGATTCACTCTAAACACCCTGGGGCACCTTTGTCTGGCTGTACAAATGCTTCTGTCGGTTTTTCTGGCGCCCCAGTTCAAAACCCAGTTTCATGCCCTTTGCCCATTTCAATAGGTCCTTACAAATTGGAGGCCCCGCTCCTTTTAACGACTGGTTGTGGTGAAAATTTGTTGGGCTTAGATTTATTGAAGAGATTGTATGCGACATTACATTGTTCCCCTTCTGGTGTACGTCTTACCTTAGGTAAGAAATTGGCCTCACCGGTGTACTTGTCTAAAGATCAGCTTCCCCCTGAATTACAATCTCTTCCAGCCACCCTCTGGCCACCGGCCCCAATGATGTGGGCCTCCTGCGGATTCCTCCCTACATTGTAACACTCAAGCCTAATGCTAAAATTCCTCGCATTCCACAGTATAAAATTTCCAGTGACGGCGAGAAAGCTCTTTTGACTATAGTTCATGATTTGGTACAAAACGATGTGGTTGAAGAGACTAGGGGAAACGTATGTAATAGCCCTGTTCTGCCTGTTTTTAAACAAACCAACCCTTCTCAACCACCTGTCTACCGTTTTGTGATTGATCTCAGAGAGGTCAACAAGATTGTGATACCTCAATTCCCTGTTGTCCCGGATATTAATGCCCTGCTGACGATGGTACCAGCCTCAGCTTCCTGGTTTTCCGTCATTGACCTCAAAAATGCTTTCTTCAGCATCCCCATTGCTGAGGAAAGTAGGGATATTTTTGGCTTCTCCTTAGCAGGCCGAAGCTTCCGGTTCAAGCGAGCTCCTCAAGGCTATTGCGAGAGCCCCTCCATTTATAGTCAAGCATTGAAATCGCAGCTCGATACTTTGTGTTTACCACCAGGAGCCACTCTCATACAATATGTGGATGACCTGTTGGTTGCAGCAGATTCTGAAGACACTTGTAAAAAGGCTACCATTTCACTGCTACGCCACTTATCTGACCGCAACCACAAAGTTTCACCATCAAAATTGCAATATTGTTGCCAAGCCTTTACCTACCTAGGTCATCTCTTGTCAAAGGAGGGACGGCGATTGACCCCAGAACGTATCCAAGCAATTACGCAAATGCCTATTCCATGTACGCAGAGAGAGGTGCGTGCCTTTTTAGGTATTACCTCTTATTGTAGACAATGGATCCCCAATTTTTCCCTCCTGGCAAAGCCCTTGTTGGCACTTACTCTTAAAGATACACCACACCCGCTTCCATGGACTGCGGAATGTCAGAAAAGTTTCAAGGATTTGCGCACTGCCTTGTGCTCTGCCCCTGTGTTAGGTACTCCTGATTACAGTAAGCCTTTCACACTCTATGTTCATGAGAATGAAGGTTGCGCGTTATCAGTTTTAACGCAGCGATTTGGGGACAAGCAACGCCCCTGTGCCTATTTTTCGGCCACGTTAGATCCAGTGGCCAAGGCATTACCTAGCTGTTTGAGGGCTACAGCAGCAGCGGCAGTTTCCATTCGCCAGTCTGCTGGATTGGTATTAGACAATACCCTTGTAGTCAGGGTACCGCATGCTGTAGATACCCTCCTAAATAGAACAAAGACTCAACACCTCACGAGTGCCCGCCTTTCGGGGTACGAATTGACACTCTTGGCTAGCCACATACACATTAAGCGATGTAATGCCTTGAACCCAGCAACATTGCTGCCAATTCCAGTAGCAAATGACACTCAGGAGCAACACGACTGCTTCCTCCGCACGGAGGAAGAGACAAAAGGCAGAGTTGATTTAAAAGATACTCCACTCCCGGACCCGGATGGGACCTTATGGGTGGACGGTTCTTGTTTTAAGCTTCCCAATGGTGAAACGACCTCAGCCTATGCAGTCACTACCGTATACACTATTGTAGAAACAGCACGTATTATACATAACTCAGCCCAGGCAACTGAATTGATAGCACTGACTAGAGCTTGTGTGTTGGCTGAAGGAAAAAGGGTGAATGTGTATACTGATAGTCAGTATGCGTTTGGAGTGGCCCACAGTTTTGGCCGCCTGTGGAAGGAAAGAGGGTTCCTCACATCCCATGGCACTAAGATACAGCATGGCCAATTGGTAAATGACCTCCTTGAATCACTCACCTTACCCACTCAGATAGCGATTGTGAAGTGTAGTGCACATAAGAAGATCACTGATGATGTAGGTCAAGGAAACGCTTTTGCAGACCACATAGCGAAAGAGACAGCTAGAGACACTACAAGCCGCATGTATGTTGTGGGCTCTGCTAGATGGGTCGCACAATGGGGGATGTGTGAGAATACTGTGGACAGTGTGAAAATGATCCAGGCAGAGGCCACAGAGAAAGAATTGAGTACGTGGAAAGAAAGTATAGGAAGATTGGATGTGACAGGGTGCTGGACAGACTAGTCAGAACATCAACGCTGGTTGTTACCAGATGCTTATGTACTCCCAGTAGTTACCATGGCACATGGTCCAGCCCATATTAGCGCTAAAGGTATATGCAAGTTTCTGGCTCCGGTATGGAAGAATGTGGGGATCCCTAAATGTGCAGACAATCTGGTTAAGCATTGTATTGTATGCTTAATGCATAACCCAGGGAAGGGAACACCAACACCAGCAGGACACTTTGCTCCCCCAACTTACCCTTTTGAGGTTTTACAAATAGATTACATCCACATGGAACGATGTAACAATCTGAAGTACGTTCTTGTTGTGGTATGTGCCTTCTCCCGATGGGTAGAGGCCTATCCCCTGAAAGATAATACTGCTCTATCCACGGCAAAAGTCCTTTTGAAGGAGTTTCTGCCAAGATTTGGGTTACCAAGAGTTATCTGGAGTGACAACGGAAGTGAGTTTGTGGGTCAGATCATGCAGAAAGTATGTGCAGGCCTTGGCATTCAGCAAACATTCCACGCAGCGAACCATCCTCAGTCAGCAGGTTTGGTGGAATGCTATAATGGCACCCTTAAGCTGGCGAAAATACAAGCCAGCACGGGTCTTGCCTGGCCTGATGCCTTGCCCTTGGCTCTCTTATCCACCAGAACAACCACCCATTCCCGTATGGGACTTAGTCCTTATGAGGTTGTCTTTGGACGCCCTGCAAATGTTTGGGGAGTCCCAAGGCCAAAGAAATACTCCGAGATAGAGCATCCATTATTGATTGACTATTTACAGGATCTAACCACTAAGTTACGTGTCCTTCATCAACAGGTACAAGATACTTTGCCCCAGGCTTCAACGGATCCTGGTCACACCATACGGCCGGGAGACTGGGTCTGTGTCAAAAACTTCCAGAGGTCAAAGAACTTGGAACCTCGCTGGAGAGAGCCCCGTCAGGTGCTCCTGACGACGCGTACTGCAGTAAAGGTGGTCGCCTTGTTCTGTCCTTTGGCATTGCCAAGGAGATCAGCTGATAGCACTGCACTTTTGAAGTTCCTCTATTATTCTCTGATATTCCCCCACCCTGAGGCCAGGTGACACACACTTCTGCTGCTTTGTTTATCACCACTTGCATATTGCACAGCGCGACAGCCGGTGTTTTTCAGCAGCAAACATCAAAGTTCATTTTTGGTGAAAAATAGTGTTTAATCAAGCTCGGAACAATTATTTTAAGTTATGAATCTCACGTTTAAACAAATCATGAACATTCGTCTTTGCTACCACAAATTATGTATGACAAGCACAATAGAATAGAGGAAACAAGAATGCACTCAAAATACATAAAGTGGTGTTGAATTGCATTCCAGTGCCACTAAGCATCACGCGGGACCAATGCGCATGGAGATGAGTCTAAATGTCACTGGAAGTGAGGGCAAGAGAACAGGATGTAACTCCACGTTTCCAGTAACATAAAGCGGTAAACTGCTTCTTGGCAACTGGTAAAAGAATGAATCTTGGGGCATATTATCACACCCGCAAACAATCCCACATCTTGTTCAACTCCATTCCAGATCAAATGTCTGCGGTAATCTGTGATGTTGACCAGAGGAGAAGGAACTGTGCATTAAGAAAGAGAAGTGCCCCCGCATCTGCAGTGCCAGTCTGTTCTGTGCTCCTAAAACCCCGGCGGCATATGGAGGACGGCGCATCCCCTGTAGGTAGCCACCTTTCTTTCACACGTCTTTACAGTTGATCACTTTCGGTCACTGAGGTGCAGTGACCTCTAGAGCTAAAGGTAAGAAAGCATTTGAACACCCCTATCCCCAAAGGTAATAATCAAAGTGGCCATAGAGGTCCCTGCCACTCAAGTGTATGTGGTTTAAAATTAGTTCCAAAATGGACGATAATCGAACAATATATCTGGCGATATATCCAATGGAAGAAAAGTTGGTATAATGATGTCCATAAAATTGGCTAGAATTCAAAACGGTAGATTAATGCAACTTTTCCATGTTATTCCACATCGTTGACTTGAAAATTCACAGTGGCCAGGTGGAGGTGCAGAAACACTGCCTGCTGTTTGATAAATCGAAACCCGAGCACAACTGTCATATTACACACTACTGTGTTGTCCGCAAATACAGTGCAATATCAAAATATTAGCCATTTTATTGCCTCTTCTCTTTATTTTCTCTTTCGTTGGTCCAGCCAACACGTGTTTCGTCGCCCGGGAGTGCCCGCGACTTCCTCAGGGCAAATCGGTGAGTATGAATCAGGACTAAACCTTGGGACCAGTTAAAAATCCGTCCTGGCCACTAGAACAGGAATTACGGTGAGTCAGTTTCAAAAAGCATATGTCGTATGTATGATGTCGATAAATCGCGACTTCGGAATCCAACTTCTACAATCTTAATTACGGTGACGTGAGTGTACGTCTGACTCTCGGTCCCAGTAACGACGCGGAGTTACATGTGTGTAATATGACAGTTGTGCTCGGGTTTTGATTTATCATTGAGTGTGATCTCTAGGGATCACGAATTGGAAAGGGTGGGTGACCCTTCTCCCTTTGAGCACCTACAAGATACTATAGACCCAGTATAGCACTGATAAGGGTGAGCGCCATTATCAACCAGGGACTTTCATCCGTTCCGTGTGATATCACTGCCTACTGTTTGTAATATTGCGTGTAGTGCATCGTTACCTGCCGTGTTATCGGTCCAGAGGTAAATGTGCCCCAGGGCTCTCCATTGCCTGCTATGAGGGCTGCTTGTGACAGCAGCCTGTCCTGTGCCAGGAGATAGCTGGGTAAGCTCATCTTTCCAGCAAAGGAGTGCATGGCCCAAATTATCGCAACACATCGATGGGGCTCTTCAATGCACAATCAAGTTTTTATCACAGAAGTTATTTTTTCGCTGCATGAGGCAGTTGTAAAATCAGAATTTTTCTGCTTTTGCTGTCAATATAATGGCATTTTTGAGCAGCCTTCCTCGGCCACGGCGCGTGTTTGCGCTGCTGAGCCACCGTGCCCAGCTGGTAGAATCTCTCGAGTGAGGCTGTCACTTGGCAGCAGCGTGTGTGGTTATTTCAGGCAGACAAGGGGGGGGGGGGGGGGGGGGGGGTGTTATGAAGTTGTAATGTGATTTCAAGCTGTGAAAAGCAATTCATAAACCGATGCAAGGAAAACACAATATTTGCTCTGGAAAAATTGCTGATTAGTGTTTGAGGTGAATAACGGATTTTATGTTTCGCTGCGCAGGGTGGAAATGCCGTGAAAACTAACTGGAGGGCACACAGTGTTCAAGAAATATTTGCAATTCTATAGGTCTCGCATTTAAATGCGAGGCCTATGGCATTGCAAACAAACGGCCCCCATTGACACGGCTGCTTCAAAAGTGAAAGCGGGAATGGCCCACTAAATGTAAGCAAAGCACGTTGTCGTGCTTAATGTAGCAGAATCTCAATAAGGAAAATAGTACACGTACCGTGTAACAACCAAGTAAAGCGGCCAGTTGCCATGGGAGGTTACAAATGAAGATATGGCTGTACTAAGGAGGGACTAACAAGCCTATTTAGGAATCAGAACACCGCATTTACGAAGGACAAAGATACACGCCAATTACATGATTGTAGAATGCTATCATACTCATCTCCTCACCTTGTTTAGAAGGCATCTGGCACATTTTCAAGTTAATGCTTCTTGGCTAGATTCTGCTAAAATGAGGCATTTAGTTGCCACCAGTTGTAGAAGCATGCTTTCTACTGGCAAGTGTGGATTTTAGGACAGGGATCAAATGAGGCAATGGCCCTCTATTGATTTTACTTCAAACATCAAACGTGAATATTTCTAAAGGAAGCGGATCTTCCTTTATGCTGAAATTACAATGGGCTGTGTAAAGGATGTTGATGAGTATGGAAACGTGGATTACAAAGATCATTGTACTGCAAGTATTGGAGCTATTGTATTAACTAACTTTCGAGGCATGTGAGATGTAGATCACAGCCATATCTTTCATTTTCTCAATTCTAGGTATCAATTTATGTGTTCGATATTGTAAGACATGCTGGCTTTATAACAAGAACTCATTATTTTATTTTTATTTCTGTTGAACAAGCTTCTATTTTCTACAATTTTTTTTTTTTGTTTTTTTGTTTTTTTGTTGAAAAACCTTTATTGACATTTCAATCATTAACAAGTATGGGCCTACAACCCCCCGGGGCCGGCCGCTAAGCAATCAGAGCAATAAGATCAAATGTAAACACAGGCGGCTCCTCGGAGAGCAGAATCTTCATGCTAATATAGTCCGGCCAGTGAGCCGCGCAGGTAGGACACCAGGAGAAAAAGGGTTTTTTCATTTTATAATGAAACAAGACAGTAGGATCAGGTGCCAAACAATTTCCCAACAGCGACAAGGGGCAGGCAGAATAATAGACGTAAGCAATAAACAGCAATCTATTGGATCAATGGCGCAGACACAGGGAATTCCGGATGGGGAAGAATATCAAAAACAGTTGCGCCTGCAGGCCCCCGTACCTAACGCCCAGAGAACACCCCGGAAACTGTGGCACACATGAAGAGGCGACGATTCACAACAAAGGAGGTGTACCGCGCTGATCCCAGAAAAGAAAGAACAAGAAGAAGCGGAGAAGAAAAAGGAGGCCATGGAAAAAGAGATAAAGACTAAAGAGTCCCCTCCCCCAACCCCCCGCCCTGCACCTCTGCAAATGAGTATGGCCCCCCCCCCCCCCCAGCAGTGTGCCTGTCGCCCTGGAACTAGACCCGAAATATAGAAGAAACAGGGAAAAAGGAGTAAGAAAGAACCCCACCAGACGGGGGGGTGGAGAAAGTATAATAAACTGGAGGAGGGCCCACAAAACATACCCCCGGCTTCTCCCTCCCGCACGGTGAGGTCTCCCCACAGCAAACAATAAGCAGCACCAAATCGACCATATCAAAAAAGGGGATGGGGAGCATTATGCACCAAATATGCTAATAGCTATGTCCTGAGAGTACGCAACCACGAGTCCGCCCGTCTACTAGATGACCACCCCCGAAGGATCAGCCTCATCCTTGACCACTCTTTGCAATTCTGCCCATGCCTACCCCTCGACCCAGCACCATGTCCGATGTTCCAAGGTAAAGGAGTGTCCAAAAACAACCGGGAAGCGACGCACACAGGTGGGGTGGAAGTCTCTGAGTACCAACACAGTCCGCATCATGGAGGGACGTCTTTCCCAGTGCTGCCCCAGGATCTGCACTGCACACAAGGTCCAGGAAGGCTGAATCAGCCAAAGTAGACAAATGTTGCTGGAATTGTACCTGGGTCGCCGGTGGCCGTGCACGGGACGAGGCCACCACCTTCCACTCAGGTTCAATACCTCCGGAACAGATCAAACCCTCAGTTAGCCGATCACACGATAGCATACTGTCCGGAGTGTCCGGCTGTGCACTAATCGCAGGGGTGGCCGCGACATTATCCTCCGGTGTGCAGTGTGGGAAGTCCCTGTGTACCTGCGGACCAGCATGCCGCCACTGTCCCAACGCTGATGCCACACCATCGAGCTTACTCCCCAAGACCCCGACGCCACGAGCCAAGGAGAAATGAAGGGCACCAAGGGCCTCTAGGAGGTCGCCGTACCCCAGCACAGCTCTCTGCGATCGCTCCGCCACACTCCCAAAAGTCACACACTCCCAATCCTGCTGCGACCCAGTGGACAGGATGGTAGGCTGCATCGCAACAAGATGGCCGCCGGGAAGGCCCGACTCGTATAGGGGCCGGGACCCAGGGGCAAGCGCCTCGAGGTCCACGTCGCTGGAGACAGGGGTCCGGGGGCAGGCACAAATTCAGCCGTTGCGTGGACACGGGCAACAGTCGTCCCCACCACGGACCAGCTCCCGCGAAAATCCGGGAGCAGCCCGCAAGGATCAGGGCGAGCCAGGGGCGGCGTCCGGGCAGCTCACCGTCAAAGGCAGGGGCAAGCACCGAAGAATCTGAGAACTGCACCCCCGGGCATGCCCTCGGTCCGCTACGCTCAGCAGTGGGAACGACCACGGCGAAATGCAGGCCGAGGGCAGCACCGCTCCGGTGGACCGACTCCACCCGGTCACCACAGGCCGCCGTTGTTGAACTGCCACCCGGCCAAGGCGTCCACTCGAGGTCCCGGCTCCGGGGCTGCACGGGCCGCAAAGTTCAACTGCAGATTTCTCCGGCGGTACAGCAGCCAGAAACCTCGGAGTCACACGATCGGTTGCCACTCTCATTCACAAACACGATCTCATAGCGCAGACTGAGGATCTCGTGCAGGATTTCCGTGCGGGATGCGGAGGTTCACGGAGCCGGGAATCTACGCTGCCGTCCCGGTCGCCATCTTGGCTCCTCCCCCCTATTTTCTACAATTAATTGAATTGTTGTGTCCTTAAGACAGCTTTGGAGAGGAGGAAAAACTCAAAGACGAACAGCAGATCAAGTAGCAGTGCCTTGACAGGAGTATTTTCAGCCAAACAAGGTATGTTAAATGGTAGCGGCAGTCGTAGTCAGTAACCTTTCAAGTATTGCCCGGCGGTAATCGCCTCTTATACCATTCGATGCTAAACCAATAAAGAGGCAGGCGCCGGAGACTGGAAGGCAGGAAACAAAGTTTTATTCCGTCGGAGTGGAACACATCAGATCAGACAACGAGGTACCGTCACGAGGTGCTCTAACTGCATCTCTGAGGCCTGGCCTCTTATACACAGGTTTATGACTTTATTGCAGGTTTATAATACATGGCACATTCTTGAGATCACTTTGATACCTGAAAGAACATCCTCAGAATCCCCACTTCAAGCTCGTTCCCACACATATCTTACAGTGGAAGTCCCCACCCCACCCACAGTAGGAGATGGCTATCACACAGCTGGACATTCCGCCAATTCCCGGGGGTGTGTGCGACCGGTCGGGTCTCAGGGGGTGGGGGGCCTTGATCTACTGTAATCCCTTTGATGTGGGGTGTTTCCCTTACAGTAGGGGCAATAAACTGCATCCGCGGGGCTAGGTGATGGCCTGGGATCGGTTCAGACAATGGGGCGCAGAGGAAGGGGGTTATCAAAGAGATGCATGACCATGTATGGGATGTCGGTCAGGCGTGGGATGTGGTTCCATGGCAGGGTCGCGCAGAAGGAGAGGGTTTATGGCCCGTGTATGAGAGAGCGGGGGTGGCCGGTGCGCGGGGGAATGCTTGCAGCACCAGGGGGACGCGCTGGCGATCGGCAGTGAGCAGGGAGAGACCAGGGTGCCTAAAATGGCTGCCGTGCGCTTTCCTGTGTGTCGCGCTGGGGAGAGACAAGATGGCGCAGATAATGTTCAGTTCGCAAGCTAAATTTCCACAGTCCTCCCTTTTAACATATCTCGCCAGCTTGTTTAGTTCGGATCTATCCCCATAATACTACGAACTTCCACCTCATACAAAGCTTTCATTCGCTCCGCTTCAAAGTTCAAAGTCTTAGGGCAGATGCAGTTCATAAAAAGCGAACATAAAGGTGGCAGACACTGAATCCCCAAGCAACATCCACATAGTATCACAATTGGTATTAGGATAAATGAAAACAGCCTCCATCCCCAACTTCTAATAGTGTCCCAAAACCAACTTCCCAGTGACCATTCTTCTTGCTCCTGATGAACCTCTGCGGAAAGTCTGTGGAGGTGTTCGATTGCTTTGTAGACTGAGGGTGAGTTATCCGGTACGTAGGTACAACAGCTGGACCCAATGATGCGGCATGCTCCTCCACGATCAGCCAGAACCACATCTAGAACGAGGCGGTTCTGAAGAGCCACCAGGCGGACGGCCTGAAGCTCGGCGGTGTTGTTGGCGAGGATGCCAGCCGTAATGTTCATCGCCGTTTCGACTGCCTGGGTTAAGTGGCGGATGGCACGGCTGTTTGCCATTGGACCCCAGAGTGGAACAAGACCTTTTACTGCGTCCATGAACTGTGCTCCGGTGGAGTCGGCTTGCGCAATGTCTTTGGCACGTTTCTGTCGGTGATGGTTTGCTGGAGCCACATATGTCGGAGGAAGGACAAAAGCGATGTAGCAGGTGCCTCCCCAACCTTTCGGAAGCCAGGTGTAGGCCTTAGTACCACAGACGAAGTACATATTCGGGGAGGCAACAAAGGAGGGTGGATCAACTGAATCCAATGTTCGGGTGATGAGGCAGGAGCTGTGGCCCACCAGCTGCGCCCCCAGGCCTTCGAGGCACACAAGTCCAGTGATGTTGATGACGGATAGGGCCACTGTTAGGGTGGCGGCCGTTCGTTTCCGGAGGTAAGAGAAGGTGGGTCTGGCTGGGTTGTTAAACACCTGCATTTCAACTCGTTCTTTGGCAGGGATGTTCATGTGAAAGGAAGTGTTTGATCTCAGAGGACAGAAGGGGGCAGAAGTTTTTCCAGTTTTGTTCAGCCAGAACCCATGGTAGAAGTGTGACACAGTTTTGCCGGAAGTGGCATTGTCCTTGTAGCTTTCCTGCAGGAGGATTAGCCAGGCGAGGCAGGAACCATGGACCGAAAAAGGTGAAGGGATGAAAGGGATAGAGTGTCCAGTGGCATGTGGTAGCAATCCACAGATCCAGCAATTAGTGGCATTGGAGGCAAGATTGTGTTGGTGGAGCAACTGCACAAAAGAGTTATTCCAGAACTCCTTACGCCTTTCTCGGAGTTGGGGTGAAAGTGAGATCAGATGGTGTTCTTTCATGGTGGTAGGTGGAACGGTGGTCAGCAATGTCTTATGGGCGGGTGCGCTCTCCTCCATGATCCAGAAGGTGACCATGAGGAGAAGGCAAAAGAGAAGGGTAATGAAAAGTGCAATAGTCTTTGAGCTGTGCATTTTGTCAGTCTTTGGGATTTTGTAGTGGATCCTTGGGCATCCGGTTGCTTCCATCATCTTCATGTCGGATGCTTCCATCACCTTCAAGGGACTCGGTAGCGGGCAGAACCACAGACTTTGTTTAGTTTCTCTCCTGGTGGCCTTTGAGGTGGCTAGGCAACCGCTCTGAGATTTCAACTTAGTTCGTGGTCTGCTTAGCCGAAGTTCCCTCCTTTCGTCGTAGGTTATACCCTTCTTTGGATGGGACAGTGGGATCGGGATATTTCGTTAATTCAAGTGTCTCTGTATCCGGGCAGTGGCTCAGGGATGGTCGGTCTTTGTCCAGTAGTTCCTCTTGGGCGGTGATGTTGTCCGTGGTGGTCAGGGTCGATGATACCTTCTTGCAGTGGTGTGCATGCAGCCAATTGCGCTTCCCCTCCACTCGAAGAGCTGTTCGGGTGGTGATCAGGACTTGCAGAGGGCCCGTCCACCGGGGCTCCAGACTCTTGGTGCGCTGGAAGTTACGCACTAAGACAAAGTCACCCGGTTGGATGTCGTGCCCGGGGCCTCTGGAAACGTCGGGAATGGCTTGCAGCACCTGCTGATGGATAACAGACAACGTTTTAGTTAGGTTGTACAAATAGTCAGACATGAGGACGTCCGGGACGTCGTGGATGGATGTTGGTTTCGGTGCAGTCCAAAGGTTCATGGGCCGCCCGAAGACGACCTCGTAGGGGGTTAAGTGGTGTTTGGTGGGGGTGGAACGCATTGATAGCAATGCTAGCGGGAGAGCGTCTAGCCATTTCAGTCCTGTGGTGGCAACTATTTTTGCTATCTTAAGCTTCAATGTGGCATTATGTCGCTCAACCAAGCCTGCAGATTGGGGATGGAAGACCGCATGGAATTTCTGTTTTACACCCAGCCCTTTTAAGATGAGTTGGATAACCTCGGCTACAAAGTGGGGGCCGTTGTCGCTCCACAAAATTCGACAAAGGCCGTACCGGGGGAAGAATTCTTTCAGTAGTACTTTTGCGGTAGTCATAGCGGTGTTGTCGCGGGTTGGGTAGGCTTCCACCCACTTGCTGAAGGCGCACACAACGACAAGTACGTACTTCAAACCTTGGCACCTTTCTAACTGGACGTAGTCCATTTGTAGGACTTCAAAGGGGTGATTGGGAACCCCAAACCCTCCCCGGGGTACAGCAGTTCCTTTCCCAGGGTTGTGTTGGAGGCAGACCAGGCATTGTTGGACCAGACGTTTGGCTGAGTCTGAGATTTTGTCGTTGTGCCAGACTTTGGAGATGAGTTCGATCATGGGAGCAGACCCTATGTGTGCGGGGGAGTGTGCCATGGTCAGCATGGGGATCAAGTATGAGTCAGGTAGCAACCATTTGTTCGAGTCTTTAGTTCGCCAGCAACCGTCATCGTCCTTCAATCCCACCCGGGCCCATTCAGTTAATTCATGTGGTGAGCTGGCTAATTGGATGTCCCTAATCGTTTCCCTAGCATCCTTCCATTTCTCAGTTTGTGACCTGGTTACGTACATACGGGTCGTGGACCTATTCTCGGCTGTGGTTCGGGCAGTAATGTCAGCTAGTGCATTTCCCTGTCCTATAATGTCTGTCACTTTCTTGTGTGCCTGGCATTTGATCACAGCCAGCCGTGTGGGGAGGAGGACTGCTTCGGTCAGGGCAGAGACTAGATCTCCATGTAGGATGGGTGTGCCATGGGAAGTCAAGAATCCCCTCTCCTTCCAAAGGAGCCCAAAGTGGTGAACTACCCCTGCTGCCAGGATGCATGCTCGTGTGAGAGCGATCAGATCAGCCGCCTGTGCGGATCGCTGTGTGATGCGGGCTGTCTCAACAACTGTTCGGGCTGTGGTGACTGCATAGGCAGCGGAAGTGGTGCCATCGGGGAGCTTGATGCATGAGCCATCCACCCATAGTTCTCCGTCAGGGTCCGGGAAGGCAGTATCTCGAAGGTCAACCCTACTCTTGGTCTGTTCGTCGGTGAGAGTCACGCAGTCATGTATGGGGGGCGCATTGGGGTCAGTGTCAGGGAGAGGTAGTAGAGTGGCTGGATTCAGAGTGGTGCATCGTTTCAATGTGATGTGGGGTGCAAGCAGAGTCAGTTCATAGCCAGTCAGTCGTGCTCTAGTCAGGTGTTGAGTCTTGGTCTGGTTCAGGAGGGTGTCAACCGCATGGGGTACCAATACAGTGAGGGGGTTCGAGAGCAGGATCCCCTAACTTTGTCGGATAGAGGCAGCAGCGGCGGCTACTGCTCGAAGGCAGGCGGGCAATGCTCTGGCTACAGGGTCAAGAGTGGCAGAGAAGTAGGCACAAGGGCGTTGTTTAGGGCCTATGGACTGGGTTAGGACAGACAACGCGCATCCCTCCCTTTCGTGGGTGTAGAGGGAGAACGGTTTAGTGTAGTCTGGGGTTCCTAGGACTGGGGCCGAGCAGAGGGCGTCTCGTAATTCTTTGAAGGAGGATTGGCATTCGGGTGTCCAGGGGAGGGGGAAGGGGACATCTTTAGCCAACAGGGAAAGCAGAGGTTTTACGATAAGACTGAAGTTTGGCAACCATTGTCGACAAAAGGAGGTGAGGCCTACTAGAGACCGCACTTGCTTCTGAGTTTTGGGAACAGGGGTTTCTAGGATGGCCTGAATTCGATCAGGGGTAAGTTTCCTCCCGTCCTTGGATAGGAGGTGGCCTAGGTATGTCACTTGGGGTTGGCAGAACTGTAACTTCTTCCTGGAGACCTTGTGACCGTTCTCTGCGAGGAAGTGGAGGAGGTGTATGGTGGCTGTGACAGCAAGTGGGGTGGTGTCGGCCGCCAAAAGGATGTCGTCGACGTACTGTATTAACACCACTCCATCGGGTAATTGGACTGCATCTAGTTGTCTCTTGAGGGCTTGGCTATAAATGCTGGGACTCTCAGTGTAGCCTTGGGGTGCCCTACAGAATCTGTACGACCGGGCTTTCAAAGTGAAGCCGAACAAGTAGCGGCTGTCTGGGTGGATGGGGATGGAGAAGAATGTGTTCTTGAGATCAATAACAGTAAAGGTGGTGGCAGTGGACGGAATTAGGGTGAGGATGGTGGTGATGTCTGAGACCACGGGGTACTGAGGTATGACTACTTTGTTAACTTCTCGTAAGTCAACAATGAAGCGGTATGCTTTCTCATCTCCCTCGCCTTGCTTCTTTACAATGGGTAGGATAGGGCTGTTGCAAATATTACTGACTACTTCTTCTACTACTCCTGCATTGACTAGGGACTGGATGATTTCCACCAAGGCCTTCTCACCTTCGGGCGATATTCGATACTGTGGAAGCTTTGGTAGCACTGCGTCCGGTCGGACGGTTATGTGTACTGGGTCGATCACCATGCGCCCTACATCTGAGTCGGTTTTAGCCCATAGATGTGAGGGTAACGTGTCGAGTAGGGACAGGTCAGCATCAGTTATAGAGAGCATACGTCGTGTGTGACAAGGTCTGAACAGATCTGGGTTATCGTGCAGGATGACTCGAACTCCGTCTGGGGAACATCTGATGGTAGCTCGGAAATGTTTTAGCAAATCGAGTCCCATAATAGCATCGGGGGTGTTGGAGGAGAGCAGAAAGGTCGTGTCAGTGGCGTTATCTTCTAAGTCAAAGGAGATTGGTGCTGATAAGGGGTTAGTGGAGGGCGTTCCATCGAAGCCTATTGAGGTTACGTGTGAGCCAGACAAGGGTGCCCTAGGAATCAGTCGTTTAGATAACGCACTACGTGTCGCCCCAGTATCTACCAGGAATGGAGACTTTGTGCCCAAGACCTTAGCAGTGACGTAAGGACCTTGCTGGTCAACACGGAGTTCGACTGGATCCCTCCCTTGCCCCTGGCGGTCCTATGCGAAGTCATGGGTGCTTTCGTAGTCGGACTGCTGACACTGGTTTTGTCGGGGGCGATCAAAGGTGTTTGGTCTGCCTGGCCTGTCGTTGATGGCGTCGTTCGTGTACCCTCGTCCCTGTCCTCTATTTCTGAGGTCATATGCTGTGTCTCTGGGGTCCCTATTTTTGTTCATTTCCAGAAGGACCGGGCACTGGGATTTCCAGTGTCCGAACCCTCTACAGAACGCACATTGGTTCCCATCTAAGTCTCTCCGTCCGTTGTAGGGTGCAGGTGTATGGTCTCTAGGGGGTAGCTTTCTAGAGGCGGTTGGTTGGTAACTCCCTTTTGGGGGTTCCCTTCCTATGGTCACCCCTTGCAACTGTGCTATCATTACCCTCTCCTTCAGTTCCTTTTTCTTCCTCTCTGACGCCCTATCGTTCTCATTCTTTTGGTTTTCGTAGTATTGGGCCATCTGGAGGATTGCTGCGGGTTTGGAGGCTGCCCAACTACTCTCGCTGGTCTGTAGCTTCTGGGAGACTTCTTGTGACAGACCCTTCACATAATTCTGGACAAAGAGGTGATGTCCGGTTGCGGTGGTCATGTCCTGGCCACTATAATCGGAAAACACGGTCTCGAATCGAGAGAAGTATTCAGACACATCCTCCTGGGGTTTCTGGCGACAAGCCGTCACTATCGACCAGTCTACCTTTCTTTCTGGGATTATAGTCTTCAACTTCTGCACAATTTTGTCTGGGAGCTCCAATATGGCTTTCGGGGGTTTCTGTCCCGGTTCTCGCTGTTTGTCTATGGTATCAAGTTGTACCCAAGTATATCCGAACGGCTCAGCGTGGTCAACTTTCCGGATTTGCTTCCACACATCAGCCGGCAGACATAACCCGAAGAACAAGTCGATATCTGCTAAGGTCATTATTGTTGAACCTAAGGCTGTACCTAGTTCGGTGTAGAAGGCAGTCGGGTTCTTTCTTAAGTCAGGTAGGGTCTTTCTAAAGGTCAAAATGTCTTGTCGGTCCCATGGCTGGTAGACCCAATTATATACAACCCTTCTCTTCGCATCTTGGTGGTTGATGTCGTCATGTGTTCCCTGACCTCGTGGGGGGACCCAGTAGGGGGCGGCCTCTTTGATGGGCATCATGGTATCAGCCCTTCCTGCCTGGGGCTTAGTCGCTATGGGGGTTTCTGCTTTGGTTGTCTGTCTGTGCTCTTTAAGGTGCCGGTAGACCTCGAGTGTACGAGTGAAGAGGTCCGTCACATCGCCCTCTCCTTCTTCCCCAATGTCTACCTTCCTATATAGGGCCGCTAAGCCTTCGGGACCTTTATCGTGGTACCTATCCTCATATGTATTCAGGGCGTGATAACAAAGTCGTACGACAAAGTGTCGTCTGCGGTTGTCGGCATACGAGTTATACACGTCTGTTATATACTCCTCACTTTCCTTTCGCTCCACCAGTGTCCTTACTATCTTGTCGATTCCTGCTCGTTCATCCTTTGTTAGTCGATTCATTCTGGTGGGATCTTTCTTTCTCATCTCAGGGTCATCCAACGTTATTGCCAACGTTGTGTTCAGTACAAGAGGCTCGGCCGGCGCGGAGGCCGTGAGGACCGAGGCCCCTGTACTGCTTTCGCTTGTGTTTGGGGGTTGTGGGTGTTGTACTACCGGTTGGGAGGGTGCGTATGGAGGGGGCATGTAAATGATCGGGGGACCTAATAGCAATTCGTCATTCGTTCGTTGCTTAGAAGGCAACTCAGGGTAGAGCATAGAGGGGGTCCTAACAGAGTACTGGCCTGATGTTTCAGGCTCTTGTCTGAGTTTAGCTTCCCTTCTCTCCTTTATTTCTTCTTCTAACTTTCTAGCGGCAAGGTGAGCTGCCTTTCGTAATTCCTTTTCTGCTTTTACTTCTTCCCTCTTTTTCCGTTGTGTTGCTTCTTTGCGCCACATGCCGATACTGTCAAGCATAGTAGGCGTCGTTTTATTACTACGCAGAGCTATTTCTAGCATTTCTATTTTATGGTCGTCGAAGGATCCCATCAGTGGCCACTGACTCTCGGGGTCCTTCTTTGTATATTTATGCCATAGCTTGCTATAAGCTACGGCGACTAGTCCATATTTAGTGAACATGTCCTTATTAGGGGTGCCCTCCAGTGGAGCCGGGTGGTCCACCTCTAATAAGCGGTCCGGGCAAAACCAACTACCAATCAGTGGGGAGAAGATAGGCATGACGGGTTACAACGGGGACAAAAGTCAGCACTACCTATCTTTTCACTGCTTGCAAAGACTAGATAGAATATCTCTATTCCACGTTATTTGTAAGCAGAGAATACCTCCAAAGAACCAATATCGAACAACTAGTGTTCGGACAATCAATCAATCAATGGTGAGAAAGAGATAGGCACGACGGGTTACAATGGGGACAAAAGTCTGCGTTACCTACCCTTCACTATTTGCAAAGACTAGACAGAATATTTCTATTCTACGTTATTTGCAAACAGAGAATATCTCAAAGAGCACTATCCTTCAAAACAATCAATATTCGGACAATCAATCAGTGGGGAGATAAAAATAGGCACGACGGGTTACAATGGGGACAAAAGTCTGCGTTACCTACCCTTCACTATCTGCAAAGGAAGAGAGAGTATTTCTACTCCTCCCCGTTTGTAGACAGCGAATATCTCAAAGAGAACAATCAATAAGCAAATACTAGTATTTCAATCAACAATCAATCGTTTCGCAATTTGTCGTGTTTCACGACCTTACCCGGACCGCGTGGACAGTTTCTCCTCTTCCGCCTCCAGCGCCCGATCGTCCTCTACTCTCCGTATTTGCCGCGGCACTCCTGATGGTTCCCAGTCAGGACCGTAGATCACTCGAGAGAGGTCTGCTCGGAACCAGTGAAGTTCGGATGATCGGCTGCCAGACGAGGGTCTATCGGGCAGGAGCTCTCCCGATCGTTGCAGTCGTTCACTCTGTCGTTGGGACCTCTCCCACTGGATCCACGTGTCGCTGATGGGCCCCACGCTTGGGACGCCAATTGTTAAATGGTAGCGGCAGTCGTAGTCGGTAACCTTTCAAGTATTGCCCGGCGGTAATCGCCTCTTATACCATTCGATGCTAAACCAATAAAGAGGCAGGCGCCGGAGACTGGAAGGCAGGAAACAAAGTTTTATTCCGTCGGAGTGGAACACATCAGATCAGACAACGAGGTATCGTCACGAGGTGCTCTAACTGCATCTCTGAGGCCTGGCCTCTTATACACAGGTTTATGACTTTATTGCAGGTTTATCATACATGGCACATTCTTGAGATTGCTTTGATACCTGAAAGATACCTGAAAGAACATCCTCAGAATCCCCACCCACATTAGGAGATGGCTATCACACAGCTGGACATTCCGCCAATTCCCGGGGGTGTGTGCGACCGGTCGGGTCTCAGGGGGTGGGGGGCCTTGATCTACTGTAATCCCTTTGATGTGGGGTGTTTCCCTTACAGTAGGGGCAATAAACTGCATCCGCGGGGCTAGGTGATGGCCTGGGATCGGTTCGGACAATGGGGCGCAGAGGAAGGGGGTTATCAAAGAGATGCATGACCATGTATGGGATGTCGGTCAGGCGTGGGATGTGGTTCCATGGCAGGGTCGCGCAGAAGGAGAGGGTTTATGGCCCGTGTATGAGAGAGCGGGGGTGGCCGGCGCGCGGGGGAATGCTTGCAGCACCAGGGGGACGCGCTGGCGATCGGCAGTGAGCAGGGAGAGACCAGGGTGCCTAAAATGGCTGCAGTGCGCTTTCCTGTGTGTCGCGCTGGGGAGAGACAAGATGGCGCAGATAATGTTCAGTTTGCAAGCTAAATTTCCACAGGTATATATGTAATTTGGTTTTCATTCATTAAGTTGTGTGACAAATTGGTGTCTTCTCTTTAGTTCTCATCAGCCTTTCTGTGAATTTGAGGCACAAATCATTTTACACTTTTCCATGATTATTAATTTTGCATTATTGTAAATATATTTATGAAATCTTGTCCCCAGTCACTCTTCTTTTAAGTGAAGGAACTAGATTTTGCATTATAGCAGAAAAAGGACAGGCAGAGCCTATGTTCAAGCAAATATTAAATAGAAAATGTTTCTACTTGCCCATTTTGATATGTACTTCCTTTATACACTTGCTACTGGAGGACAAAAGTACTTTGTATAGGAGCATGGGCTATTCCAGCAGCAACTCCATTAGGGGTAGCTACCAGGGGCAATGCACACAAGTGCTCACTAGGCCTAACACTTTGTAAACCTCCCACTTCCCACACCCGCCCCCAAGACATTGGTACATTTTAACATGGGATCTTGTCATAAAGGTTTATACCAAGACTAACGTTGAAGCAAGTTCCAGGCCTTGTTCCTCTGCAGCCTCAGATGAATGCCCCTATTTTTGAAGATACTGCAGGGCCTTTCCACTCCTGATTTACTGTTCGTGTGGTGGGCCAGTGCCCACATAACCCAAAGTATTTGCATTCACTGACAAAAGCATTTTGATACAAAATTGAAACAGTCATTTATTGTACAAGATCATGCCAACAAAATAAAAATTATAATTTGTTAAGATGTGTTCCAGCACTTTTCAGTTTAAGTCCTTTATTGCATCCACCTCAAGCCAACCATATACACATCTCACAGACCAAATCTTCATTAACTGTCCCATCAGGAATGTCGGTCACCCAAGATTCTTCCTGATGACATATTGTAGTTAAAGGGATAGCATTCTGGATTACAACAGAATTGCAGTACCAAGAACTGCAACCGTTAGTGTATAAATCTTGTAAGTTATGTCAAAGTTAACTGAGCAGCATCATCAAAAACAAGGAAATCTTTGCTGTCATGACATACTTTGTCAAGAAGGAGAGACTTCTAAAAGCAATATGGGAAGATCGTATACTCTCGCCGATACTCAGGTCGGTTTTGTCTGTCTCTCAATTTGACCGCTTTGTTCCCCCTGAAGTACTTTTCCCCTTTGCCGGTCTGCCTGACTCTATCTGCACTCCTTAACTCTGTTTACCATTCCCCATCTACCTTTCATTCCCCACAAGACGTATGTCTTGTTATGCTACGGGCTGATAACTAATAATTATTGTGTCGTCTCATGTTTTTTCTCCTATGTCTATACTTAGCTCCTGTAATTGATGTAATTACGTAACCTGTAACTCGCTGATCCTCATGTAAAGCGCTCTGATACCTCCGGGTCTAGCCAGCGCTATATAAAACTTAGCAAATAAATAAGTAAAAATAAATGAGAAATATGGGCGGGGCTTCTCTGCCGTACTGTACAACAACAGATCATCACCAGAGAAGCACTTGCACGCTGGCTCAGGCACGACCTAAAAAGGAAAATAAAATAAAGGGGAGGGGTACTTTAGACCTTTTTACAAATAATATAATTGGACATGGAAGCCTGTCTGGTATACAATTTCAATAACATATATTGCATCTAGAAGTGGCCCACTTGTTAAGTTACTATTGCCACTTTGCACAGATATCCAAACGATCCAGGCTTAATGTAAGAGCATTGACGTTTCGACCCGACACCTAGGTCACTCCTTCACCTACCTAGTCCTGATGAAGACCCGCATTTGAGGTATTCAGTGGCCCCTTTCCCTCCCCAGGTGGTATGTGTCTCAATCTTCTGGTTTTGAAATCTTGTCTGCTACCCTAAACTCATAACTGTGGATTGAATCTACAAGACTGTTTTTCTTCTTTTCCCTATAGTGGTAGGAGATCTTTTGATATATTCAGTTCTTTTATGCCTCTTGTTGCTTTTTGTGATCGAACCATTGTTTGTCTGTATCATAAGTTACCCAGGGCCTTCGGGTTAATTTTGGGTTACCACATTGATTTGTGATTACCACTTTCTAAAAGTGGCATGCATTTTCAAACATAAAATTAAAAAAAACAATTTCACTAAAAGATGCATTTTTAAATCCTGATTTCATGGAACCCAAATTCCAAATCTCTGTCTTTTCCCAATTGGGAGTTACCCTTGTAAGATGTTACAAGGCAGCTCCAATAATAACCTATGGGAGAGATAGTCCTTACAATAGTGTAAAACGAAATTGCCAGTATTTCACTATCCGGACATGTGTCCTACCTATCTGAAAGAAACACGTTAGTTAGATTCCTCACCTTAGAATATCCCCAGGCGTCAGACTGGATCCGGAAGATTTTTCGTCAGCAATACCCCTTGCGCGTCGCTAGGCGTCGTCTGCGGCTCCGCGTCCTTTGTCGGCGTCGTGCGCCGGAATGACGTCGTCAGAGTACTTAGACGCTGCCCTCGCGCGCTGACGTCAGTTCTTCTTTTTTCCGCGCCAGTAAGCGCAGATCCGGGAGAGCTACCCCTTTAGTCACTTTTTGACTAACTTTTTTCGATCCTTTTTGATCTTGTCTCGACTCCGGTGCCGGTAGGATGCCTGGTTTTAAAGCCTGTGCTGACTGCAACCGGTTGATGTCGGTTACGGACCATCACCGCCGGTGCCTTTACTGCTTGGGCCTCGACCACGACGTGGCGTCGTGTTCGGACTGCAAGGCCCTGACCTCGAAGGCTAGACGGGAGCGGTCCCGTAAGCTTCTCGAGCTTCGCCACTCGGCTCCGCGCCCCTCTCGATCCCGGTCCAGGAGGAGGTTCAAGGATCGGTCGCGGAGCCACAGCCGACGTCATCATCGATCGTCTGGCTCCAAGTCTTCGGGTAAGTCGAAGCACTCCAAGAAGTCCAAGAGGCGACACCGCTCTTCGGACTCCCCTCGCCGGTCGCGCGACTCGGCCGAGGGTCAGGGTGGTTCCACCCCCGCGGCTCCAGCGGAGCCGCAGGCGCCGCGCAAGTCCCCATACCCGCCGGTCCCTGGGACTGACGCAACGCCGGCGGAAGTCAGTGCCTTCCTCTCGGCCATGAGGAACCTGGCTCCGCCGTCGACGCCCGCTGGCGCGCCTTCGGGCCCCGCGGACCCGACTGGGCAACCTTGCCTGCCGGCGGCTCCGGCCCCGGTGCCGGCGCCGTCGACGGCTCCGGCCTCGACGCCGCAAGTGCCCGAGGGACCCGTTCCCGAGTCCCCGCCGACACCGGTCGACCTCGTCACGCCTCCTCTGCCGGCGTCGACACCGGTACCACCTCCGACGCCGACTCCGCTCGGCGTCGAGCCCCAGTTCAGCCCCGCTCCGGGCCCGGCGCCGTTACGGCATCGATGGACGCCGCGTTCGGCGCCGCTGGAGACACATTTTGTCTATCGCCCGGCTCCGATCCTTCCTCCTGCATACCAGGAATCGGATGATGGGGCGAATGGGAGGGATCCAAGGATCCTATGGCCGTTCAGGCTCAACTGTCACAGGACTGGGCAGATGAACTGGGGGAGGCCAGTGGTCTGGATACCTCTCCAGACATTGGATTCATCTCTCCTCCGACTGTGGCTTCGGAGGAGGGTGCTGCATTCTCTGTGGTGCTGCGCAAGGCGGCCGCAGCCCTTGGGCTCGAGCTACCTGCCGTGGCTGTGAGGACTAACGTCCTCACTGAGGTGCTTCAGTCTGCAGCAAGCTCCACTGAGCCTCTGCTGCCATTCAATGAGGCCCTCACTGACGTTCTGCAGGGCACCTGGTCCAAGCCCTCCACAGTTCCTCCTGTGGACAGGATCGTCGCCAGGCGCCACCGCCCTACTCCGGGCGACCCCAGTTTTCTGTCCCAACACCCTACCCCCGAGAGCCTGGTTATCCAGGTCTCTACCTCCCAATCCTCCTTCCCGACCGCTCCGCCGGACCGGGATTCCAAGAGACTGGAACAGTTCGGCAAAAAGCTGTTCTCCTCCCTTAGTTTGGGCCTGCGGTCTTTGAACACCGCCTGTCTCTTGGACCGTTATTCCCACTCTCTGTGGGATACGGTGGAGGACGTGCTGCCCCTGTGTCCGGAGGAGGTCCAGACACGACTTACCCAGGCTCTGGCCGATGGGAGGGATGCAGCGCGACATGCTATCCGATGTGGGCTTGACACTACGGACTCGCTGGGTAGGGCGATTTCTACCTCAGTGGCGCTTAGATGTCACGCCTGGCTGCGGTCCACGTCCTTTTCGGGCGATGTCCAGAGCACCCTCATGGACATGCCCTTTGATGGCACTCGCCTTTTCGGCGAGAAAGCGGACAGTGCGCTGAATCGCTTTAAGGACTCCAGGGCTACGGCCAAGTCCTTGGGCCTCTCGGCCCGCGGTCGCAAACTTCCGCCTTTCGCCCCTTTCGTGGCCAAGGAAGGGGTGCCTCCTCACGTACGCCTAGCCACCAGCCGCAGAACCAACCTGCGCGCGGTCGCGGACGTGGTTTCCGCCGAGGCGGTTCTGGAGGACGACGCGGTCAGCCCACATCCACCCCGGCGGCATCCGCCTCAAAGCCTTCCTAGTCCGAGCTTTCAGGCCCATTCCACGCCAGTGGGCGTCAGAGTTCGCCATCACCTGCTCCACTGGCGGTCCATCACATCGGACAGGTGGGTGCTGCAAATCGTCCGAAGGGGCTACTCCCTCCCCTTCGAGACGACCCCTCCAGCCATGCCACCGCAGCACCACCGTATCTCGGGGGATCATTTGAATCTTCTCCACGAGGAAGTTTCGGCCCTCTTGGCCAAGGGGGCCGTCGAGCGCGTTCCGAGCCCAGAAGTAGGTCGTGGTTGTTATTCCCACTACTTTCTGGTTCCCAAGAAGGGCAAAGGGGGCCTACGCCCTATCTTGGACCTCCGGAACGTCAATGCCTTCCTCCGGAAGGAAAGGTTCAAGATGTTAACTTTGGCTCAGGTTCTAGCTGCCCTAGACCCTGGAGACTGGATGGTAGCGTTGGACTTGCAGGACGCATATTTCCACATTCCCGTCCTGCCGGCCCACCGGCGTTACCTGCGGTTCACGGTGGGCCAAGAGCACTTTCAGTTTACCGTGCTCCCCTTCGGCCTCACCAGTGCCCCTCGGGTGTTCACGAAAGTGATGGCGGTGGTCGCAGCTCATCTGCGCAGATCAGGGGTTCCAGTCTTCCCCTATCTCGACGACTGGTTGTTGAAGGCGGGCTCGCCCCAGACAGTCGTCTCCCACCTCCAGACTACGGCGGATCTCCTGCATTTGCTGGGATTTTCCATCAACGTGCCGAAGTCACACCTGAGTCCCTCTCAGAAGCTCCTCTTCATCGGAACGGTTCTCGATTCAGCGCAGTTCCGGGTCTATCTGCCGGAACAGCGGGTCCGGGATATTCAGGCCCGGATTCCCATCTTTCGGCCTCTATCCTGGGTTTCGGTCAGGCTAGTGTTGCGGCTTCTGGGGCTGATGGCCTCCTGCATCCTACTAGTGCATAACGCCAGGTGGCGCATGCGGGCTCTGCAGTGGGACCTGAAGTTTCAGTGGGCCCAGCATCACGGCAACCTGTCCGACCATGTCTTGATCTCGGAGGGCACTGCACAGCAGTTGCAGTGGTGGCTCACGGACCGCGATTGGGTCAAGGGCAAGAGCCTCTCCCTTCCCCAACCGGAGCATGTCGTAGTGACGGATGCGTCCCTCCTGGGATGGGGTGGCCATATGGGAGAGACGGAGATCAGAGGCCTCTGGTCTCCGGCGGAGTCTCGTCTCCACATCAACCTGTTGGAGTTGAGAGCGATCCGACTTGCACTGAAAGCCTTCCTTCCCTCTGTCAGGGGAAGTGTCGTGCAGGTGTTCACGGACAACACCACCGCCATGTGGTATTGCAACAAACAGGGCGGGGTGGGGTCGTGGACCCTTTGTCAGGAGGCTCTGCGCCTCTGGACGTGGCTGGAACACCAGGGCGTCACCCTAGTGGTTCAACATCTGGCGGGCTCTCTGAACGCCAGAGCAGACGAACTCAGCCGCCGGTGCATGATGGATCACGAATGGCGTCTGAACTCCGAAGTGGCGCAAGGTCTCTTTCAGCAGTGGGGAGAGCCTTGGTTAGATCTATTCGCCACCGAAGAGAACGCGCAATGTCAGCAGTTCTGCGCGTTGGAATTTCCAAGGCGGCACTCGCTCGGCGACGCTTTTTGTCACGAGTGGAGTTGCGGTCTGTTGTACGCCTTTCCGCCTATACCACTTCTGCCCAGAGTGCTGAAGAAGATCAGGCACGACCGGGCCCAAGTCATCTTGGTGGCTCCGGATTGGGCACGAAGGTACTGGTATCCCGAGCTACTCAGTATGTTGACCGATCCTCCGATACGTCTGCCCCTTCGGGAGGATCTTCTGTCGCAGCAGCAGGGGACGGTCCTCCACCCGAACCTGTCCAGCCTCCACCTCCATGCGTGGAGATTGAGCGGCGGCAGTTGATGCCATTTGACTTGCCTCCAGAAGTCTGTGATATCATTCTGGCAGCCAGGCGTCCCTCCACAAAGACGGTATACGCCTGCCGGTGGAACAAATTTGTGGCATGGTGCACAGCAAAGGCTGTGTATCCCCTTTCCGCCCCTCTTTCTGAGGTTCTACTGTTTCTTCTTTCTTTGGCCCGGCAGGGCTCTGCCCTGGGCACCCTGAAAGGTTATCTTGCTGCCATCTCTGCCTTCTTGCGGCTTCCTGATCAGCCTTCTCTTTTCAAGTCCCCTGTAGTTACACGCTTTCTAAAAGGCATTACTCACACGTTCCCTCCTGTCCCTTTTGTAATGCCTCAGTGGGACTTGAATCTTGTTCTCACATTTCTAATGTGCGCTCCCTTTGAGCCTCTTCATAATTGTCCTCTTCGTCTGCTGACGCTTAAGACTGCTTTTCTGGTAGCCATCACCTCGGCTAGACGGGTGAGTGAGCCCCAGGCTTTATCATCAAAGCCTCCTTTTCTCTCTGTTCATCCGGACAAGGTTGTCCTTCGGCCTCGTCCCTCCTTTCTTCCGAAAGTGGTGACCCCCTTTCATCTTGGGCAGTCTGTCACCTTGCCCACCTTCTTTCCGCCTCCGCATACTTCCAAAGAGGAAGAGAGTCTCCACCGTCTGGACCCAAAATGTGCGCTCTCCTTTTATCTGGACCGCACTAAACAGTTCCGGGTGGACGACCAACTTTTTGTTGGATACGTGGGTGCTAAGAAGGGGAAAGCTGTGCACAAACGGACCATCTCTCGGTGGGTCGTTTTGTGCATCAAAATTTGTTACTCCTTGGCAAAAAAGGACCCTCCTGTTGGGCTGCGCGCCCATTCTACTCGGGCCACGGCGGCTACCACTGCTTTGGGACGGGGTGTCCCTTTGCAGGACATCTGTCAGGCGGCAACGTGGGCTTCGCTACACACGTTTGCCAGGCATTATTGCCTTGACAGCCAAGTCCGGAGGGATGGCTTCTTTGGCCGTTCTGTCCTCCAGGAATTTCTGGTGTGATCTAGGTTCGCAGACCCACCACCGGGGATGGTATTGCTTGGGTATCTATTCTAAGGTGAGGAATCTAACTAACGTGTTTCTTTCAGATGAACAAGTTACTTACCTTCGGTAATGATGTATCTGTAAGAAACATTAGTTAGTTAGATTCCTCACCGACCCACCCATCCTCCCCGTTCTGCGAACTGACATCTAGGGTTAAGGTTATCCTTTCTCAGGCCCCTAGATTTTATTTTTGGCACCAGTGTCGGTCTTTGCATGGCTCTGCGTTCCTGGCGCGGAAAGCTATGTACAAGAACTGACGTCAGCGCGCGAGGGCGGCGTCTAAGTACTCCGACGACGTCATTCCGGCGCACGACGCCGACGACGGACGCGGAGCCGCAGACGACGCCTAGCGACGCGCAAGGGGTATTGCTGACGAAAAATCTTCCGGATCCAGTCTGACGCCTGGGGATATTCTAAGGTGAGGAATCTAACTAACTAATGTTTCTTACAGATACATCAGTACACTGCACCCTGCCCATAGGGCTACCTTGGGCTTACCTAAGGGGTGTCCTACATGTAAGAAAAAAAAATGTTTTGGACCTGGCAAGTGGGTGCACTTGCCAGGTCGACATGACATGACAGTTTAAAACTGCACTCACAGACACTGCGATGGCAGGTCAGAGACAAATTATAGGGCTACTCATGTGGGTGGCACAACCAGTGCTGCAGACCCACTAGTAGCATTTAATTTACAGGCCCTGGGCACACATAGTGCACTTTACTAGGGACTCACCAGTTAATCAAATATGCCAATCAGGGATAACCAATCATAATCACAATTTACACCGGGAGCACTTTCACTTTAGCACTGATCAGCAGTGGTAAAGAGCCCAGAGTACACAAACCAGCAAAAACGATAGAGTCAAAATGACAGGGGAACCCATGCCAAGGATGCCAGGTCTAACACCTCTACTGTCTGTCCCAGCAGGGATGTCTCCAAAGCTGCTAGGCCCACAACAAAGACCATGAAAGTGACTAGAGTTCACAAGTGGATGTCAGCCACAGTGACGTGTGCATCAAAAGGTGAGCCTAGGGCTCATAGCCCTACTCTTTATGATTCTTTTATCCCCCTTACTTGTCACATCTCCCTGAATCGTAGAGCACCCTTTGAAGTGCACAGGATAGGCCTAGTCCTCCCCTCCCCAATATGTGTCTCACCCAGCTTACGAATGTAGCAATCCACAAATCTGTCTGGGGGTGGGAGGGTCTCTCTAACTCCACTCCTCGCTGGCCTGGGTCTCCCAAAATGAAACCAGGGCCCTCAATGTATTGTACAATCCATAGGCATGCATACCCCCAGTGCATGCTTCCTACATGTACTGTACGACTCACAGGCACAAGTACATCCAGCACATGCATTTAACATGCATGCACTGCTCAGCACGGTATGCTTTATGTACTGTATTACTCACAGGCACACATACATCAACATGTGCATTTAAAATGCACACAATGTATCCCTCATGTATTATACCACTCTCAGGTACCCATACAACCAGCACTTATCCTGCATGCACTGCTCAGCACTACTTCCTTCAGATACCGTACCACTCATGGGTACATACACACACCATACATGCACTACCTAGTACTTTATTATCGCTGTATAGCGTCCTCCCCAGGTACACAGACCCAGCGTAGTTACACCACTGCTTAGCTGCGCAGCACTTCCCTTTTGCCTATACCAGGTTGGTTTGGAGTTAAGCACACAGCAGCAGAACATTATGAATGAGCCTATACGCCTCACTCCAGTGACAGGTTAAAAAGGGCCTGTTCACTCCTACTGATCACTACACGGTATGCTACAACCATTGCACTCGTGCTGCTTAACTCCTGGTTACAAGTAGTGTTTTAGGATCTCCTCATGATCCAACATGACCGCAGTCTATGAGACAGGCCTATGTCATGGTGCATACACATAATCCACGTTTGCCTATGACAAAAAAGATCAACATTAGGGAACCAGACATTAGAACAGTTTGGCACTCAGAGTAAGTTGTGCATGACAAGGAGGAGGACTTTTCCATCTGAACAGATATCCTTTTTTATTTTTATGATTTTGATGCAGAGTGGCTTACCATTTGGTCCTGAAGAATGCTCCTGAACCCCTGTTGGGTTCACTAGAAAGGCAGAAACATATTGACCCATTTTTGAGATATATTTGCTGATAACCCCTAGTCCTCTATCTTTTTAATCCTAACTTAGGAGACCCCAGAATAAAAGACATTTGGCATCCCAGTTACAGTTTTAACTGTTTCTCTTTGCACTCTGCCCCTCACCCTCCTTATCCTTGGTCCTATCCTCAAAACACCCCAGCTCCTCTTCTAGCCCAGAAGAGGTGTAGCCCACACCAGTGACCTTGCAGCACCGGTGTGAGGAGGGAACTCTACGATGAAGCATGTCACCCTTAGATGAGCGAGGGTTCTTATCCTAACAGAGGTCTCCTTCCATTAATAGGGCACATTCTGGGCTCAGTACTTTAATACGTTTTAACATCCCATTCAAAAATCTGAAAACAAGGGAAATGTGCCAGGTAAGAAGGAACTGTAATTCCCCTACAGTGCACTGTTCACAACCTCACATAACATTACAATTGAACTGACCATGTATAAAGCATGCAGCACAGACTAAATTGTTTCAAAACATTTAATAGGTAGAGCCTTATTACAACCCGTAGTCGTGGTGGTGGTCCGACCACCGCCACACTCTGGGACCGCCTGCAGTATTATAGGTGTGGTGGTCAAACCGCCACTGAACCGCTGCTTCTGCTGCAGATCAAGGAACCTGTGACAGTCTGGCAGTGGTTCAAGGCCAAAACATGCTGCGATGCCGCAGCAGCACTTCCGAGCATATTTTGAGTTGCGCCACCCATTTCATAGAGGTTGCACTGCCATGAAAAGGGTGGCGGTGATGCAACAAAGGGGGCCTTACAAGGGCTCTCTTGTGCCTCTGTGCAGGGGGGCACCTGTTGTGCCCCCTGTAGTTATGCACCCTGAGTTCCTGCACAAGAAGGAATGCATAACATGGTGCATTCCCTACCATGCAGGAACATGCACTGGCGGTGCTGTTTGAAGGATCACAATGAGCCTTTAAACAATGCCGCCCGCCTGCCAGACCACAAAATTACTTGTAATCTGGCAGGCGGGCGGCAGTGAGTTTTGATGGTCCTGGAGCAGTGTGGTGACTTGCCACCCGCTCCAGGAATGCTGAAACTCATAAGGCCCATAGTTATTTATTTTCCTACCCAACGTAAATGGTACGTATTTAATCCAAATTTAAAGTTGAGCGAGTCCCATTCAAAGCTGTGGCCTGGGAGGTTACACATCAATCTCTGTAGTAGTAGTAGAAATTCAATCCACACAGCTATAATTTACATGAACTGTTTACTTCACAGCTGGGATTATAGCACACAGGTCTGTAAACAAACGGGAAGGCCTTATACTAATGCAAGGATGTATTTGGGATAGTCTGATCTCAAATAGCAATACAAGTAAGAGAGGAAGAGGGATCGACAGAATGTAGCAATACATACATATAGAGGAAGAGATGTTAAATTATTTAATGATATATTGTTCTAATTTTACTTGAAGTATTTAAGGGTCCTTTATTACTTTAGGTTTTATTTTTCTCTATTGTGTGAACTTAACAAATATTCCTAAACATAGAGGGCCTCATTTACAATATTTAAACGCACGGCAGCGCAGCAAGTCTTCCTGCTGCGTTGCCTTGCATCAAAATAAAAGGGCAGAAAATGCGCTGTATCTATGAGATGCCTGTCTCGCATTCCTGTCCTTCTCCCCTGCGCTGGCACACAAACAGCAGCCATGCACCAGCGCAGACACCCTTGCGTCATTTTGCAAGGGTGCCTGCGCTGAGGATCTGATTGTTTTTGTGAGGAAGGGACACCTTCCTCACAAAAACAATATTTAAAGGCATGTTCCGCTATATATTCTTGCTGCAGAATGTAGCACGCATAGAAAGAGGAAACAATGAGGAGAAATAAAAGTATTTCTCCTCGTTGCTCCTCCATAATCCTCCCCAGGGGAGGTGTAGGATCCTGACACATTCCTAGGTTTACAAAATATTGTAAATCTGGGAATGTGTCAAGTTCCATGGATGTTGTGTGGGAACACCCACAGCAACACCCATGGTATGCCCCTTTCATGCAGAGTAATGCGTGAAAGGGAAATATATTTACAAGGCCATGAAAAGTCACGCAGGGTGATTTTACATGGGCTTGTAAATATGGAGAAGCCCATTGCGCTGCTAGTGTGTCAATAAAAGTGATGCACCGGCGGCGCAATGGGCTTGTAAATAAGCCCCAGAGCATCTTCGCCTGCATACAGGATCTCAGACCACTTTATTCCAGAGGCAACGTTTATCCAAGTATGACAAAAAACCATTTTCTTACGTAGAGACATGTTTTCTGTTAATTGTTTAACAAGTTAATAACCCATTATTTGAAGTAACATAAACTGACAGTGAAGGTGCAAGCCTTAACGAAAAAGTGAATGAGACCAGGGGCATAGCTTAGTCATTAAGATCTGGGGTATGTGAATCTCAAGTTGCCAAACTGAAAAAACAGTGGGCTGCAGGGTTAAGGGGCAAGCTTCAGGATGGACTGTATCCTTGAGGATCAAAATCAGTACTGATTTACATTAGGTGGCCTTCTGTTGACTGACACAGTGGCTGAGAAATGATTGGTTAGAATGCTTCCCCAAGCGACTGCCACTGGTTGGACTACTTTCAAGCATTCATTACATTACATTACATTTTGGTTGTTTAATTGCCATAATATGTCTGGAAACTTGAGACTGGTGCAGCATGCCAAGATTACTATTGCCAGTGTTTGTGAATTCCAAAAAGCAGTAAATTTGCACCCATTCAAGGAGTACTTCAACGGGTGCAGATTTACTACTTTTTTGGTAAACTGTTCACTATATATAAGCACCCAATTCAAAGGGGGGCGTGGTCTGCCGTGCTGCGGAAAGGCCGCTCTGTGAGCGAGCTCCGCCGGCCGAGACATTATCCTGTAATAATTTGTGCACCTAAGGGAGTCGGAGTCCTGCTATTTTCACTTCATCTGAAGCTGTAGACCTGCGTCACCCAGCGGTGGTGTTTTCTGCTGTCTAACCTGCTCCAGCGCTGAGTTACGAGCCCCAGAGTGTTGAGTGCGGCGGAGAGGGCGGACCCGATGGCGTTACAGAGAGGTTGCCAGGACTAATTGAGGCCGTGGCTCCAGTGTGGGCCTAGGTGAAGCAGTGTACAGTGCTCATAGCTCCTGACCGCCTGCTAACCAAGATACGGGACAAGACTGGATGCCTGCACGTCTCTGAAGTGTGGTGGTTTAGTGGACGGGTGAGCCACGACACAGAGGAATCTGCGGAGCGCTCCGGGCCCTGAGGCGCCATTTTGGGGTTTGGAGTGCCGGCCGGTGTCTGGCCGCCCGATGCAGGAGTGCTCACTAGCCTTGTGGGTTCGGGTGATCCAGTGAGGCAATACAACGGGAAACCACCTCGATTTAAAGGTACGTTATCCCACTGGGGGATTCGTGGGGCCCGCTGGACCGCAAGGCCTCCATTGTGGGACTACATATTGGTCCGGAGAGCATGACCTATTTGAAACTGTCCCCTGAGCTGCCACTCGCTGCATGCTGATAGCCAGATGACGCTCTTATTATGTGGGGGTGCAAGGCGTCACTAGTGGAAGCGCATTTCTAGCCAGACTGTCCTCACCTGAACACGTGGTGCGTCACGACTATTTTGATGCAGAGGAGGGAGAGGACGGAGTGTTGGCTAGCGCCCCGGGATGAAGGGTTGTTACGGGGTGATCAGAGGCATGAGCCCAAATTGACTCCTGACCGTCCTATGCCACTGCTGCCTTGCGTCAATCAAGTGGAGTGCTGTGTGCACTGCCCCTAAAGAGAAGCGAAGTGCGGGCATTGAATGAACTGAGGGCCGGAATACACTTTCTGTCTACTGGTGATCCGCAGGACGCTGGGGAACACACGTTGGAAGACGGGCAGTGTATGCGTGGGGATTATTATACAGCCCCTTCTTCACTACGGTGGTGCGCCCCTGAACACAAACCATGGGTAAACAAGATGCCAAGCAGCCCGAACTTAGCTTCGATCAGAGAAGGGCGACCCGCCTTATGGAATCGGACCCCAAGACCTCCACAGGAGGTTCTACTGAGGGGCAACTGGGGGATCAGGGAGAGGACATTCGTTCATTCATGCTCGCAATGCGATCCAGCCTCCGCACCATTGACGCAAAATTGGACACTTTAACGGCCCAAATGGAATCTATAAAGACTCAGGGGGGGTTCATGAACATAGGCTGGTTGTGCTGGAAAACAGGCAATCAGATTTTCACGAATTTCAGGTGGAGACAAAAGACCAGTTGCTGCAGATGGATAAGTTATTGGGTAACATCCGTGCCAAAAATGAAGATTTGGAGGCGAGGTCCCACCGCAACAACCTGCGTATTACAGGAATTCCGGAAACTACAGCAATTACCAAAATGGAGTTGTATGTGTCGCAACTGCTGCGGGACCTGTTTGCTGCACACCTTTCGCCGGTCTTTGCGGTGGAAAGAGCTCATTGTGCTTTGGATCCCAAACCTCCAGTTGGGGCTCCTCCCCGGCCCATCCTGGCGAGACTTCTAAACTACAAAGATCGTGATGTGGTACTGCGTCAGGCGCGCGAACTGGGGAAAATCGCGCATAAAGGTAACCAAATTTCCTTCTATCCGGACTTCACACCAGTGGTACAAGCAGCGAGACGCGAGTTGTTGCCGGCAAAGCGGATACTGTTGCAGGCACAAATCCCCTAATCGTTGTTATATCACGCTAAACTTAAGGTGTCTCATGACGGCTCTTCCCACTTTTTTTACTGACGCTCAATCCACCCTAAAATTTGCAAAATATGTGGGTGGTAAACAGGCCAAGAAAAGTCCTAGATTGGAGGAATCGACCAAAAACCAGCTAAGTGACAATGATTGAGGACAATACGATCTATTCTTCTATATAGTACAAATAAATATTTTTCTATTAATCTTTGGTCCTGGGGAGGAAATGCACAATTATTCTGTTGTGACATCAGCTCCTTGTCCTTTTCGATTGATGCACACTGCTGTTTGTAGTTGACAAATGATAGCTTTGAGTATTTGTTATAAGATGGTATGACCTTGGTTGGAAAATGGCTTCTAGATACCCCGGGAGAATATTGTTTTACTTTCTGCCGCTTGTGATTTGATTTCCGTAGATGTTTGATATTAGATTGTGCTTGAAATAGAGGGGCGAGGTGTAAAGGTAATCACTTCTAATATGTTGCCGCATATTTATCGATCTGTTGAGCTGCAGACCTGATTCCCTGCAGTTTCTTGGCCACCCTGCCAAGGTATGGAAGTATGCCGGCGCTCACACATCCAGATGGGAGTTTTCCCAGAATAATGCAGTTTTGTATTTTATTGTTGGGTGGGTACTCTTCAACCTGATTGGGGGGTTGGTGTGGGATGGGGGTGTAGGGTTGGGGATGTTGTTAAATGTTTTGCTGGTGTATTGGTGTGCTATTGGATGAAATACATAGACAGACTTGAAAACAACACATGTTGCCCTAGACAAAATGATATAACACATGTGGCTTTGTTGTACACCACGGGACCGGTATAAATTGCTTGTCATGGAACATAAGAGGTTTAAATGATGGCAGAAAATCCAGGCTAGTGTATGCATATTTTACAAGGCATAATATAGATTTGTGTATGTTACAGGAAACTCACCTATATGCTAAACCCTACCCGAAACTCAAACATATAAGATGGGGGTTCGCATATTTCTCGGTCCTTTCCAACTATTCCCATGGTGTGGCAGTGTTGGTTAAACGTGGCATTAACTGGAGGGAGAGGGAAGTGCACATGGACCCTGACGGCAGGTACATCATTCTGTTGGGCTCGTTGGGAGGTGTTTCTCTAACCTTAGTAGCAATATACGGACCTCACATGGCAAACACCCATTACAACGATGATAGAACATCGCGGGTGCATTACAACGCACATTTTACATCGTGCGAACCTTTACAATGCAATGTTTTACATTGCGCATGCTGTCACATCGCGGTTATTTTACATGGCGCATGCTGTTACATCGCTATACGCACAACGCATTTAAACAGTGGATGACCGATATACAGTGTTATTGTGAACATTTAACGGATATACGCACAACGCATTTGAACAGTGGATGGACATTACGCACAACGCATTTGAACAGTGGATGGACATTTATTAACGGATAAACGCACATACAAACAGTATTGGATAAAAGGTTACATGGATGAATGATGGATGGATGTGTGAAAAGATAAGTGGATGAATGATGGGTGGGTGGGTGAAAGGATGGATAGATGAAGGATGGATGGATGGGTAAAAGGGTGGATGGATGAAGGATGGCTGTATGGATGGAAGGATGAAAGGGTGGATGGATGGATGTATGGATGAGGCATATGCACATACAAACAGTGTTAGATAAAAGGTTGCATGGATGAATGATGGATGGATGTGTGAAAAGATGGGTGGATGAATGACGGGTGGATGGGTGAAAGGGTGGATAGATGAAGGATGGATGGATGGGTAAAAGGGTGGATGGGTGAAGGATGGATGTATGGATGGAAGGATGAAAGGGTGGATGGATGAAGGGTGGATGTATGGATGAGGCATACGCACATACAAACAGTGTTAGATAAAAGATAAAAGGTTGCATGGATGAATGATGGATGGGTGGATGGGTGAAAGGGTGGATAGATGAAGGATGGATGGGTAAAAGGGTGGATGGGTGAAGGATGGATGTATGGATGGAAGGATGAAAGGGTGGATGGATGAAGGGTGGATGTATGGATGGGGCATACGCACATACAAACAGTGTTAGATAAAATAAAAGGTTGCATGGATTAATGATGGATGGATGGATGTGTGAAACGATGGGTGGATGAATGACGGGTGGATGAATGATGGGTGGATGGGTGAAAGGGCAGATAGATGAAGGCTGGATGGATAAAAGGGTGGATGGGTGAAGGATGGATGTATGGATGGAAGGATGAGAGGGTGGATGGATGAAGGATGGATGTATGGATGAGGCATTGTTAGATAAAAGATAAAAGGTTGCATGGAAGAATGATGGATGGATGGATGTGTGAAAAGATGGGTGGATGAATGATGGGTGGATGGGTGAAAGGGTGGATAGATGAAGGATGGATGGATGGGTAAAGGGGTGGATAGATGAAGGATGAAACAGTGTTAGATAAAAAATAAAAGGTTGCATGGATGAATGATGGATGGATGGATGTGTGAAAAGATGGGTGGATGAATGATGGGTGGATGGATGGATAGATGAAGGATGGATGGGTAAAAGGGTGGATGGATGGATGAAGGATGGATGTATGGATGAGGCATTGGCTATCTAAATGCACATTCAAATATTTGCACTGTGCGGGATAAGTCCCTCTTTATCAGTTTATGGGCTGTATGTTGTGAGCATAGGCCGGGATGGCCCAAAGCCGCCCCTTGTCTCTGAAAGGGCTCCTCTCTCTAGAAGTAATGCTCTGGTATGTTCAGCTCTGCTGCATCTCCATAGAGTGCGACTGGAATGCATGTCGTGGTGTCGCGGTCGTCATCGCGATGCCTGGATGTTTTACGATGTTCGAAGTGCAAATTCGATTGAGTTTTATCAGTTTTGCCCATCGACCTTCTAATTGTGCTTTTAATGTCAAAACTATGTGTCACAGACGCCAACTGGGTGATTGTGAGGCACCTGAGTAACACCGCTGTAAACTACACTGATCTCAAGGTCACTGCTGAAGCACACCAGAGAGCAGAATAAAAAGGCACCCTACCACTGAAGTGCCCCCTGTAAGTGCTGGCAAAGTCTCCAGCAAGGTGTCCGACTCCCCGCAGCCCCGGGCGGCCAATTACTCACTGCGCTGGTTAGATGTTAGGTAGGGCCTATCGGGACCACCATGAGCTTCTCAGGATGGCGGAAATGGTCACCCGAGCCACCAGCCTGTGCACCATGCCCGCAGTCCTGCCGGCGATTCACTGGAGCCACACGCCGGGGTGTACAGGCACATGACGGTTTTGTTGGGGCAGGGGCCGCAAGCAAGGGAGGCCACCCAGCTAAGACTCCACCGCCCAGCGTGAGTGTGATCCGGGCCCTGCGCCACGGCGGACCCAGGCCCACAACACCTCGCTGCACACTCTTCTTGCCAGCAGGGTCACGGGGCCTCCTCCGGGACCTGGTAGTTCCACGCAGGGGTTCCTTAGGGGCTCTCCACTGGTCGCTACCAGCACCAGGGCCACCGCCACTCCGGAGGGGTGTGCTCGTGCTGGGGGTAGTGTGTGTTATTTCGGAAAAAATATGCGATGTTAAAGCATGTGGGGTGTTTGTGTGCGTAGTGATTGTGTTTTGTATGCATTTAAATGGTGGAGCGAAGTAATGGGTTGCGTTGTGACCGCGTGCGTTGTGAATGTGTGTGCGATGTAAAGACGGCTATGTGAATGTTTGCGATGAAAACGTTTGCGATGTAGCATCATACATCCCCTAATATAGACTCTCCCAGCTTCTTCCAAGATATATGGGCCAAAATTAAGGCAACTGGCTGCACCACGATTCTTTGGGGGGGGGGGGGACTGCATTGCCGTTTTAAATGATGCAATGGACAGACAGGGTACGGCGAGGACACTTAATCCCGCTGCTGGCAAGGCTCTGAATGCAATACTCGAAGATGGGGCACTGGTTGACATCTGGCGATTACGACATCCACAGTCTAGGGAAGGTACCTGCTTCTCTGAGCACCATAAGGCCTGGTCCCGATTGGACTATTGGCTGGCGTCTCGGGATGTGGCGAGCTGGGTGGTTGAGGTGACACACTTGCAGAGAACACTATCAGATCACTCCCCATGCCTCCTGAAGCTTTCGCTCCCTGATTCCACGCGGCGAGCGTTCTCCTGGAGACTACCCCTGCATGCGTTATTGGATGCAGCGTATAAGGAAGTAATCCGTACTGACTATTTCCCTCTCAATACAGGTTCTGTCGACACTGAAGCTTCTTTGTGGGAAGCATTTAAAGTAGCCATTAGAGGGCAATACATTGCTAGACAAGCGGGGGTACTTAAGGCTATTAGAATCTCGCTGACTGACATTGAGGCTCAAATAAAAGATCTTGAAATGCGCTTTTACTCTGATGGTACACCTGTTATTTTAGCTCAGTTGAAATACAAACTACTAGATTATGACGAAGAGGCACAGAGGGAGGTGAAGTTTCTTGGGAAGTGTGCAGAGGCGCGTAGATATGGAGAGGGAGATAGACCAGGGCAGACGCTTGCCAGCATGATTCGTACTCTGAGGTCCACCGCCTATATTCCCGAGTTGGTTAATTAAGATGGTAGTACTGTCAGAGGTCCAGTAGCTATACTTAATGAGTTTTCCTCCTTTTATGCCAAATTATATACAGCTACACAATCCAAGTGTCCAGAGGGCATGCAGGCGTTTCTAGACTCCCTGGAACTGATTTGGTTTAATAACAGACACAGGGAATAAATGGACTTATCGTTTACAGTGGAGGACGTGGCTACAGTGATCAAAAGCTTGCCCTGGGATAAGGCCCCTGGGTCAGACGGGCTGATGACTGCTTTTTATAAAGCTTATGTTGAGGAGCTCGTGCCCTGACTTCTGGCGGTTTATGAGGAAGCCCAAGAGACAGGTATACTGCCCCAAACAATGCGAGAGGCAATTATTGTCACCCTGTTAAAACCTGACACCGACTTAGATTCGTATCGCCCCCTGTCGCTAATTAATGTGGATGTTAAAATTTTGGCAAAATTAATAGCTAATAGGTTACAGCCTACGCTCCCCCTCATTGCCCGTCCAGACCAATCGGGTTTCATACGGGGAGATCTACTTCCCATAACCTTAGGACCGTCTTTTCGGTCCTACATTACTTACACCAGGATGTGCAGGCGGCGGCGGTATTCTTGGATGCGACCGAAGCCTTTGACTCGCTTGAATGGCCCTATCTCTTTTAGATATTGGAGCGGATAGGGTTCAGCCCCCTTTTTATTAAATGGATCAAGTTATTATACACCCAGCCAACAGCTAGGATACGAGCTAATGGTCTCTTATCTGATCCATTCCCGATCACGCGGGGCACTCGTCAGGGGTGCCCCCTGTCCCCCCTGCTATTCGCTGTTGCGATGGAACCACTAGCTGCACGCATCAGACAACATCACACAGCCAGGGGGATAGGGTTCAGCTCTAGGAGACGCCTGATATCACTTTATGGGGATGACGTCACCTTGTATATTCTGAACCCCGCACAGAACTTAGATGTTGTACTAAGAGAATTCAGCAAATTTAGTGGGTTGGCTGGCATATACATAAACTGGTCTAAATCAGTAATATTCCCCCTAACAGACAACACCAGGGCTGTGACTTCTGAGTTCCAGCTGAAGTGGGAGGATGAGAAAGTAAAATATTTGGGAATCTGTATAAGTCAGGATTTACAGGAAGTGTGGAACTTGAATTATGGTAGAGTGTAGGAGAGTAGGGTCTGCTATCCTATGGTCACCCCAAATTTTTGCTTTTTTGCTTCACTGGTTTTTGACATATTGAGGCTGTGGGCCTGCCAATCAGACCCCCAGCCTGCTGTTCTCTCTACTAAATTAAAACTATGCACCCTAGGTGCATAACCAATTGGAAGTGGATCACCCTGTCAGCCCCTGTACCAGTGTACACTAGGTACCCAGGGCATTGGTGTACCCAAGGCCTGCCAGGGGCTGAAGCATGTATTATGCCACCCCAGGCTTGGCCTAACAATCTGACACAACTGGCTGATCACTCAGCTGGGGTAAGTTGGTGTAATCACCTCTTACTTAGGTGTAGTATACCTATACCTAACCTTAAATGGGACACCTGGTAACCTATAAGTCACTCCTATGGCAGGCCTTAACAATCCTGAAGGCAGAGTGCTTGGTTCCATGTGAGATGGTGCTCTGGCATGAGCTGAGCCTGTCTGCAGTGGTCGGAACAACTTCCTTCTACTGTTTCCAGATATCGTCATAACATATACTCTTTTTTTTTTTTTTTTTTTTTTTTAAAGTTTTTATTGAACAATAATTCGATTACAAGCACGGGCCTACAACCACCAGGGCCGGCCGCTAAGTACAGAATGAAATATACATTTATCAAAGCCGCAGTCGGTTCCCGGGGGTCGGCCCCGTAGTGAGTCCGGATAGTTCTAGAGGCACAGGAGACTTAGATCCAAAAAACACAGAAAACTAAAAGAAAAACAAAAGGCGAGGCATAAAGACAAACGGCGCAGGTCAGGCTTCCTCCATACCATATACTCTTAAGTGCATTATGAACCTCGCGGTTAAATGCTAACTTTGGTTTGGCTTTATCAAAACATGTCGAGTAAGGTGTCATACGAATTGGAATACTAACCCCTCGCCAATTCTGGCGACGGGGTTAGCATTCCACCCTTCTAGAGGGACACGACATGTACAGTACCTGAAACCCGGGTAAAATCAGACATAGCCTCAGCTCCACAAAATGGATGCTGCCACCACAGACACAAGTCTGCCCTCCTGCTGCTGGGAGTCCTTCCAGCTTGGGAGGTGTGGACAAAGGGTTTCCTGCCAGGGGAGGTGCGTGCGCCACCCCAGACAGGATTTTGTGTATTGGTCAGGTAGGGCTTGAAAGAAACCAGACATGCCTGTGGCTCACAAGGAGCCTCGGTGCATATGCCAGTTCAAACCGGTCCTGGGGCACACCAGTCCCGGGCCTGGGGCGAGCTGGACAAAGGATTGGGGGTGTAACCACCCCCCTTCCTGGTCCCACCCATAGGGAGGGACCTAGCAGGTAGTCCGGCCCCTAGAATCCGCTTAAAGGTAGGAGCTGTGTCCTAAGACTTCAGACATCCTGGAATCAACTTAACACTAAGAAGAAGACGGGAACTTCGACGCTCTGCTGCACAGAGGACTGAAGCCAATCTCCCCTGTGGTCAGGGAGTGACCACCTTGCTAACGCAAGCACCATCCAGCGAATCAACGTCTGCTTTGCCGCCGCCTCCCGCCGGAGCCCGAGCCCAGAGACTGACAAGACCTGGACCTCCAGACCTCTCACCGCCCGATCCACAGTCCCTGAAAAGAGGAGACCCGTGGAGGCACCGAGATACGTGGAGCCAGCCATCTTGGAACGACTACGACAAGCTGACAAGTGCAACAACCGAGGCTCCCTCCAAGTTGTGCTTTGGGATCTGAGAAGCCCAACACCCGAGCAGCATCTGCACCAAAGGTGAGCCCTCCAGCATCTCCACGATCTGCGTGGGGCCCTTCTGCATTTTGCCACTCGACGCGCCTAACCGGTTGCTGGCCCGCTGGCTAGTAGCCATCTTAGCGACGAACTTCAAGAAATACACCGCTGGTCTGGTTGCTCCAGACTGGCCCTTGCTCCCCTCCAAAGGAGCAGTCCTTCTGACCTTGCTGGTCAGAACAATCAGCTTATTTCATCTCCTACAACAATTGCTTTTGCCAAAGCTTGGTTGCTTCGATCAAGTCGCCGACACCGCCGACAGCGAGAGCCTGCGTGGGACAGCTCGTGAACCGACTCCTGGACGTCGTCGACCTCCAGGGACCACGTGGCTGCAGAGACAAGCTACACCTTTCCTCCTGTTTGCACCCGACATTGCCTGGTACCCACCTGGTGCCACGCTGGTCACTGGCTAGTGACTGTGAACACTGTCCCCTCTGCTTACAGGTCTTCAACATCTCCGATCCACTCTTGGATCCACTGCATCTCTCCCGGACCGACCGCCTGCAGCATCTTTGTATTCAAGCTCCACGGAACAGATAGAAGAAACCCGACGCACTTCGAGGCCTATGCACCCGCTTCCTGTGGGTGAGGTAAAGCTGGCACACCTGTGCCCAAGTGTAGTATTACATCTCTAGTGCCTGTGTTCCAAATCTTGAGTTCCTAGTCCATCCGGAAGATCCTCTTTGCAGTAACTTTGTACTTTTTACGCACCCATTGAAACCTATGGGAGCACGCGTGTGACTATTTGCTCTGCACACGCCACCCGTGGACCTCCTGGTCACTAACTGAAGTTAGCTCCTTGTAGGCCCAGCGATTCTAGAGGCCCTAGGCCTTTTCCCTTTTCTGTTCGTGGTACTTATACCACTATTTTAGTATATGGTTCGAGTGGCCACCAGGGCCTATCCATATAAAGTGCAACTTCTGTGTATTCTACTGTAATCTTGTTTGACGATTTGTGCTCCTGTGCTCATAAAGAGACTAGGGGTTACTTTGAGAAATAAATACATATATATTTTGAATATATATCTGTGTGGTGTCCTTACATTGGTATAAAAGGGGGTTGCATTTGGTAAAACAGCTGGCTTAACACGCTTCACGAGTTTAGCCTCAAAGACTGCTTAGCCTACGCTACCACTAGGGCAGCTAGTCCGAAAAGGTTGACTTACAACCACACCATAAGGGTTGCTTGGCATGGTACAAGGTGATCACTTTAACTAGTGAGCATCATATACCAGGCCGACTTCTCACATTGGTGAGCAGCGGTGGGATTTGAGCTTGCTGTGTTTTACCATTGTAATCTCTTGGTTACCAATTGAAAGATCACATAGGTACCTGTAGGTACATATAAAACAAGATTAGAAATACATAAGTTCTACTGAACTTAGTTGTTGTAGAGCAAAGGGAGTAGCACACCCTGACTACAACTACTAGATAGGTTTAGTAGGTAAACACAAGTGTAGGTAGATTGCAACACATCCACCCACACTTAAGAGCAATGGCCGGGGCAGAGGGGTCCACTGTACCCATCTCTGTTGAGAGTGACCCCCAGAGGGCACCATCCAGCTTTGCTACCCTTAATCAGAATGAGCTCAGGCATTTGGCAACTCTTAGAGGCCTTAAACAGCCCAAGAACCCTACCTCTGCTGAGCTCAGAGAACTCTTACAGAATGATGAGAATCAGAGAGAACTCAAGAAAGCTTCCCAGTTAGCCCCCTTAGGGTCAGGAACAGGAGGCCCCCCTTCTGAAGATGCTACAGAGGTACCCAGTTCCAATAGCCATCCCTTAGATGAGAATCATACTACAGGGGAGGAAAGTGGTGAGGATACAGAAAGTAGTGATGATGAAGGGAGAAATAGCCCAGTGCCAAGTGTTATACTTGGCCCAGCTAAACTAAGGATATTGGGGATTGACAGTGGGTTCACCCCATTGGATCTCCCCAGTGGACTTAACACAGGGCTTGGGAGGCAAAGGAATCGCTCAGGTGACTCCAATGCTTCTAATGGCTCTAGAGGCTCTCAAGGTCACTCCAGGAAAAGGATGACCACCCCTCAGAGGAGGGAACATGAGGCCAGAATGCAGGAAGCCCAGCTGAGGATCAGGAAGCAGGAGCTAGAAGTAGCCCTGATGGAAGAAAAACTGAACAAGGCTAGGCAACCTAGAGAGAGTGGGTCTATACCCACTGGTGGCAGCATTGTCCCTAAGGACAAAGATAGGGTCTTTGATAATAGGAACCTGTCTAAGGTTGTGCCCCCCTACAAAAGTGGGGATGACATCCACAAATGGAAAACTGCTCTTGAGAGAGCCTGCAAAGTACAGCAGGTTCCTGAAGACCAGTGGGAAGCAATCCTCTGGCTCTCCTTTGAAGGAAGAGGCAGAGACAGACTCCTCACTGTTAGAGAAGAGGATGTCAGAAATTACAGAGTCCTGAAGAGTGTTCTGGTAGATGGGTTAGGCTTAACCACTGAACAGTACAGGTTAATGTTCAGAGACACCCAAAAGACACAGACTCAGGACTGGTCTGAATATGTTGAATGTGCCACTAAGGCTTTGGAGGGTTGGTTGCTGGGAAGTAAGGTATCTGATTTTACAGGATTGTATAATTTGATGATGAGAGAACAGATTTTAAATAACTGTCAAAACCAGCAACTGCATCAACACTTGGTTGACTCTGATCTGACCTCTCCCCAAGAATTGGGAAAGAAGGCAGACAAATGGGTCAGAACCAGGGTTAAGCAAAAGAACCAGAACCAGGGCCAAGGGGGTGATCAGAAGAAAACAGACCAAAAGGGTGGAGATCAGAAATCTAAAGACCAGAAGTCTTCAACAGGGCCCCAAACTACTGCTAAGGAGGGTGGGTCCCAACAACAGTCCAAAAAGAAGAAAGAAGGTCAAAAGAAACCCTGGTGCAATCATTGCAAAAATACAACTCACTGGACTAGTGATTGCAAAAAGGGTGGAGCCCCCAACACTGTTGCCCCTAAGGCACCTGCTCCCAGTACTACTGTTAGCAGTGTTGGTCCCCAGACAAAGGGTGTAGTGGGAATCACTATGGGAACTGAAGGAGATTCTGACTTAGACAGAACCCTGACACAGGCAGTCTTGATCTGTGATGGGGACATTGATTTGTCCCTGACTGTGAGCCCCAGTAACCTGGGCAAGTACAGACAGACTCCTTTAATTAATGACAAAGTGGCTCAAGCCTACAGGGACACATGTGCCAGTGTCACTATGGTGACACCAGGCTTTGTGGACCCTGGACAGTACATACCAGGTGAGAACTACCTGGTGACCAATGCCAGCAATGCCACTACTTCACATAGTGTGGCAGTTGTTAACTTCTCATGGGGAGGGGTAACTGGCCTCAAAAGGGTTGTGGTTAGTGCAGACCTCCCAGTAGAATGTTTGTTGGGCAATGACCTAGAGAGTTCTCTATGGTCAGAAGGGGAGTACAGGACTCATGCAGAGATGTTAGGTATATCATCACATGTCCTTGCTGTGACCAGGTCACTGGCCAAAAAGTGCCTCACTGAACCTCAGGTCTTGGATCCTGGAACAATGGACCAAGCACCTACCAAGAAGAAGAACAGGAGGGTCAAGGCTGTGCCTTCCCCCCTGCCTCAGAGTGATGATCAGCCTTCCCAGGAAGCTGATCTAGAGGACCCTGAAGGAACTGTCCCTGAAGAGCTTGAACCTGATCAGGTTGAGTTTCTGGGGACAGGGGGACCTTCAAGGGCTGACTTGAGGCAGGCTCAGTTATCCTGTCCCTCTCTTGAACCCCTCAGACAGCTGGCTGCTGCTGAGGCTGCTGGGAATGCTCAAGGTACCCATAAAGTGTATTGGGATGAAGGGCTCCTTTATTCAGAGGCTAGAGACCCCAAGCCTGGTGCTACCAGGAGGTTGGTTATACCTCTGCAATTTAGGGGCTTCCTTCTTACCTTGGCCCATGACATTCCTTTAGCAGGACACTTAGGCCAGAACAAGACTTGGGACAGGCTTGTCCCTCACTTTCACTGGCCTCATATGAATGAAGATACAAAGGAGTTTTGTCGCTCCTGTGTTACCTGCCAAGCCAGTGGCAAATCAGGTGGCACAACAAAGGCCCCCCTAATACCACTACCTGTGGTGGGGGTCCCCTTTGAAAGAGTGGGAATAGACATAGTGGGTCCCATGGATCCTCCCACTGCATCTGGGCACAGATTTATACTGGTGGTAGTGGATCATGCCACCAGGTATCCAGAGGCAATTCCCCTTAGGACCACTACAGCTCCTGTTGTGGCCAGGGCCCTGCTGGGAGTATTCTCCAGAGTGGGGTTTCCTAAGGAGGTAGTATCTGACAGAGGTACCAACTTTATGTCAGGATACTTGACAGCTATGTGGAAGGAATGTGGTGTCAACTACAAGTTCACCACCCCTTATCACCCACAATGCAATGGGCTTGTTGAGAGATTCAACAAGACCCTAAAGGGTATGATCAAAGGATTACCTGAAAAGCTCAGGCGAAGATGGGACATCCTTCTACCCTGCCTTCTGTTTGCTTACAGAGAGGTCCCACAAAAAGGAGTTGGCTACAGCCCCTTTGAATTGTTGTTTGGGCACCCTGTGAGAGGCCCACTGTGTTTGGTGAAGGAAGGATGGGAGTTACCTCTCAAAAAGCCTAAGCTAGACATAGTGGACTATGTACTTGGTCTCCGCTCCAGGATGGCTGAGTATATGGAGAAGGCATCCAAAAACCTTGAGGCAAGCCAGGCCTTACAGAAAGCTTGGCATGACCAAAAGGCTGTCTTGGTTGAGTTTCAGCCAGGACAGAAGGTATGGGTGTTGGAGCCAGTGGCCCCAGCAGCACTCCAAGACAAATGGTCTGGACCCCATACAATCCTGGAAAAGAAGGGAGAGGTCACCTACTTGGTCGACCTAGGAACTCCCAGGAGTCCCCACAGGGTACTCCATGTTAACAGGCTTAAAGCATATGTTGACAGGGCAGACATGGGCTTGCTCATGGCTACAGATGAGGGACAGGAGGAAGAGAGTGACCCTCTCCCAGACCTGTTGTCTCAGAACCCTGAAGATGGCTCAGTTGAAGGAGTGACCCTTGGAGGCAACCTCACTGCCCATCAGCAGACTGAATGTAGACAGGTTCTACAATCATTTTCACATATGTTTTCCTTGATACCTAGTCAAACTGACTGGTGTACCCATGTGGTGGACACTGGTGACAGTCTGCCTGTAAAGAACAAGCTTTACAGACAACCTGACCACGTCAGGGACTGTATAAAGGCTGAGGTACATAAAATGCTGGAATTAGGTGTCATTGAACCCTCAGAGAGCCCCTGGGCTAGCCCAGTGGTGCTGGTCCCCAAACCTCACACCAAAGATGGCAAGAGAGAGATGAGGTTCTGTGTGGACTACAGGGGTCTCAATGCTGTCACCAGGACAGATGCACACCCTATTCCAAGGGCAGATGAGCTCATAGACAAACTAGCTTCTGCAAAGTTTTTGAGCACATTTGACTTAACAGCTGGCTATTGGCAAATCAGATTAGCTGAAGAGTCTAAGGCCAAAACAGCATTCTCAACCCCAGGTGGGCACTACCAGTTTGTGGTGATGCCCTTTGGTCTGAAGAATGCACCTGCCACCTTCCAAAGGCTGGTGAACCAAGTCCTTACTGGGTTGGATGACTTTTGCGCAGCATATCTTGATGACATTGCTGTCTTTAGCTCCACCTGGGAGGATCACCTGATCCACCTGAAGAAGGCTCTTGAGGCTCTGCAAAGGGCAGGCCTCACTATCAAGGCTACTAAGTGCCAGATAGGGCAGAGTAAGGTTGTATATTTGGGCCACCTTGTGGGTGGAGGCCAAGTTCAACCACTGGAGAGTAAGATACAATCCATCAAGGACTGGTCCCCTCCAACCACCCAGACTCAAGTTCGAGCTTTCTTGGGCTTGACTGGGTACTACAGGAAGTTTGTTAAGAACTATGGGTCCATTGTGACTCCTCTTAATGATCTGACATCCAAGAAGATGCCCAAAAAGGTTCAGTGGACAGTAAGCTGTCAAAAGGCATTTGATGACCTGAAGGAGGCCATGTGCTCTGCACCTATCCTGAAAAGTCCTGACTACTCCAAAGAGTTTATTGTCCAAACAGATGCTTCTGAGTTGGGTGTGGGAGCTGTGCTGTCACAACTTAATGTAGATGGTCAAGACCAACCCATTGCTTTTATTAGCAGAAGGTTGACCCCCAGAGAGAAGAATTGGTCAGCTATTGAGAGGGAGGCCTTTGCTGTGGTGTGGGCCCTGAAGAAGCTGAGGCCATACTTGTTTGGCACTCACTTCAAGATTCAGACCGACCATAAGCCCCTCTTGTGGCTAAATCAGATGAAGGGTGAAAACCCCAAACTGCTTAGGTGGTCCATTTCCCTACAGGGGATGGACTTTACAGTGGAGCACCGGCCAGGTACTGACCATGGGAATGCAGATGGTCTCTCCAGGTACTTCCACTTAGGACATGAAGACGAGACTGGTCAAGGCTAGTTTAATGTCCCAGCGTTTGGGGGGGGGGTTGTGTAGGAGAGTAGGGTCTGCTATCCTATGGTCACCCCAAAGTTTTGCTTTTTTGCTTCACTGGTTTTTGACATATTGAGGCTGTGGGCCTGCCAATCAGACCCCCAGCCTGCTGTTCTCTCTACTAAATTAAAACTATGCACCCTAGGTGCATAACCAATTGGAAGTGGATCACCCTGTCAGCCCCTGTACCAGTGTACACTAGGTACCCAGGGCATTGGTGTACCCAAGGCCTGCCAGGGGCTGAAGCATGTATTATGCCACCCCAGGCTTGGCCTAACAATCTGACACAACTGGCTGATCACTCAGCTGGGGTAAGTTGGTGTAATCACCTCTTACTTAGGTGTAGTATACCTATACCTAACCTTAAATGGGACACCTGGTAACCTATAAGTCACTCCTATGGCAGGCCTTAACAATCCTGAAGGCAGAGTGCTTGGTTCCATGTGAGATGGTGCTCTGGCATGAGCTGAGCCTGTCTGCTGTGGTCGGAACAACTTCCTTCTACTGTTTCCAGATATCGTCATACCATATACTCTTAAGTGCATTATGAACCTCGCGGTTAAATGCTAACTTTGGTTTGGCTTTATCAAAACATGTCGAGTAAGGTGTCATACGAATTGGAATACTAACCCCTCGCCAATTCTGGCGACGGGGTTAGCATTCCACCCTTCTAGAGGGACACGACATGTACAGTACCTGAAACCCGGGTAAAATCAGACATAGCCTCAGCTCCACAAAATGGATGCTGCCACCACAGACACAAGTCTGCCCTCCTGCTGCTGGGAGTCCTTCCAGCTTGGGAGGTGTGGACAAAGGGTTTCCTGCCAGGGGAGGTGCGTGCGCCACCCCAGACAGGATTTTGTGTATTGGTCAGGTAGGGCTTGAAAGAAACCAGACATGCCTGTGGCTCACAAGGAGCCTCGGTGCATATGCCAGTTCAAACCGGTCCTGGGGCACACCAGTCCCGGGCCTGGGGCGAGCTGGACAAAGGATTGGGGGTGTAACCACCCCCCTTCCTGGTCCCACCCATAGGGAGGGACCTAGCAGGTAGTCCGGCCCCTAGAATCCGCTTAAAGGTAGGAGCTGTGTCCTAAGACTTCAGACATCCTGGAATCAACTTAACACTAAGAAGAAGACGGGAACTTCGACGCTCTGCTGCACAGAGGACTGAAGCCAATCTCCCCTGTGGTCAGGGAGTGACCACCTTGCTAACGCAAGCACCATCCAGCGAATCAACGTCTGCTTTGCCGCCGCCTCCCGCCGGAGCCCGAGCCCAGAGACTGACAAGACCTGGACCTCCAGACCTCTCACCGCCCGATCCACAGTCCCTGAAAAGAGGAGACCCGTGGAGGCACCGAGACACGTGGAGCCAGCCATCTTGGAACGACTACGACAAGCTGACAAGTGCAACAACCGAGGCTCCCTCCAAGTTGTGCTTTGGGATCTGAGAAGCCCAACACCCGAGCAGCATCTGCACCAAAGGTGAGCCCTCCAGCATCTCCACGATCTGCGTGGGGCCCTTCTGCATTTTGCCACTCGACGCGCCTAACCGGTTGCTGGCCCGCTGGCTAGTAGCCATCTTGGCGACGAACTTCAAGAAATACACCGCTGGTCTGGTTGCTCCAGACTGGCCCTTGCTCCCCTCCAAAGGAGCAGTCCTTCTGACCTTGCTGGTCAGAACAATCAGCTTATTTCATCTCCTACAACAATTGCTTTTGCCAAGGCTTGGTTGCTTCGATCAAGTCGCCGACACCGCCGACAGCGAGAGCCTGCGTGGGACAGCTCGTGAACCGACTCCTGGACGTCGTCGACCTCCAGGGACCACGTGGCTGCAGAGACAAGCTACACCTTTCCTCCTGTTTGCACCCGACATTGCCTGGTACCCACCTGGTGCCACGCTGGTCACTGGCTAGTGACTGTGAACACTGTCCCCTCTGCTTACAGGTCTTCAACATCTCCGATCCACTCTTGGATCCACTGCATCTCTCCCGGACCGACCGCCTGCAGCATCTTTGTATTCAAGCTCCACGGAACAGATAGAAGAAACCCGACGCACTTCGAGGCCTATGCACCCGCTTCCTGTGGGTGAGGTAAAGCTGGCACACCTGTGCCCAAGTGTAGTATTACATCTCTAGTGCCTGTGTTCCAAATCTTGAGTTCCTAGTCCATCCGGAAGATCCTCTTTGCAGTAACTTTGTACTTTTTACGCACCCATTGAAACCTATGGGAGCACGCGTGTGACTATTTGCTCTGCACACGCCACCCGTGGACCTCCTGGTCACTAACTGAAGTTAGCTCCTTGTAGGCCCAGCGATTCTAGAGGCCCTAGGCCTTTTCCCTTTTCTGTTCGTGGTACTTATACCACTATTTTAGTATATGGTTCGAGTGGCCAACCAGGGCCTATCCATATAAAGTGCAACTTCTGTGTATTCTACTGTAATCTTGTTTGACGATTTGTGCTCCTGTGCTCATAAAGAGACTAGGGGTTACTTTGAGAAATAAATACATATATATTTTGAATATATATCTGTGTGGTGTCCTTACATTGGTATAAAAGGGGGTTGCATTTGGTAAAACAGCTGGCTTAACACGCTTCACGAGTTTAGCCTCAAAGACTGCTTAGCCTACGCTACCACTAGGGCAGCTAGTCCGAAAAGGTTGACTTACAACCACACCATAAGGGTTGCTTGGCATGGTACAAGGTGATCACTTTAACTAGTGAGCATCATATACCAGGCCAACTTCTCACATTGGTGAGCAGCGGTGGGATTTGAGCTTGCTGTGTTTTACCATTGTAATCTCTTGGTTACCAATTGAAAGATCACATAGGTACCTGTAGGTACATATAAAACAAGATTAGAAATACATAAGTTCTACTGAACTTAGTTGTTGTAGAGCAAAGGGAGTAGCACACCCTGACTACAACTACTAGATAGGTTTAGTAGGTAAACACAAGTGTAGGTAGATTGCAACACATCCACCCACACTTAAGAGCAATGGCCGGGGCAGAGGGGTCCACTGTACCCATCTCTGTTGAGAGTGACCCCCAGAGGGCACCATCCAGCTTTGCTACCCTTAATCAGAATGAGCTCAGGCATTTGGCAACTCTTAGAGGCCTTAAACAGCCCAAGAACCCTACCTCTGCTGAGCTCAGAGAACTCTTACAGAATGATGAGAATCAGAGAGAACTCAAGAAAGCTTCCCAGTTAGCCCCCTTAGGGTCAGGAACAGGAGGCCCCCCTTCTGAAGATGCTACAGAGGTACCCAGTTCCAATAGCCATCCCTTAGATGAGAATCATACTACAGGGGAGGAAAGTGGTGAGGATACAGAAAGTAGTGATGATGAAGGGAGAAATAGCCCAGTGCCAAGTGTTATACTTGGCCCAGCTAAACTAAGGCTATTGGGGATTGACAGTGGGTTCACCCCATTGGATCTCCCCAGTGGACTTAACACAGGGCTTGGGAGGCAAAGGAATCGCTCAGGTGACTCCAATGCTTCTAATGGCTCTAGAGGCTCTCAAGGTCACTCCAGGAAAAGGATGACCACCCCTCAGAGGAGGGAACATGAGGCCAGAATGCAGGAAGCCCAGCTGAGGATCAGGAAGCAGGAGCTAGAAGTAGCCCTGATGGAAGAAAAACTGAACAAGGCTAGGCAACCTAGAGAGAGTGGGTCTATACCCACTGGTGGCAGCATTGTCCCTAAGGACAAAGATAGGGTCTTTGATAATAGGAACCTGTCTAAGGTTGTGCCCCCCTACAAAAGTGGGGATGACATCCACAAATGGATAACTGCTCTTGAGAGAGCCTGCAAAGTACAGCAGGTTCCTGAAGACCAGTGGGCAGCAATCCTCTGGCTCTCCTTTGAAGGAAGAGGCAGAGACAGACTCCTCACTGTTAGAGAAGAGGATGTCAGAAATTACAGAGTCCTGAAGAGTGTTCTGGTAGATGGGTTAGGCTTAACCACTGAACAGTACAGGTTAATGTTCAGAGACACCCAAAAGACACAGACTCAGGACTGGTCTGAATATGTTGAATGTGCCACTAAGGCTTTGGAGGGTTGGTTGCTGGGAAGTAAGGTATCTGATTTTACAGGATTGTATAATTTGATGATGAGAGAACAGATTTTAAATAACTGTCAAAACCAGCAACTGCATCAACACTTGGTTGACTCTGATCTGACCTCTCCCCAAGAATTGGGAAAGAAGGCAGACAAATGGGTCAGAACCAGGGTTAAGCAAAAGAACCAGAACCAGGGCCAAGGGGGTGATCAGAAGAAAACAGACCAAAAGGGTGGAGATCAGAAATCTAAAGACCAGAAGTCTTCAACAGGGCCCCAAACTACTGCTAAGGAGGGTGGGTCCCAACAACAGTCCAAAAAGAAGAAAGAAGGTCAAAAGAAACCCTGGTGCAATCATTGCAAAAATACAACTCACTGGACTAGTGATTGCAAAAAGGGTGGAGCCCCCAACACTGTTGCCCCTAAGGCACCTGCTCCCAGTACTACTGTTAGCAGTGTTGGTCCCCAGACAAAGGGTGTAGTGGGAATCACTATGGGAACTGAAGGAGATTCTGACTTAGACAGAACCCTGACACAGGCAGTCTTGATCTGTGATGGGGACATTGATTTGTCCCTGACTGTGAACCCCAGTAACCTGGGCAAGTACAGACAGACTCCTTTAATTAATGACAAAGTGGCTCAAGCCTACAGGGACACATGTGCCAGTGTCACTATGGTGACACCAGGCTTTGTGGACCCTGGACAGTACATACCAGGTGAGAACTACCTGGTGACCAATGCCAGCAATGCCACTACTTCACATAGTGTGGCAGTTGTTAACTTCTCATGGGGAGGGGTAACTGGCCTCAAAAGGGTTGTGGTTAGTGCAGACCTCCCAGTAGAATGTTTGTTGGGCAATGACCTAGAGAGTTCTCTATGGTCAGAAGTGGAGTACAGGACTCATGCAGAGATGTTAGGTATATCATCACATGTCCTTGCTGTGACCAGGTCACAGGCCAAAAAGTGCCTCACTGAACCTCAGGTCTTGGATCCTGGAACAATGGACCAAGCACCTACCAAGAAGAAGAACAGGAGGGTCAAGGCTGTGCCTTCCCCCCTGCCTCAGAGTGATGATCAGCCTTCCCAGGAAGCTGATCTAGAGGACCCTGAAGGAACTGTCCCTGAAGAGCTTGAACCTGATCAGGTTGAGTTTCTGGGGACAGGGGGACCTTCAAGGGCTGACTTGAGGCAGGCTCAGTTATCCTGTCCCTCTCTTGAACCCCTCAGACAGCTGGCTGCTGCTGAGGCTGCTGGGAATGCTCAAGGTACCCATAAAGTGTATTGGGATGAAGGGCTCCTTTATTCAGAGGCTAGAGACCCCAAGCCTGGTGCTACCAGGAGGTTGGTTATACCTCTGCAATTTAGGGGCTTCCTTCTTACCTTGGCCCATGACATTCCTTTAGCAGGACACTTAGGCCAGAACAAGACTTGGGACAGGCTTGTCCCTCACTTTCACTGGCCTCATATGAATGAAGATACAAAGGAGTTTTGTCGCTCCTGTGTTACCTGCCAAGCCAGTGGCAAATCAGGTGGCACAACAAAGGCCCCCCTAATACCACTACCTGTGGTGGGGGTCCCCTTTGAAAGAGTGGGAATAGACATAGTGGGTCCCATGGATCCTCCCACTGCATCTGGGCACAGATTTATACTGGTGGTAGTGGATCATGCCACCAGGTATCCAGAGGCAATTCCCCTTAGGACCACTACAGCTCCTGTTGTGGCCAGGGCCCTGCTGGGAGTATTCTCCAGAGTGGGGTTTCCTAAGGAGGTAGTATCTGACAGAGGTACCAACTTTATGTCAGGATACTTGACAGCTATGTGGAAGGAATGTGGTGTCAACTACAAGTTCACCACCCCTTATCACCCACAATGCAATGGGCTTGTTGAGAGATTCAACAAGACCCTAAAGGGTATGATCAAAGGATTACCTGAAAAGCTCAGGCGAAGATGGGACATCCTTCTACCCTGCCTTCTGTTTGCTTACAGAGAGGTCCCACAAAAAGGAGTTGGCTACAGCCCCTTTGAATTGTTGTTTGGGCACCCTGTGAGAGGCCCACTGTGTTTGGTGAAGGAAGGATGGGAGTTACCTCTCAAAAAGCCTAAGCTAGACATAGTGGACTATGTACTTGGTCTCCGCTCCAGGATGGCTGAGTATATGGAGAAGGCATCCAAAAACCTTGAGGCAAGCCAGGCCTTACAGAAAGCTTGGCATGACCAAAAGGCTGTCTTGGTTGAGTTTCAGCCAGGACAGAAGGTATGGGTGTTGGAGCCAGTGGCCCCAGCAGCACTCCAAGACAAATGGTCTGGACCCCATACAATCCTGGAAAAGAAGGGAGAGGTCACCTACTTGGTCGACCTAGGAACTCCCAGGAGTCCCCACAGGGTACTCCATGTTAACAGGCTTAAAGCATATGTTGACAGGGCAGACATGGGCTTGCTCATGGCTACAGATGAGGGACAGGAGGAAGAGAGTGACCCTCTCCCAGACCTGTTGTCTCAGAACCCTGAAGATGGCTCAGTTGAAGGAGTGACCCTTGGAGGCAACCTCACTGCCCATCAGCAGACTGAATGTAGACAGGTTCTACAATCATTTTCACATATGTTTTCCTTGATACCTAGTCAAACTGACTGGTGTACCCATGTGGTGGACACTGGTGACAGTCTGCCTGTAAAGAACAAGCTTTACAGACAACCTGACCACGTCAGGGACTGTATAAAGGCTGAGGTACATAAAATGCTGGAATTAGGTGTCATTGAACCCTCAGAGAGCCCCTGGGCTAGCCCAGTGGTGCTGGTCCCCAAACCTCACACCAAAGATGGCAAGAGAGAGATGAGGTTCTGTGTGGACTACAGGGGTCTCAATGCTGTCACCAGGACAGATGCACACCCTATTCCAAGGGCAGATGAGCTCATAGACAAACTAGCTTCTGCAAAGTTTTTGAGCACATTTGACTTAACAGCTGGCTATTGGCAAATCAGATTAGCTGAAGAGTCTAAGGCCAAAACAGCATTCTCAACCCCAGGTGGGCACTACCAGTTTGTGGTGATGCCCTTTGGTCTGAAGAATGCACCTGCCACCTTCCAAAGGCTGGTGAACCAAGTCCTTACTGGGTTGGATGACTTTTGCGCAGCATATCTTGATGACATTGCTGTCTTTAGCTCCACCTGGGAGGATCACCTGATCCACCTGAAGAAGGCTCTTGAGGCTCTGCAAAGGGCAGGCCTCACTATCAAGGCTACTAAGTGCCAGATAGGGCAGAGTAAGGTTGTATATTTGGGCCACCTTGTGGGTGGAGGCCAAGTTCAACCACTGGAGAGTAAGATACAATCCATCAAGGACTGGTCCCCTCCAACCACCCAGACTCAAGTTCGAGCTTTCTTGGGCTTGACTGGGTACTACAGGAAGTTTGTTAAGAACTATGGGTCCATTGTGACTCCTCTTAATGATCTGACATCCAAGAAGATGCCCAAAAAGGTTCAGTGGACAGTAAGCTGTCAAAAGGCATTTGATGACCTGAAGGAGGCCATGTGCTCTGCACCTATCCTGAAAAGTCCTGACTACTCCAAAGAGTTTATTGTCCAAACAGATGCTTCTGAGTTGGGTGTGGGAGCTGTGCTGTCACAACTTAATGTAGATGGTCAAGACCAACCCATTGCTTTTATTAGCAGAAGGTTGACCCCCAGAGAGAAGAATTGGTCAGCTATTGAGAGGGAGGCCTTTGCTGTGGTGTGGGCCCTGAAGAAGCTGAGGCCATACTTGTTTGGCACTCACTTCAAGATTCAGACCGACCATAAGCCCCTCTTGTGGCTAAATCAGATGAAGGGTGAAAACCCCAAACTGCTTAGGTGGTCCATTTCCCTACAGGGGATGGACTTTACAGTGGAGCACCGGCCAGGTACTGACCATGGGAATGCAGATGGTCTCTCCAGGTACTTCCACTTAGGACATGAAGACGAGACTGGTCAAGGCTAGTTTAATGTCCCAGCGTTTGGGGGGGGGTTGTGTAGGAGAGTAGGGTCTGCTATCCTATGGTCACCCCAAATTTTTGCTTTTTTGCTTCACTGGTTTTTGACATATTGAGGCTGTGGGCCTGCCAATCAGACCCCCAGCCTGCTGTTCTCTCTACTAAATTAAAACTATGCACCCTAGGTGCATAACCAATTGGAAGTGGATCACCCTGTCAGCCCCTGTACCAGTGTACACTAGGTACCCAGGGCATTGGTGTACCCAAGGCCTGCCAGGGGCTGAAGCATGTATTATGCCACCCCAGGCTTGGCCTAACAATCTGACACAACTGGCTGATCACTCAGCTGGGGTAAGTTGGTGTAATCACCTCTTACTTAGGTGTAGTATACCTATACCTAACCTTAAATGGGACACCTGGTAACCTATAAGTCACTCCTATGGCAGGCCTTAACAATCCTGAAGGCAGAGTGCTTGGTTCCATGTGAGATGGTGCTCTGGCATGAGCTGAGCCTGTCTGCAGTGGTCGGAACAACTTCCTTCTACTGTTTCCAGATATCGTCATACCATATACTCTTAAGTGCATTATGAACCTCGCGGTTAAATGCTAACTTTGGTTTGGCTTTATCAAAACATGTCGAGTAAGGTGTCATACGAATTGGAATACTAACCCCTCGCCAATTCTGGCGACGGGGTTAGCATTCCACCCTTCTAGAGGGACACGACATGTACAGTACCTGAAACCCGGGTAAAATCAGACATAGCCTCAGCTCCACAAAATGGATGCTGCCACCACAGACACAAGTCTGCCCTCCTGCTGCTGGGAGTCCTTCCAGCTTGGGAGGTGTGGACAAAGGGTTTCCTGCCAGCGGAGGTGCGTGCGCCACCCCAGACAGGATTTTGTGTATTGGTCAGGTAGGGCTTGAAAGAAACCAGACATGCCTGTGGCTCACAAGGAGCCTCGGTGCATATGCCAGTTCAAACCGGTCCTGGGGCACACCAGTCCCGGGCCTGGGGCGAGCTGGACAAAGGATTGGGGGTGTAACCACCCCCCTTCCTGGTCCCACCCATAGGGAGGGACCTAGCAGGTAGTCCGGCCCCTAGAATCCGCTTAAAGGTAGGAGCTGTGTCCTAAGACTTCAGACATCCTGGAATCAACTTAACACTAAGAAGAAGACGGGAACTTCGACGCTCTGCTGCACAGAGGACTGAAGCCAATCTCCCCTGTGGTCAGGGAGTGACCACCTTGCTAACGCAAGCACCATCCAGCGAATCAACGTCTGCTTTGCCGCCGCCTCCCGCCGGAGCCCGAGCCCAGAGACTGACAAGACCTGGACCTCCAGACCTCTCACCGCCCGATCCACAGTCCCTGAAAAGAGGAGACCCGTGGAGGCACCGAGACACGTGGAGCCAGCCATCTTGGAACGACTACGACAAGCTGACAAGTGCAACAACCGAGGCTCCCTCCAAGTTGTGCTTTGGGATCTGAGAAGCCCAACACCCGAGCAGCATCTGCACCAAAGGTGAGCCCTCCAGCATCTCCACGATCTGCGTGGGGCCCTTCTGCATTTTGCCACTCGACGCGCCTAACCGGTTGCTGGCCCGCTGGCTAGTAGCCATCTTGGCGACGAACTTCAAGAAATACACCGCTGGTCTGGTTGCTCCAGACTGGCCCTTGCTCCCCTCCAAAGGAGCAGTCCTTCTGACCTTGCTGGTCAGAACAATCAGCTTATTTCATCTCCTACAACAATTGCTTTTGCCAAGGCTTGGTTGCTTCGATCAAGTCGCCGACACCGCCGACAGCGAGAGCCTGCGTGGGACAGCTCGTGAACCGACTCCTGGACGTCGTCGACCTCCAGGGACCACGTGGCTGCAGAGACAAGCTACACCTTTCCTCCTGTTTGCACCCGACATTGCCTGGTACCCACCTGGTGCCACGCTGGTCACTGGCTAGTGACTGTGAACACTGTCCCCTCTGCTTACAGGTCTTCAACATCTCCGATCCACTCTTGGATCCACTGCATCTCTCCCGGACCGACCGCCTGCAGCATCTTTGTCTTCAAGCTCCACGGAACAGATAGAAGAAACCCGACGCACTTCGAGGCCTATGCACCCGCTTCCTGTGGGTGAGGTAAAGCTGGCACACCTGTGCCCAAGTGTAGTATTACATCTCTAGTGCCTGTGTTCCAAATCTTGAGTTCCTAGTCCATCCGGAAGATCCTCTTTGCAGTAACTTTGTACTTTTTACGCACCCATTGAAACCTATGGGAGCACGCGTGTGACTATTTGCTCTGCACACGCCACCCGTGGACCTCCTGGTCACTAACTGAAGTTAGCTCCTTGTAGGCCCAGCGATTCTAGAGGCCCTAGGCCTTTTCCCTTTTCTGTTCGTGGTACTTATACCACTATTTTAGTATATGGTTCGAGTGGCCACCAGGGCCTATCCATATAAAGTGCAACTTCTGTGTATTCTACTGTAATCTTGTTTGACGATTTGTGCTCCTGTGCTCATAAAGAGACTAGGGGTTACTTTGAGAAATAAATACATATATATTTTGAATATATATCTGTGTGGTGTCCTTTCATTGGTATAAAAGGGGGTTGCATTTGGTAAAACAGCTGGCTTAACACGCTTCACGAGTTTAGCCTCAAAGACTGCTTAGCCTACGCTACCACTAGGGCAGCTAGTCCGAAAAGGTTGACTTACAACCACACCATAAGGGTTGCTTGGCATGGTACAAGGTGATCACTTTAACTAGTGAGCATCATATACCAGGCCAACTTCTCACATAGAGCTATTACTTGGATGGAAGAGACAGTTGCTCTATGGGCTAGGATTCCTTTGTCATTGGCAGGGAAGATCGCACTGGCAAAAATGGTTGTCCTATCTAAATTTTTGTACCCGTTTGTGAATTTGCCGATCATACTTACACAACCTTTTTTCAGAACACTACGCTCATTGTAAATATCTTTGGTGTGGGCGGGTGGACAGGCTCGAGTATCCTGGGAGCTACTGTCTATTCCGATGAAACTGGAAGGTCTGGGTGCCCCAGATATGAAACTATATGCACTCTGCGCACAGACACAGTTTCTACATTATTGGGTCTACCCAACGCCATTTCAGCCACATGTGGCTGTGGAGAAGGATGCGGTGGCACCGGTTCCTCTACAAGTAGCGTTATATCAGGCATATCGACGCCCCACAGACGGTATTGACACTTCCGAAACCCTACGATGGGCTTGGGATAGTCTATGAAGGCGTGCGGGAGCCCAGATATTATATGCCCCTTCAATTCCCTCAGCACAAAACCTAATGTTACCCAACATCAAAGATGAGATAAGTAAAAAGGTTATGCAGAAGATCAAACTTCACACGTTTGCGGACCTCTACCCAGGGGACATATTTAGAGACCCTCCGGTGGCAGGAGAGGGACAGAGGTACCATTCGGGGAGATGTTTCTCTATCACAAACTACGAGCTGCCTGCCGCGAATTGAATAGTGATTTCCCAGCCACACCATCCACCTTATCAGCCCTATAGAGCCTACTTCATTCACCATCGCCACGTAGACTTATAACCAGACTTTACACACATATGCAATCCGATGCCCCTGTGACGAAACCTAGTGCATTGCTGAGATGGAACAAAGAGCTCTCACCCCCAGTGCATTGCTGAGATGGAATGAAGAGCTCTCACCCCCACTGACTGAAGAACAATGGACATACTGTTGCACTCAGCTAACTGAGCTATCCCCGAACTACAGGCTTCGTTTGATTAATTTCAAATTCCTCCATAGATATTATAGAACACCCATAAGTTTACACCGTATGGGGCTAAAAGATGATGACTGCTGTTGGCGTTGTGGGGTAACCCCCGCTTCTTTCCTACATATGGCATGGGAGTGTTCTGCACTTGCTGAATACTGGTTCCAGATTTTTACGTCTATAAATCAGATCCTGGGTATGTCCTTGTCCCCATCCCCACTATTGGGACTGTTAGGATATGTTAATGAAACACATATCAAAAAGCATAAATTACATGCATTATTGCTGCTATTCGCCAAAAGTCAAATTGCAGTTCACTGGGGAGGAAGAGGAAGCCTACGACCATGGAATGGATTAGAGAGGGTACGTACAGTCACGTTCAGTTAACAACTTTCTGGGAATTGATGCCACCCACCTCGAGAGCCCAAGAAATATGGGAACCATTTATTGCCCGGGTTCAGGAGGAGAAGAGTGGAGATGGTGATGTTGTGCTACAAGGTGTCCAAACTGGGGATGTATAATTCATATGGTATGGAGATTTGATATGTGTATACGGTGGGTACTGTAAGGTGAGGTCTGGAATATTTTATTATATTCAGGTATTACTACCTATAAATGTTTACTGTTTCATGAATACTATTCCTGGTGCTACAGGGGCACAGTGTTGTAGTGGGCACATGATGACTAAAGATTACTATGTGTATTTTTAACTGTTGTATATCTGGAACATGTACACCTGGCATGTTAGTCGTTGCATAGAATGTATATTGCATTTATTTGGAACTACCAATAAACAAATAAAAAAAAGAAAAAAAAAGGACCCAATTCAAAAAAGGAATTAGCAAGTTAAAACCTCTTAGTGAAATGAGAATGATAAAAACTAACACAGACCCATCTCAACGCCTCCAGACGCAACTATCAAACCAAGAATGCATTTGAAGAGTGTTACACTCCAAACACCTCCGCTTAAGCTACCCTTCTGCCCATCCCACCAGGGCCTGGTAGTACTCCTTGGGAACTCATGACCATGTTTGCATACAAGACAACAGCCTGGAGGTCCTACCATAAGATCATTTATTTCAAATGTAGTTTCAGTGCACACACACTGCTTTGTCTTTGCTACAAGAAGCTTTGATGGTAGAGTTGTCAAATTGGTGCATGTGGGCAGGGTTCTAATCCTATCCTTTTACAAATCATTTTATCAAGTGACTGAACGCCTCATTTACTAATCCCAAGTCACAAATTAGAGGAGGGGGTGTAGGCAAATAATAGGCTTAGCCGAACCATGGGTCTGTCTTGGTTCCTAAAGTCTGTGCACGAGCCAAGAGATGAAAACATTTGGCATGTGTATTGTGCAACTAACATACTGTAAATATATGATACAATCTTTCAAATTTCAAAAAAGTGTATTTCTCTAACGTGTCGGAAGCTTTTTCCCCTTAGTGCATCATATTATATCCCTGCATAGACAGACATTTATTAAAAGTGATAGCTTTTAGAAACGTTCATGGCTCACCCCCCAATGACTATGTCATTAATGGACTACTAAGAGGCAAGTAAGTAGTCATGTAATCCATAAGCGTGACTTTGATTCTTATTATAGACCGAGAAAAGTTATAGTCTATTAAATCCATCATAGGCGATACTTGTGCATCACACCTCCTGAACCCAAGTATTTAAAAGTGTGCTCGGGGGGGGCGTGTCCAGTAACATGGGCGAGTAGCGGCGTTTCTCGTCGCCTCCTCCAGTCTTGACCAAATCCTGTCATTGATCCTGTGCCTTGATGCCGAGAAAACGTGTTGATAGTGATCGGATGTTCTGCTGAATCCGAAAAGTGCCCTGCGGAGCAGCAACGGTGGATTCCTGACAAGATAGAACCCTTTTCCCATCCTGGCCGTAGTCTGTGCGGCGTCTCCCAAGATGGCACCTCACTGGTGAGGTTCGATGAGACGCACCGACTTAATGAAGGGGCTGTGAGGTGACGAGCAGCCCGGATAGCAAGGCAGAGAGTGAGCATGCTGCTGTTGACCTTTGAGGCTCTGGCTCGCCGTGGGGTGTGGATTACATCCTCCCGAGATTGCGGCGCGGACTGGTGTGTGTCTGCCTGACAGGGGCAGCGACCCGGGTCGGCCGGAGGCAGTGTGGGCTGGCCGGGTGAGCACCGCAGCAGACAGACTGGCTTTCCACATTCAATTAGCGGTGCCAGAGGTGACTTAGATTGGTGATCACAAGCTGGTCAACATCTCATTGACAGCCTGCGACCATCAGCGGCTGTAACTGAGATTGTGGGAGGTGGCTGATCTGGTCCTTGCTGGGCCTCATGAATATCCTCGGGAGCTGCGGTGGCGCAGGCCGAGGGCTGCCAAATTGAAGGTGCAGAGTGGGCTCAGGGCCACAGTGGAAGCCATAACTTGGGGGCGCAAAATCGGAGTCCTTCTCTCCCTTCCTCCCCGAGTTCCTACCAAGGAAGTGCGGGCCACTGGGGTGAAAGTCGAGAACACGACCGGAACAACGGCCCAGGTGGCCTGCGACAGCGACACCACAGTCTGGCCTGGAGGACACAGAGTATACTGGTTCATCTAGGTCCCGGGCATAGTCCTTCAAGGTGAACCTCCAATGTTGCCGTGGTAGGTGATGCATAACTCTGGAGCTTCTTGATCCAAGATAAACCTGCTTTTACGGGTTAGAGTGCCCATCCCAAGGAAGTGACCCACCTAGCCTAGCAACCACACCGGCCTTGATCCTTCTCCTGCTTTGGAAGCCAGGCTTTACGTCACCTCGGGCACCATATAAATAACTCAAAAGAATCAAGTGGGTACGCGGCCATGCTCTCTTGCGATTTGGGTATTACTCCTGCGTCTGGAGAGCTGGTGGCCTCTGGACTGGTGCAGCTTCTAATACTGTTGCGGGGGAGAACACCTATCTACAACCTGAAGCAGACTTACTTGCGATGGCTAGGGATAAGGAACCTAGGTCGTCGAGGCAGGGGAAGCTGGAACGGTTCGCTAAGGTGCTCCCCACGTCGACAGGGGCAGAGGGAGGCACTCCACCTCTCTCAGACAAAGCGGCTATAATACAGGCGATCCACGCATCCAGAGAGAGCCTGGAGGGGAAGATGGCCAAGATACGCTCTGATTTCACATTGTTACGCCACGACCTAAGAAAAGTCTCAGAGAGAGTCACTAAAGCTGAACACCGTATCTCTGAAATGGAGGACACCTCCCATACCATGCGCAAAGATGTGTCAGGACTTATGGCTTCGATGAAAGAAGTGGCCTGGAGGGTGGATGACGCCGAAAATAGGGCCCGCAGGAATAACCTTTGATTTATTGGTTTTCCGGAAGATGCAGAGTAAGCAGACCCAGAACAGTTCCTCCTGACGTTTCTGAAGGAGGCCCTCCCCGCCGCGCAGTTTTTGGCATGCTTTGTCATTGAAAGGGCGCATTGGATGCCAAATGTCCACCCACCGCCAGGGGCTCCTCCTCGCGCCTTGGTTGCCGTTTCCTAAATTTTCAAGATCGGGACTTAATACTTTGGGAGCTGTGGAAAAAAGGAGATATCAAATAAGAAAATACACAAATAATGGTATTCCCGGATTACTCACGTGCTGTGCAAAAACAGAGACATACCTTTGATCCCATCAAGGCGAAGCTCAGATCACTTGGGATTCAATACATGCTATTATTCCCCGCTAAGCTTAAAGTTATTTTCCAAGGTACCACGCAGTTCTTTCAGTCCCCGGAGCAAGCATGGACCTGGATTGAAGAACGAACCTCGTTTAGGTGTAGTTTGGCCAGGTCAAAGACCTCCAGGCAGACAGGCGGTTGGGTCCCAGTCAGGAAAGACCCAAAGAGAAGCAGCAGGGGAGAGTGTTGAAGCTGCAGAAATTCACCATCACAACAGCGATGAAATCCTTGAAACATGGGCAGGCCGGAAATTTTGGATTCAGAGGATGACATGACTCTCGGTCCAGCCGCGTAGGTTGTGTGAATATGTTACCACGGAACAGTAAGAGAGAGAAGATTCAGCGGATCCAGACAGTGAGCATCCACTGCTTGAAAGGATTCAACGGCTGGAGGCTCCAGACCCAATCCTGGCAGAAGCAAATATCAGTTCAGTATCGACGACGAGGAATGAGATGCAGGGGCCGGAGAGCCACCGAAAGACAGTAAGACAATCCCAAGGACTTGTAGACATTGCAGACGTTTGGCCCGAGGACACTGCAGAACGCTGGCTTGATAGAGAGAAGTATACTGTGTGTTGTTACTGCATTATTGTGTAGTAATTTTGAAGCGGGGGAGGGAGGGTTTCAGACCTCTTGGTGGATTACCCGTGCCAGAGTTGTCATGTTGACGAATTGGGGGGCGGTGTGGGTACCTGAAGAGTGTAGGGTGGGGGGCATGTTAGACATTGCCAAATGTTGTGGGATACGTTCATTGCGAGGGGGGGAGGAATGTTTTCTTCAGTTAGATCAAATGAATACCGAGATTGAGATGGGAACGAGAGCTGTGGGCACTCCTCCGGGGGAGGGCTGGGCATGTGATAATTCAGTAGCTACATGGCAATGGCTGAGGGCAGGTTCACGGCACTGACATGGAATGTCAATGGGTTAGGAAACAAAATCAAACGGGGTCTAGTATCCAATTATCTTAAAAGACTTAAACCCAACATAATATTTTTACAGGAGACGCACATGCTGGGTTTGAGTTGTTCTTTTCTGCGACGATGGCACTACACTACCCTGGCACATGCGGGCTTTACTAAGGGTTTGAGAGGAGTGGCAATTCTCATAAAAAAGTCACCCTCTTTTCGTGTTACTCAACAATGGGTAGACCCCGATGGGACATACGTTGCAGTACAGGGAATTTGGACTTGTAAGATGTTTTTACTTATTAGTGCATACGCTCCCCCACGACTGCAGCAAAGTACGCTAGATAAACTAACTGAGCTCCTATTACAATCCATACCCGCCACGCATATTATAGGAGGGGACTTCAATGACGTAATTGAGCCCCACCTGGATCGAACTCAATTGCGACCTGGCTCCCATGGACCCACACCATTGGCCGTGTTTCAAAATCTCTTCGGACTGACCGACATATGGCGGCGACACCATCCAAACCTGCGTGCCTATTTCTATTTATCGGGGGCTCACAGGGTGTTCTCGAGACTGGACTATCTCTTCACTCCAGCTGGAGAGATTGGTCATGTGGAGAGGGTAGAATACTTAGCATGGGGCATCTCCGACCATTCACCACTTTTTTTGATGGTGGGAGGTAGGGGTGGCAGCCAGGTAGCGAACTGGAGACTGTGCTCATGGGCCTTGAAAGATGAAGAGATCTCTAAAGAACTCAGGGTGGTCTCTGTGCTCTATTTTAAAGAAAATGTCGGCTCATCACAGTCGGCAGTCACTTTATGGGAGCATTAAGATGGTGCTTAGAGATAGAGCACAAAATATAATTGCCCATAAAAAAGACGAGAAACCCAAGAGAGAGAGGCTTTAGAACGTAAGCTGTTAAGTCTAGAAAGAAGTGGAGCCTCCGCACTGAGTAGTCATAACCTTCGCCAAATTTAACTAACCAAATGGGAGTACCAGGCGCTAGCAACTCGAGCGGTAAAGGCTCAAAAATTGCCAGTCCAACATCGACTGTACGAGACAGGTGATAGGGCAGGGAAATTGCTTGCATGGCTGGGCAGAAAGGAAATGGAGTCGAGATGGGTAATGTCCATTCAAGAACAAAACCACACACAGGGATATAGCGGGGGCCTTTGCCCAGTACTACACGGAACTATAAGCAGCTAAATCACAGGCGCATATAACCCAGTATTGGAACACAATTGAGCTTCCCTCACTCTCCCAGGAGGAGATGGACAGGCTAGAGGACGACCTAACTCTCGAAGAAGTGACGGAGGCCATTGGCCGCCAAAAGTCGGGGAAAACCCTGGGTCCAAATGGTCTCCCGGGATAATTCTTTAAATTAAATAATAGCCTGCTGGCCCCACACTTACTTAATATGTTCAAGATGTCAAAAGAACAAGGGAGTCTCCCAAAAGATCTCCGAATACCGTAGTGGTAATTCATAAAATAGGGAAGCCCCCAGAAGAATGTGGGTCCTATCGACCCATATCACTGCTCAATATTAAACAAAGATTCTGCCCACTATTCTTGCGATGCATCTCTTGATGGTTATTGCCCCCCCCCCCCCCCCCGATACATAGAGACCAATTCGGTTTTATGCCGAAGCAAGCCACGCGCTTTAACTTACGGTGACTGGCTAATTGGATGGACACGGTTCAGGGTCGAGATAACCCCCATCTGCTTGTTTCACTTGATGCCGAAAAGGCGTTCGATACCATTCATTGGCCCTATATGAGATGCACCCTGGAGAAGTTTGGATTTGGTCCAATATTTAGGGAATGGTTAGCACTTCTATACCATGCGCCCGAGGCTAAAGCCTGGGTCGATAGGGTGGTCTCGATGAGCTGGCCGATTCAACAAGGCACTAGACAGGGTTGTCCCCTGTCTCCCCTGCTTTTTTCCCTCAAATCAAATCAAATCAAATCCGTGTGTGTTAAGCGCGACTACTCACCCGTAAGGGTCTCAAGGCACTGGGGGTGAGGGGGGTAGTTCGCAGGTTCCAGTTCATCAAGGAGGGGGGTCTGTCGAAGAGCCAGATTTTGAGGTTTCTTGCGAAGATGGGGAGCGATGTTATCTGTCTGAGGTGGAGCGGAAGGTCGTTCCAGGCTCTGGACGCGAGGAAGGAGAATGAGCGGCCTCCCGATCTGGTCTTAATGGTGCGGGGGACCACTGCATAGGAGAGCTGGGCTGATCGTAGGGTTCTTTGGGGTGCGTGGAATTTGAGTCGGCTGTTTAGGTATGCTGGTCTGGTGTCGTGGAGGGCCTTGTGAGTGTGGGTTAGCATCTTGAAGGTGACTCTAGCTTCGATGGGGAGCCAGTGGAGTGTTCACAGGTGCTGGGAGATGTGGCAGTGTCTTGGCAAGTTGAGGACCAGTCTTGCGGCGGCTTTATGGATGTTCTGTAGCTTGCGGGTGAGGTTTTTGTTTATTCCGGCATAGAGTGCATTGCGTAGTCAAGTCTGCTGGTGACCAGGGCGTGAGTGACAGTCTTTCTGTGTTCGAGGGGGATCCATTTGAAGGTCTTACGTAGGAGGCGGAGGGTGTGTAAGCAGGAGAACGAGACGGAGTTGATCTGGCGGTCCATTTTGAGCTCTGAGTCCAGGATGAGTCCCAGGTTGCGTGAGTGGTCCCTGGGGGTAGGCGGGCTTCCAAGGGCGGGGGGCCACCAGGTGTCATTCCAGGCGTCTGGGTTTGGGCCCATGATGAGTCCTTCCGTTTTGTTGGTGTTTAGTTGTAGGCAGCTGTTTTTCATCCATTTGGCGACGGCTTCCATGCCTTCTCGAAAGTTGTGTCTGGCGGTGTTGGGTTCGTTGGATAGGGAGAGGATGAGTTGGGCGTTGTCTGCGTATGACACAATGTTGAGTCCGTAGGTTCTGACGATGGGGGCGAGCGTAGCCATGTAGATGTTGAAGAGCGTAGGGCTGAGGGAGGACTTCTGGGGGACTCCGTAGGTGGTAGGTGTAGGGTCTGAGAGGAAAGGGGGGAGTCTGACCCGCTGCATTCTGCCGGAGAGGGAGGAGCGGATCCAGTCGAGGGCCTTGTCTTTGATCCCTGCGTTGTGGAGTCTGCGTATTAGGGTGCAGTGAGAGACTGTGTCGAACGCCGCTGAGAGGTCGAGGAGGATGAGGGCTGCTGTTTCTCCTTTGTCCAGTAAGGTACCGATGTCGTCTGTTGCGGCGAGGAGGGCGGTTTCCGTACTGTGGTTTTTTCTGAAGCCAGATTGGGAGGAGTCGAGGATGTTGTGCTCTTCGATGAATGTGGTGAGTTGGCTGTCAATGGCTTTCTCAATGACTTTCCCTGGGAACGGGAGCAGGGAGATGGGTCTGTAGTTTTTGAGGTCGGTGCGGTCCGCCGAGAGTTTCTTCAGGAGGGTGCTGATCTCAGCATGTTTCCAGTCATCAGGGAACGAGGCGGTTGCCAGGGAGCGGTTGATGGTGTGGCAGAGCATGGGTGCAATGGTGTCGGCAGCTCTGTTGAAAATGTGGTGGTGGCAGGGGTCCATGGGGGCCCCAGAGTGGATTGACTTCATCGTCTTCAGTGTGTCTTCGGTGGTGAGGGCTGTCCAGTTGTCGATCGCTGGCTTCAGGGTGTCGGGGGTGGTTTGTGAGGGTTCAGTGTGTTGGTTGTCTTCGTCAAAGTTGTCGTAGATGCTCTTCATTTTGTGGTGGAAAAGGGTGCTGAGTTTGTCGCAGAGGTCTTGTGAGAGAGGGATGTCGGTGGACTCGCTAGTGGGTTGGGCGAACTCCTTGATGATGTTGAAGAGTTCTTTGCTGTTGTGTGCATTTGTGGAGATTCTGTCTTCAATCGCTTATTTCCTCGTTTTTCTGATGAGTTGGTGGTGGTGGTTGGTGGCGGCTCTGAAGTTGTTTTGGGCTTCTGTGGATTTGGTGTTCCTCCAGGCCTTTTTGAGGCGGCGGCAAGTGCGTCTGGACTCTCGAAGTTCGGTGGTGAACCATCTAGCTTTCTTGGTGTGGGTGTTGTTGTTTTTCTTGAGGGGGGCTATGGTGTTGGCGCTGTCGGAGAGCCATCAGTGCAGGGTTCGGGCTGCGGTGTTGGCGTCGTCGTTTTCCGTGATGGTTGGGGTGGAGTTGCTGAGTGATGAGGTTAGCTGGTCGTCGGTGATTCTGGTCCAGTTTCTTCGTGGGAGCAGGTGCTGGTGTCTGTGGATGGTGGGTGTTCTGAAGGTGAAGTGGATGCATCCATGGTCAGTCCATGGGAGTTTGGTGGTGTGGCTGAAGGTGATGGAGTCTCCTGTTGTGAAGAGGGGGTCGAGGGTGTGTCCTGTGAGTGCGTTGGTTCGGTCACGATCTGGCGGAGTTCAATGTTGTAGAGGTTGTCCAGGAGGTATGTGGTGCTGGGGTCCAGTTGGTTGTCGAGGTGGAAGTCGAGGTCTCCCAGTAGGGTGTAGTTGGTGGACACGATGGCATGCGGGGAGATGATGTCCGTGATGGAGTTGGCGAAAAGTCCGCAGGGTCCAGGGGGTCGGTAGATGAGGGTTCCTCGGAGGGTGGAGGTAGGGCTGGCCAGTATCTTGAAGAGAAGGTGTTCCATCAGGTCTGTGGGCTCGTCGGGGAGTGTGCTCAGGTGGAGGGTGGATTTGTGGACGATGGCGATTCCTCCTCCCGGGCGGGTGGGGTGGTCCTTCCTGGAGATCTTGTATCCTTGGGGAATGGCGAGGGCGATGTCCGGTCCCGAGGTGGTGTTGGTCCAGGTTTCGGTAAAGAATGGTATGTCCGGGGTAGTGCTATCGAGGAGGTCCCAGATTTCGGTGGCGTTTGTGGAGGGATCGGACGTTGAGGAGGATGCATTGCAGGGTCTTCGGTTCAGTTGTGTTCTTGCGGGTGGATTGCGCTGGGTCAGTGGTCTTGGCAGTGCTGCAGGTGTGCCAGCAGCAGTGACAGCTGAAGGGTCCGTGAGTGTCGGCTGGTGATGCTAGCTTGCAGTTGTTGTTGCGACCTGGGTTGAGAGCGTGGAGTTCCGCTGGGTCGTAGCGTTGGTGGTGCAGAGATCCAGGGTTCCTGACGCTGGTCGCAGTCGGGTCGCGGACAGGCGCAGACAGACTTGCCTTTGGCGCCCCGGCGGCGCGGTCGCGCAGGGGCTGCCATTAAATAGGGGTCGGGGAGGGCTGGACAGCTGGGAGGCAGGAGCGGGGAGGGGAGCTGGATTTGGCCGGTCGCACTGGTCGTGCTGGGGGGGGAGGGGCCGCGGGGGCAGCAGCGGCGGAGAAAAACAGGCTGAAAAAGGCAAAAGGAAAAAGGCAAAAAGAGAGAGAAAAGTGCAAATAAGGCAGCAAAAGTGCAAGAAAGAGTGGAGGAAAGACACAGAGGACACAGGAGAGTAAAAGGGGCAATTGAGATGAGGGTAAAGAACGAGTGAAAAATGGAGGGAAGACACAGAAGGAGAGTGAAGGGGGGAGCTTGAAATGAGGGGAGAACGACAGAAAATGGAGGAAAGACCCAGAAGGAGAGTGAAGGGGGGAGATAGAAGTGAGGGAAAAAATCGAGTGAAAGAGGAGAGAAAAAGTAGAGCAAGAGAATGGAGACAGAGGTCCACTGGACCACCGGGGATGAGGCGCAGGGAAACCTGCGGGTGGAGGAGGGCCTCAAATCAACACTTGATAGTGCAGGGGCAGGCCTCACTTAATGGTGGAGCTGCGAGGGAGGGAGAGCAATTTCACCGACAATGAGTCAGTGGTCTTGCACGCCTGTCCCCGCAGCGGCCGCCATTAAGTAGGGGTCGGGGAGGGCTGGACAGCTGGGAGGCAGGAGCAGGAAGGGGAGCTGTATTTGTCCGGTCGCACTGGTCGTGCTGGGGGGGAGGGCCCGCGAGGGCAGCAGCGGCGGGGGCAGCAGCAGCTGGGGAAAAACGGGCTGAAAAAGGCAAAAGGAAAAAGGCAAAAAGAGAGAAAAGTGCAAATAAGGCAGCAAAAGTGCAAGAAAGAGTGGAGGAAAGACACAGAGGACACAGGAGAGTGAAAGGGGGAGATTGAGATGAGGTTAAAAAACGATTGAAAACGGAGGAAAGACACAGAAGGAGAGTGAAGGGGAGCTTCAAATGGGGGGAAAACAACAGAAAAAGTGCAAGAAAGAGTGGAGGAAAGACACAGAGGACACAGGAGAGTAAAAGGGGGAGATTGAGAAGAGGGTAAAGAACGAGTGAAAGGGGGAGCATGAAATGAGGGGAAAACGACAGAAAATGGAGGAAAGACCCAGAAGGAGAGTGATGGGGGAGATAAAAGTGAGGGAAAAAAACGAGTGAAAGAGGAGAGAAAAAGCAGAGCAAGAGAATGGAGACAGAGGTCCACTGGACCACCTGGGATGAGGCGCAGGGAAACCTGCGGGTGGAGGAGAGCCTCAAACCAACACTTGATAGTGCAGGGGCAGGCCTCACTTAATGGTGGAGCTACGAGGGAGGGAGAGCAATTTCACTGACAATGAGTCAGTGGTCTTGCTCGCCTGTCCCCGCAGAGGCCGCCATTAAGTAGGGGTCGGGGAGGGCTGGACAGCTGGGAGGCGGGAGCGGGAAGGGGAGCTGGATTTGGTCGGTCGCACTGGTCGTGCTGGTGGAGAGGGGCCGCGGGGGCAGCAGCGGTGGGGAAAAACGGGCTGAAAAAGGAAAAAGGAAAAAAGAGAGAGAAAAGTGCAAATAAGGCAGCAAAAGTGCAAGAAAGAGTGGAGGAAAGACACAGAGGACACAGGAGAGTGAAAGGGGGAGATTGAGATGAGGGTAAAAAACGAGTGAAAACGGAGGAAAGACACAGAAGGAGAGTGAAGGGGGAGCTTGAAATGGGTTGGGAAAACGACAGAAAACGTGCAAGAAAGAGCGGAGGAAAGACACAGAGGACACAGGAGAGTAAAGGGGGAGATTGAGATGAGGGTAAAGAATGAGTGAAGCCTTTGGCCTGTGTAGTTCGAGCCTGCCAAGGGCTCGGTGGTTTCATAGACGAGTCCCGATTTTTAGAGGAAGAACAATTATCGCTATATGCGGACGATATTTTATTATATATTACAGACCCAGCCGAGACACTCCCCAAAATTGTGCAAATCTTTGAGCAATATAGCCGCAATAGAGCAATATAGCAATATATAACGTGGGCTATAGGATTAATTGGAGTAAATCCACCTTGTACCCGGTGGGAGGGGCGGTGGAGTCCCAGACTTACAGAGTTGCCTACCAATGTCCATGGCGGGGTTCACCTACCTTGGACTCTATATCACCACTGAGGTAGCAACCAACTTAGAACATAATATCAGGCGAATCCTTTTAAACTTTCAAGAAGAAGTCAAGAGGTGGAGGAAACTCCCTCTGACGATCATAGGGAGGGCCGCTATGTACAAAATGATCACACTCCCTCAGTTGCTCTATATTTAGCAAAACCCCTACTGCAAAATACCAGAGACAGTGTTTACAACCATTGATAGTGGGACAGGGCACATCCAAAAATAGCGCTTCCAACGCTGGAGCGCAACCCATACAATGGGGGTCTGGCCCTACTGGATAACAGTTACATAAAGGGTAGACCCAATGGTACTGGGACCTGGGTATTGTACAGTACAGTAAGGGATGGTCCCAGTAAGCATTATTTGCACAGAATAATAATACAAAGAAAAACTAACAAAACATCAAAAGACAATACATACAAAGATTTAACTGAGTAGTGTTATTTAATCACATCCTCATTTTCACAATTGTTATGCAGAATATACTTATTATTATTAACAATGTGCCCAGAAAGGAAGGACAGGGGTAGGGGGGAATAGTGAATTGTGTGGGGATATAGTGTTGTGGAAGGACAAAAGAATTGGTGCAATTCAATGATTTATATTCAACGTACAGGGTGGGCTTATTATTGAGCCACTGTAGCATAAGAAATTACATAGTTAACATTGGCCAAGCTGTTTGTTAAAACACAGTACAGAAATATCTGTTGTTTTAGAGCTGGCGTAAAGAGAAGTGTTGTCGTTTCGACCACAAAGATGTGTAGGTAAATGTCCACCTTACAGTGGGGTCTTCCTCAGGACTGTGTGGGGGGGATTAGGGCACCTAAGGTACAATTAAAAATGTGTTAGGGATAATAGTCTCCACAGAGACAGAGAGACTTAAAAACATAAAACTAATGGGAAAAAGAGGTCCTCTAATTTACCCTAAAAGACCAAATCATGGAGAAAACAGGCACTGTGGCTCATTGAAAGGAGAGCATGGTAACTGCATCTGCAAGAGTAAGATGTTGTTCGTGCATAAGTCACTGGTATGCATGTAAAATGGACAACATGCCTATAATTAACCAGGTATTATCTAAGGTAGTGGCACTTGATACACTTCCATTTGTAAGAAACAATCTATCATGCATGGTAAATGGACAACACACTTACAATTAAACAGGTATTATCTAAGGTAATGGCAATTAATACACTTACACTTATCAGAAACAATCTGAACATGTCCCATCCGGGCCATATAAGTCATAACGGCCGTGACCATCAGCTGAGGCCAATGTATAAAAAATATACTAATAACAACCAAGGATCAAAATACACCAACCAGAATTACACATGACTGTGTCACAACCCAAAAATCTATCGGTGGTGGGGATAAGCCACCTCATATTAAGTCAACATAGGTACCCAAGTTACCTGGTCTACTCCCAAAATCCCACGAGGGCACTCAATCTGGGAAAAGAGGGAAATCGTATGTAAAGAACTGCCGCGATGCGCGGTGCCAAAAAAAACATAATTGCAAAGAAATAAACTCACCGCTCCTCGTGGTCTGGAATGAGTCAGGGAATAAATACGCCGTATGCGACCGGACCTGGGAAAATAACCGCATGCTACAGGTCACAAAACTAGCATATGCTGTTAAAGAACTTAGCCAAGTCTAACCAGAGTAGGGAATACACCGCTCTACGTTCTTACCGCTAAAGAGCTGGCTGTTCACCGAAACGGGAACATTGGGAGACAAGCCGCTCTCCCAGCTTGTATTGATGAAGTGGTGCGAGTGTTACGTCACCGTGTGGGCGTCACGCTAATGGGAGCTGCATGCTGGGAACACCATCATTGCGTGGCCGTCAGGGGCACAAAAACGATGGACTAAGTGTGTTATAAGTAAATCGGGCACTAAGGTTTATTTGAAAGCCGAAAAAGAACGATAAAATGACTAGTTATATGTGTATGCAGGAATAACGTTAAGTAGTTCAAAACGAGAGGGATCTGGGGGAACATTAAAGCTCTAAAATGTATGAAGGGCCATGCCCACACCCTTACTCAACAAGATTAGTTCATAAATTGACTCATTAAATGGGTATGTAGAGGTAACATTAATGAGTTCAGAACAAGAAGAAAGGATCGGGGGGGACGTGATAGCTCTAAAGTGTATAAAGAGCCGTATCCAGAAACTAACTCAACAATATTTGTTCCTATTTCACATACAGTGCGTTTAAGCATGAAAATACATTAAATAGCAAATTAAGACACATCACAGTTACATTATCTTACGCCCTGGTTGTTGTACATAAATCTATCAAAGAGATCGAAAATGTAGCCAAGCGGTTAATTATTGTCACAAATCGATTGGATGTACCAGGTGGTTACATAGCGTCAGTGCAATTGAGTGTGTTTCCAAACGTAATATGTCACATAAACATGCCCCTGACTCATTGCGGAAAACCTGAAAGATATTTCTACACTGCTCTCATGTAAGACACGCTAGCTGGGCATAGCTAGAGTCTTGTTCGTTGAGTCCATGAGCAATAGAGTCAAGACGTGTCATCCATTTGCCCTCTCTTATGTTAAGGATCAGTCCCATGTTGCCCCCTCTGGGGCCCATGGTCACTTTCTCAAGCACAAACCACTCACTTTCCTCAGGTCCATGATTTTTCATTCTGAATGGTCCACCATAGGTTCCCCTTGAACCCCACATCTTATTCTACTGCAATGTTGCAGTATTTGTGCTTTGATTTTTTGTTGGGTTTGGCCCACATAGATGAGTCCGCATGGGCACTTTATACAATAAATTACGTTGCTGGTGTTGCAATTGGTGAATGACTGCAGATCGATGATATTCTGTCTATGCACGAATCTCTTTGTCTGAATGGTCATTTGACACGCTTTACATTGACCACACTTAAAATGGCCAAGTGTTACTGGTAGATTCCAAAGGGTCTGTAAGGAAGGTGTGGTAGGACTCTCAAGAAAGGAGCGAACTACATGGTCTTTTACACTCTTCGCCTTCTTGAAAGAGTGCATTGGGGGGTTTTGTTGTTCAATATCATCAGATATCAGATTCCGATGTCTATTGATTATCTTCCGAATGGCATTACTCTGGGTGCAATATGTAGTCACGCAGATCATCCTCTGAAGGCTGGTGTCACTCCTATCCTTTACAGTCAATAGGTCTTCTCGTGGGCTAAACCAGGCCCGCTTCCTTGCTTTTTTTATTAGTCATTTTGGGTAGCCTCGTTCAAGTAGACGTGTGCTCAAATTATCAGATTCCATCATGTAGTCTTTTCTCGAGCAATTCCTGCGAATTCGTAGGAATTGTCCCACAGGTAAATTGTCTCTTAGACCACGGGGCGGTGACTATTGTAGCGTAAGAGCGAGATCCGCTCTACTGGTTTTCGGTAAAGAGTAGTATGTAATCTATTCTCCTCCTGAAAGATGGCAATATCAAGAAAATCGATTCGTTTGGAATCAGACTGCATCGTAAATTGAATATCTTGATTTTGTAGGTTGAGCCAGATGTGGAATGCGTCAAGCTCAGCATTAGTACCTGTCCACAGCATCAAAACGTCGTAGATGTACCTCCTCCATAACGTGATCCTGTTGTGATATGGGTAATTCGTACTGAGGACGTAAGTTCTTTCAAAATCATCCATAAAGATGATGGCCAGATCTGGGGCGAATGCTGCCCCCATAGCCACTCCCTTTGTCTGTAAATAGAACATCCCTTGGAAAAGAAGAAATTCTTCATCATGGCAATGGAGAGTAGAGCCACTAAAAAGTCAGTTGGTACTGCCATTGGTGCTGGTCGTCGGTCAAGTGTGTGCCGAATAACTGCAAGGGCTGCCATCTGGGGGCTGGTGTAAAGAGATATAATATCACATGTTACCAACAATTGTTGGTCAGAATCAAAAGGAATTTGGTCAATCAGATTGATCGTCTGGAGGGTGTCCCTCAAGTAGGTCTCTGTAGTTTCCGCTATGGGTTTCAAGAAAAAATCAAAATATCTACAAAGAGGTTCTAGCATAGAACCGCAGCCAGAAATAATGGGCCTTCCTGGTGGATTGGTCATATTTTTGTGATGCTTTGGCAAAGTGTATATGGTGGGGAGCCGAAGGTCTTTCTGATTCAAGTATAGAAATTCATGGTCGCTTAGGAAACCGTGTTCTTTACCTTCTGTAGTCAGTCAGGATCTCCAGCGCCAAATCTTTGGAAGGGTCCTTTCTCAGTTTCTGATAGCTTACTCCATCCTGTAGTTGACTCAAGACCTCTAGTTTGTATTTGTTGGTGTCCTGCACCACAATGGCACCGCCCTTGTCCGCGGGCTTAATCACGATGTCTTCATTATTCTTTAGTGTCCAAAGGGCCTCATTTTCACGTCTGGTAACATTGACGTTTGTGTATTTATGAGTCTCCAATGCCTTTGAACGAATTTTACAAAAGAATCTTAATAGTTCCACCTTTAATGCAAAGTGATTTGGCTGTGCTGTTGGAACAAATGACAAACCTTTTTTGAGAATCCTCTCTTCACCATCTTTGAGGACGTAGGAGGAGATATTGACAACCGGACTTTGTAGGGCGTTCACCACCTGTAAGTCTTACGTCGGGTTGCTATTTCTCCGTGACTCTCTGGTTGGAAGCGCACTACCTCGTCCCCTCCCCATTTCACATTGGGTTGATGCTGGCCTCGTGGTGGTCCTCTTGACCAGTTGCCCCCTCTGCCCCTCTGCGGTCCCCATGGGCCTTCCCCTAAAAAAGGAAAGGGGCCTTGAGGTTGATGCCAGTTCACTGGGTAGCCGTAATCGGTGCTCTGACCTCCTTGTTCGTTCTCACTGTCTGAACTATAGGATGACTCTGAAAAGGTAGTGTAGTTTCTCCGGCCGTAACCTCCTCTACCCCGACCAGTGAAGTGGCCCTGGTTGTCCTGTTTGTAATAATCCTCGTTGAGATAGGGATATGTGTGCTTCTTTTCGTAGAACCGAATATCTTTAGACACTTTCTCACGTTTTTTTATTCTGGGTATTGGTCTCAAAGTCCTTCAATGTTTTACTCAGGCGTTCAAGTGCCTCCTTAGCATTAATTAATGAGGTGTCACCGGCAATTTCAGACTTCAATGCCGCAATTTCTCTTAGGAGGACTTGCAGCTGTTCTGCTGCTGTTTCTACTCCCAGCATCATCCAGTGCCGGGAGCAGTTGTTAGCCACGAAACTGAACCCCGCCTTTAACTTGGGGATGTCTATAAACATGGCTGGTTCGTTCTTAATCTGTAAACCCACTGGAATGATGTTTGCTTGCAGGTATTTTGTGAGAAGGTGTTCGTGAAGACGGGTACGTATCAGTTTCTTTTCAAGACGTTCTAGACGTGCAACTTTATTGTTTAAGGTGAAATCAATGTTAGGGGTGGTGGCAGATAGAAATTGGTTTGCAGGGTCATGTAGCAACTGGTTGATGTATTCTTCCGTGTAGGACAGGGTTTCGCTCTCTACCATTTTGTCAAGGTGCAATAAATCACCAATGTACCTCGCAGGTATGCACCTGCTCAGAAATCGTTACATAAAGGGTAGACCCAATGGTACTTGGACCTGTGTATTGTACAGTACAGTAAGGGATGGTCCCAGTAAGCACTATTTGCACAGGAAAATAATACAAAGAAAAACTAACAAAACATCAAAGACAATACATACAAAGATTTAACTGAGTAGTGTTATTTAATCACAACCTAATTTTCACAATTTTTATGCAGAATATACTTATTATTATTAACAATGTGCCCAGAAAGGAAGGACAGGGGAAGGGGGAATGGTGAATTGTGTGGGGATATAGTGTTGTGGAAGGATAAAAGAATTGGTGCAATTCAATGATTTATATTCAACGTACAGGGTGGGCTTATTATTGAGCCACTGATCTGGCCATCATCTTTATGGATGATTTTGAAAGAACTTACGTCCTCAATACGAATAACCCACATCACAACAGGATCACGTTATGGAGGAGGTACATCGACGACGTTTTAATGCTGTGGACAGGTACTAATGCTGAGCTTGACGCATTCCACATCTGGCTCAACCTACAAAATCAAGATATTCAATTTACAATGCAGTCTGATTTCAAACAAATCGATTTTCTTGATATTACCATCTTCCAGGAGGAGAATAGATTACATACTTCTCTTTACCGAAAACCAGCAGAGCGGAACTCGCTCTTACACTACAATAGTCACCACTCCCGTGGTCTAAGAGACAATTTACCTGTGGGACAATTCCTACGGATTCGCAGGAATTGCTCAAGAAAAGATGACTACATGATGGAATCTGTTGATTTTAGCAAACGTCTACTTGAACGAGGCTACCCAAAACGACTAATAAAAAACGCAAGGAAGCGGGCCTGGTTTAGCTCACGAGAAGACCTATTGACTGTAAAGGATAGGAGTGACACCAGCCTTCAGATGATGATTCTGCGTGACTACATATTGCACCCAGAGTAATGCCATTCGGAAGATAATCAATAGACATTGGAATCTGATATCTGATGATATTGAACCCCCCAATGCACTCTTTCAAGAAGGCGAAGAGTGTAAAAGACCATGTGGTTCGCTCCTTTCTTGAGGGTACTACAACACCTTCCTTACAGACCCTTTGGAATTACCAGTAACACTTGGCCATTTTAAGTGTGGACAATGTAAAGCGTGTCAAATGACCATTCAGACAAAGAGATTCGTGCATAGACAGAATATCATCGATCAGCAGTCATGCACCAATTGCAACACCAGCAATGTAATTTATTGTATAAAGTGCCCATGCGGACTCAACTATGTGGGCCAAACCCAACAAAAAATCAAAGCACGAATACTGCAACAATGCAGTGGAATAAGATGTGGGGTTCAAGGAGCACCTATGGTAGACCATTTCAGAATGAAAAATCATGGACCTGAGGAAATTGAGTGGGTTGTGCTTGAGAAAGTGACCATGGGCCCCAGAGGGGGCAACATGGGACTGATCCTTAACATAAGAGAGGGCAAATGGATGACACGTCTTGACTCTATTGCTCATGGACTCAACGAACAAGACTCTAGCTATGTCCTGCTAGCGTATCTTACATGAGAGCAGTGTAGAAATATCTTTCAGGTTTTCCGCAATGAGTCAGGGGCATGTTTATGTGACATATTACGCTTGGAAACACACTCAATTGCACTGACGCTATGGAACCACCTGGTACATCCAATCGATTTGTGACAATATGTAACCCCTTGTCTACTTTTTCGATCTCTTTGATAGATTTATGTACAACAACCAGGGCGTAAGATAATGTAACTGTGATGTGTCTTAATTTGCTATTTAATGTATTTTCATGCTTAAACGCACTGTATGTCAAATATGAACAAATATTGTTGAGTTAGTTTCTGAATATGGCTCTTTATACACTTTAGAGCTATCACGTCCCCCCCGATCCTTTCTTCTTGTTCTGAACTCATTAATGTTACCTCTATATACCCATTTAATGAGTCAATTTATGAACTAAAATTGATGAGTAAGGGTGTGGGCATGGCTCTTCATACGTTATAGAGCTTTAATGTTCCCCCAGATCCCTCTCGTTTTGAACTACTTAACGTTATTCCTGCATACACATATAACGAGTCATTTTATCGTTCTTTTTCGGCTTTCAAATAAACCTTAGTGCCCGATTTACTTATAACGCACTTTGCCCATCGTTTATTTTTGTGCCCCTGACGGCCACGCAATGATGGCGTTCCCAGCATGCAGCTCCCATTAGCGTGACGCCCACACGATGACGTAACACTCGCACGACTTCATCAATACAAGCTGGGAAAGCTGCTTGTCTCCCGATTTTCCCGTTCCGGTGAACAGCCAGCTCTTTAGCGGTAAGAACGTAGAGCGGTGTATTCCCTATTCTGGTTAGACTTGGCTAAGTATTTTAACAGCATAGGCTAGTTTTGTGACCTGTAGCATGCGGTTATTTTCCCAGGTCCGGTCGCATACGGCGTATTTATTCCCTGACTCATTCCAGACCACCGAGAAGCGGTGAGTTTATTTCTTTATATACGATTTCCCTCTTTTCCCAGATTGAGTGCCCTCGTGGGACACGCGTTTTGGGAGTAGACCAGGTAACTTGGGTACCTATGTTGACTTAATATGAGGTGGCTTATCCCCACCACTTATAGATTTTTGGGTTGTAACACGGTCATGTGAAATTCTGGTTGGTGTATTTTGATCCTTGGTTGTTATTAGTATATTTTTTATACATTAGCCTCAGCTGATGGTCACGGCTGTTATGACTTATATGACCCGGATGGGACATGTTCAGATTGTTTCTGATAAGTGTAAGTGTATTAATTGCCACTACCTTAGGTAATACCTGTTTAATTGTAAGTGTGTTGTCCATTTACCATGCATGATAGATTGTTTCTTACAAATGTAAGTGTATCAAGTGCCACTACCTTAGATAATACCTGGTTAATTATAGGTATGTTGCCCATTTTACATGCATACCAGTGACTTATGCACGAACAACATCTTACTCTTGCAGATGCAGTTACCATGCTCTCCTTTCAATGAGCCACAGTGCCTGTTTTCTCCATGATTTGGTCTTTTAGGGTAAATTAGAGGACCTCTTATTCCCATTAGTTTTATGTTTTTAAGTCTCTCTGTCTCTGTGGAGACTATTATCCCTTACACGTTTTAATTGTACCTTAGGTGTCCTAATCCCCCCACACAGTCCTGAGGAAGACCCCCCTGTAAGGTGGACATTTACCTACACATCTTAGGGGTCGAAACGTCAACACTTATCTTTATGCCAGCTCTAAAACAACAGATATTTCTGTACTGTGTTTTACCAAACAGCTTGGCCAATGTTAACTATGTAATTTCTTAAGCTACAGTGGCTCGATAATAAGCCCACCCTGTACGTTGAATATAAATCATTGAATTGCACCAATTCTTTTGTCCTTCCACAAAACTATATCCCCACACAATTCACCATTCCCCCCTACCCCTGTCTTTCCTTTCTGGGCACATTGTTAATAATAATAAGTATATTCTGCATACAAATTGTGAAAATGAGGGTGTGATTAAATAACACTACTCAGTTAAATCTTTGTATGTATTGTCTTTTGATGTTTTGTTTTTCTTTGTATTATTTTCCTGTGCAAATAGTGCTTACTGGGACCATCCCTTACTGTACCCTACTGGATATCAGGGCCTACTACAAAGTGGCACATCACATTATAATTAATGAATGGAACCACGCTCCGAGGGACCACCCCAACTATAGGTTGGAATGATTACAATTCTGAGAACGCACACAATTACACTATATATATGGCGGTAAAGGCAGTACTCGGCTCCTACCGGCTACCCAAAGAGTGCTGGAAGTGTGGAAAAGTGCTGAGAAGCAAATGAAATGGGACATGAAACCTACAAGGGAGACACCATTATGGGAGGGAACTAGACTAGCTGAGATTGGTAAACTGAGAGGTTTTAAACAGTGGGATCTAATAGGGATTTCCAAAATAGGGGATGTAATGGAGAAAGGCACATTGGCCCCATTTACCTCCCTTCAAGCCACATATCAGCTTCACAACACTCAATCCTATGCCTGGCTAGCAGAGGGACTAGACGCGCAGACGCTGCTGGAATATGCCCCATTAGAGGGCAGACTCTTGCAGGAAGAGATTCCGACTCAAGCCATCTCGTTGACATATAAAACACTAATTAACAATATGCCTGACAAACTAGGCCCACTTAGAGCTAAATGGGAACTCACTACTGGCCCATTAGAGGACATCGACTGGGAGGCCGCCCTCATGCACCCATGCGAAGTGGCGATCAAACTAAGATTACGGCTCATTCAGCATAAAATCCAACACAGGATTTACTTTGACAGAGCAAGGCTACATGCTATAGAGAGAGCAGACAACCCGGATTGCCTCAGATGCCAACCAGAATGTGGTACATTTATACAAATCCTCTGGGAGTGCAGCAGGATTCAAACATACTGGAGCAAGATAGTGAGGGAACTAAACAGTATACTGGAAGCCCAAATTGAGTTGGAAGCTAGGTTCCTCCTTCTGGGAATCCCCTCAGATGTGGATCTGCCACGTCATAAACTCATGTTGGCTACCTTGGGGCTGATGGTAGCCAAGAGGGACATAGCTCGATACTGGGGTGCCCACCAACTCCCTACACTCAAGGAATGGAGAACATGTTTAGATCTCTATATGGTTGCAGAGAGAGTGACATACAAAGCAAGGGGCTGTCCCCAGAAATTCCGAAAGATATGGGCTCCATGGATCAAATACTATGGCTTAGAGCTGGGTGCAGAGGAGGAGGGATTGGACTTTCTGCTCGGGTGATCAAGGAAAGAGCCTTGCAAATGGTGATACCTGACCCATTGTTGTATAAGTGTAGATAATCCAGATGTTACCCACGACATGTATATATGTGATGCTGGAATCTAACCTCATGCTCTCTTTCAGAGGAACTGTTCCTCTATCTTTTGCCCTACACCAACTGCTATTGCCCAGTAATCGATTTGTATTGTGTATTCATGATGTCTTTGCTTGTAAGTTTAAACTATAAAAAATAAATACAAATATATATATATATATATTTTTTTAAGTGTGCTCAGATGTGATAGGAAAACTGTGCACCTGGGAATAGGTACCCCAGAGGCCTCCCATGGACTGAAGCACGTATTATGCTACCCATGAGAGGCCATGCAAAATGGAACTACAGGTCTGCCATTGCAGCCTGTGTAAGTTGGTGCATGCACCACTTACTTAAGATATAGGTTTACTATATCTAAGGGTCACTGCACTTAAAACCTATAAGTCACCCCTCTAGCAGGCTTTTACAATCCTGAGGGCAGGGTGCTTGGTTATAAGTGAGAGGGTGCCCCTGCATGAGCAGGACACCCCTGCAGCTAATGGAGTACATTCTCCCGGGTTGTCGGTGAAGCAGCCATAGACTACTATGGAGGGGCCTTATGCGACCGTGTGATGACCAACTCTAAAACGGCTGAAACAAACCCTATCGTGTTTGGTATCAAACATGTTGGAATCATACCTGCCACACCAATAACCGGTGTGGGAGGTATGATTCCATCCCTCAGGAGCGTCCTTCGTGTTACCGGTACCAACCTTCTAGTTCCGGGCAGCACAAAATGGTTGCTGCCGGCCAGAGACACATTTCTGCCCTCCTCAAGCTCGAGCAGGGGAAGGTAGAACAATAGGCGTCCTGTCACAGGCAGGTGTGACCACCTCCCAGACAGGATTTAGTTTATTAGGGCTGTGTGGGTGCACTTGCCAGTGACTGAAAGTCTGCATGAGGGGCACATTTGTAGTCCCTGTGTATAGTCCTGTTCAAACCAGTCCTGGGAGCCGTTGGCTCCTGCTCTGGCGCGAAACTGGACAAAGGACATGGGAGTAACCTCCTCTCATCCAGACCCTCCCCTGGGAGGGTTCCCTGAATCTTTCCAACCCTCTCACGTGGTTACTTAAGAGCTTAGCTGGCTGAAAAACCTAAGATTCATCGTGGACAAGATTCAGAACTGAAACCACTGCAATTCGACTGTCTGGGCACTCTGGACTTCGCTGGACTTCGTTTGGGCCTGACTTCGTCTCCCTCTCAGTCTGCTGCATCGTTTGTGCCTGTGCACCGTACAGGATTCGTGTAGGACCTGTGGAGCATCCAAGACACCTGAAGATAATCTCCCTTGGAGTGAAGGAGTCACTCCCCTGCGTTCGCAGGCACCGCAACACTGCTGAATGGTCTGCTGATCCCGTGCTCCTACAGACTCCAAAAGGCTCAGCAACACATGAGGTGGGTTTCTACTTCCCTCAAGGTCCGAGCTGCCCTCTCACCAAGTTTGAGGTCAGACTCCTTTGTGGGGGCTGCAATACCCAAACCCCTGTGCACCGCGTACTTTTGCAATTGTATGTGCTTATTGGCAATCTTGCGACAAGTGCATTGGGCTCCAAGTAGCCCCAACCTCTGGCAACGGCTCCTACAAAGATCTTTAACCACCTCGCACCGAGTGCTCCGTGGCCTGTTGTTTTGTAAAGCTGCCTGAGGTCCTCTTGCGACTCCTGTACCTCAGGCCTGTGGGTCCAATTGAGGATCATCTTTTATTTCGTTGGGCTCCCCTGATTGCTTGGGGCCTGCCCTGACTGCCCTGTGTGTGGCGAGTCTCCTAGACCTTGCTGGTCCCAACCGTACACTTCCTTGACTTCCTGCGTGGGTTGCTTTTGCCAAGGCTTGTTGGTGCCCCCGCCAGACACCGACCCCTCAGCACTCGACATCCTTGGTGGGACAGCTCGCATCCGGCTCCTGGTTGTCCTCAACGTTGCCTGGTCCCTGCAGCTGCAGTGTCAAGGTCACCGTCAACTATCCTGAAGCACCCGACATCGGTGGGCATTCTTCTACCGAGCACCTGGTCACTCTCAAGTGAGACATACTCTGTTCCCTCTGCTTTCAGGTACTCTGACAAGAATCCACATTTGGATTCCAACTGACACTTTCTCCTCTTCCAGCAGCAGCTCTTCTTCGAAGTCCACCATTGAGTTCGACAGCGGTTTCCGACTCCACCTCACACCCAGCTTCCCTGGGTTAGGTAACTTGGGTACTTCAGTATCCACGGGTGGGGTGGCTCTCCAACCTTCTGTCTTCCATTGGGTTTCTTCGTAGTCCATGGGGCAGGGTCCTTAATCTTTAAAAATCCAACCACGATTATCCCATAGACTTTGTACGGAGCATGCGGCTGTGTACTCACAGTGCACACGCACTCTGTGGGGTCCCTTTCTACTCACCTTAGGTGGTTCCTTGGGGTCTTAGCAATTCTACGTCTTCTCCGCATTGTCCTGACTCGAGTTATGGTTCTTATACCACTTTTTTAGTATATGGTTTGGTTTCCCCCCCCCCGGCCCCACTGTGTATTAGTGCTATTTACTGTGATTTCTTTGCTATACTATTGTGTCTATCTCCGTGTGGGAGATACTAGAACGTACTAGAGAGTATTCTATACTAAATACATATTTTTATTAATACCTTCTGTGGTTCTCTTTCATATAATATATACTATAAAATTGCATTCTGGTAAAGCAAGCTGCTTTACACTCCTTCAAGGCTAACCCTGAAGGCTGCTCTCCACAGCTACCACTTGGATAGCTTTCTAAGGTTGTCTGAGACATCTTAAATCATCATAAGGGTTGTCTGGACTGGTGCAAGGTGCCCACTTACATTAGTGGAAAGCATATACCAGGCCAGCCTCTCACAGTCATCACCTGGTAGAGTTCCTAAAATAGACCATCTACTCATAGTCCTCAATCAATTTCTGAATAAAATGGAGTCCCTGACCAGAAATATTGAAGATCAAACAAAATCTCCAACGCTGTTACTGGTCATAATATTGATAAAGTCCTGCAGGAGATTGTGGAACTCGGCACCTTATGCTCTGTGTGATCCCTTTTTAGGAGCAGCGAACTACCACAGTCTCAGAGAGACATATTTTCCTTTGGAAATAAATGCATGATTTTAGGAATCTTTCACAGGGAGAAAGGTGTTGATGATCCTCACACACTATGAGGCATCCGTGACAATTGAGGTTGGCGATCCGACCTACGCAGAAATTACTGGCATGATTGGGGATATCGACCTCATGATTCTAACAGAAATGTGGTATATTGAAGCATTGAAACTTGTAATGGATCTACTTGTTCCATGTAATAACTTAATTATGCGCGTTGATATAGGGGGAAAATGTGTGGGTGGAATTGCGTTGATCTACAGGAAGTCAATTCCCTGTCATCTTATGGCGTCTGATTCTCGTCCTACATTTTAGTGTCTCTGTAGAAATAAAAACTATCTTCTCCAAACCAACAAGATCTTAGCTACCACACGCTGGATGAGAACAACTCTTATTTCGGACAGTGCACAGATCAGATAATCTCTCAACTTAACCTATCCAATAGTCACATCTTTGTAGGATATTTCATTGTTCCTTTGGGTAAGTTTCTGCCTGTGTTGTAAAAATGCACATTTCAAAGAGGCCACTCTGGATCTCAGTATCACCAAAACAGTACTGCATATAAGCTGAAGATCCTATCATTCGGGCCTGATCACGTGCAGATTAATTTTTTCCGATCCTTTACAAAAACTGCCATTCATGTACAAGTAAGACATAGAGAACATGAATGAGAGACCTAAGAAAATGAATCCTTCTGAACTTTCTACTTATTTTTATGCTAATCCACCATTCGTCTTGGAAAATTATTTTACCAATAATGCTAAAACAAACGTAGACTGTAACTGTGATTGTTGATGAATTTGCATCATTCAGAAAGAGAGGAATTATGAGTAAAATATCAACTCTTTTGCCTACCAAGAAAAATAATGATGAAACAAACTACCAAGAATGATTGAATGCTATGTGTTAAATCCTTTTAAGCTATGTCTCGAACATCTTCATACTAGTAAAAGAATTTGAAACTAAATCCTTATTCATCTAATTGCATGGCCAAAAATATTTCCAAGAAGATCTTTCAAACTGTAAAGTCCTCGCTGCCTACTCTCAGAGGAGCAGAGTCAGAAACGAAATAATTCAGTCAATTCTTCCATACCTGTAAAGCCCAGAATAATTGGTCCACGTTTTGAAATGGTGCAAAGACGTTCAGTCTGGGAGACTGAACTTTGCACCATTCTAAAACTCAAACACTCCAGCCAGTTTGCAAAGCTGTAACCTGCATACTTAGCCAAAGAGGCACCTATGAATCTTGTGTCTTTCTGGTCCAACCTTACCCTCTCTCAAGATGTGTGCCCTGACTGTGTAAAAATGGCTTAAGTTATGCCTGAATGATCTTGTAACAGTTTGTAAATGACAACAACCTTATGACAAAGTCCAGTCCTGCTTTAGAGCTGGCTTCAACACTGAAACCATCATTTGGCAAATGATTGAAGTCTTGCGTATTCTGGTCAATAGTGACGCATGTCTACTGATATTTCTAGGTCTGCTAGCAGCTTTTGACACATTCAATCACAATTTAATTATTTACACACTAAATGAATACATGGGGTTTGGAGGCACAATAGTGGATTGGTTTAAATCGTATCCAAATATACTTTTCTGAACGTCAGCATTCACAGCCCCACTTTTGTACCACAAGGTGTTCCATGGGTTTGTTGGCCCCTGTACTCTTATTATTTTCTCAAACCCTGCTAGGGGACATCATCAAGAGTCCGGCATTTTATACCACTAGTACGCTGACAACACCCAACTGTACCTAAATGTATCTAGCGGTTGTTGCCTTAGCAGTGCTAACTCTTTGCAATAGTCAATCCTGGATGACTGTTCATCTCAAATTCAACCTCTGTAGAATTAAGTTTCTACTCATTTCATCCACAAACCTTGCTCCATCCCTGTCCAGAAATGACTTGATTCTATAAACACACTAGGCTACATTCCAGCCTTTATTAAAAGAGGCATCTCACTCTTGATAGACAATGTAATTGTCCTAAACACATTAACAACAGGGCCAACAGTGTCAATCATCTGCTGTAATTATTATGTGCTATTAAACCTTTCCTACCAGACCAAGAATACGGTCTAAGCGTTGGTACTTTCCATATTTAATTACAGGAATGCTAGTCTCTGGGGCATTTCCAAAATTCACATTGTCCTTCACAAAGCCTGTTTGTTTGATGCCTACGTATTTATACTCTGATAACTCTCATAATCTGGGGAAAAATCTGAAGATCTCAGGTGGCACATGCCAACTTTACCACTTGGTCGCTGTTCATCTAGAAACCTCCATCTTCCGTAAAATGAACTGTCTCTATTTTTGTAAAGCTCTGAGCAGTACAAAAAGTTTAAGTAACTAGATCAAATGAACTTGGTGGGCTCTTAACTCTGTGTAGACACTTGTGGTATGTAACAACACAAGGAGGCCTGTGTGAGAAAGTGCCCTCTTTCTGCATTGTTGCCCCCATTTTTTTTCTGAATTGCTGATGTGCTTTGACTGAGTGTGCCCTGCGCTCCTGCTAATCAGGTACCCAGGGCCTATGTTCTTTCCCAAAAGCTGCATTGACGCCTAAACTCAATTGGCATCTCTGGCCACAGGGCAGCACCTGGTAAATGGTACCACAGGTACCCAGGGCACTGTGACCAGAGAAGGCCTCTAAAGGCTGCTGCACTTATTGTGCCACCCTTAGAGGTCCTGTACCATTACACCCACATGCTGCCTTTGCAGGCTGCGTGTTTTGGTGCAGAACAAAGTGAATAGTCGTCATGGCACACATCTCTGTGTGCTATGCCTACAACCCACTGCCCTGGCATAGGTCAGTCACCCTTCTAGCTGGGTGCACTATACCAGTGGTGAGGGTAAAAGTGCATGAGCCCTGTACCCCTCCCGTGTCTAAGTCCATTCTTAGACATTGTAATTGCAGTGCTGCCATTAAGAGGATATGGTGCTGGGAGTTTGTCATTACGAACTCCACAGCATCATAATGGTTACACTAAAAACTAAGAAGTTTGGTATCACACTTCTCAGCACATTAAACCCACACTAATGCCAGTGTGGGATTTAATGAAACATGCACACAGAGGGCATATTAGAGATGCCCCCTGAAAACTAACCTACCACTCGTGTCCAGGCTGAGTGGCTGCTTTCAGCTGCCACCACCAGACATGTTTCTGGACCCCTGGGTCGAGAGCCTGCTGCTCTCTGGGGCCTGAAACAATGCACATCCTGGGACGAGGTGCAAAGCCTCCTCCCCCAGGATGGGCAGGGTTCACAAAGGGGAAGCTTCAAAGGCTTGCCGCCTTTGTGAGCTTCCACAGGCCACTTGCTGCTCTCAGCAACTGGTCCCCACTGATTCTGACCCCCATTTTGGGTGGGAGAACGGGCGGAAAAAACAAGTGTGGAAGAGAGGCAAGCCCACCTCTGCCAACTCCACCCCTCAGGTGGGGGAGGCGAGGTGAAGCACAACTCTAGGTCCACGCCATCTTGCAGATGGAGGGACTCAGCCAACCAGGGACAGGCCCATGCCTCCCTCCCACTGGAGGGTGGCATAATAGGGGGTGACCCACCCCAGGGAAGGGACCCATTGGTCCCTAATTTTTACCTACCCGTAACACCCCTACATCCAGTATTTAGGGGCACCCCTGAACCTTCTTTCCGCAGAAAAGAAGAAACTAGAAGAAGAAGGAGGACCGAACGGCCGTGTAGCAACTAACAAGAGGAATACGCCCTCTGACTTGGCCCCAGTCCTTCAAGCCTGTCTCCACCTCAAACCTGCACCTGCGAAATCCTGGTGTGTCCTGCAGCCAGCAACCTCAAAATCCTGGGAGGACCTGCCTGCCTTCAACCACAAAGACTTTGTCTCCCGTGAACACAGGATTTGTTCATCTGCAACCTCTGGACTTGGCCGAAAAACCATGAATCCTCACCACTCTGCACCCGCTGCTCGACCTCGAGTGGGCAAACACCACGAGGAGGTAACCCCGGCGATCCTGACCCAAGATCTGACGACCCCTGACCTGTCTCAAGCCTCCAGCCGCGGCCTGCAGCCTAAATCCAGAAGGTCTCACCAACCGAGACCAGGGGCTGGTAAGAAGATCCCACCCTAAAAGGCACCCCTGCACCCGACGCCCCAAGGCGCTGGGTGCCCAAACTGACGGCGCCTAATCAACCGCTAACTTCCCAACTTACCTCTCGAAGTGGTGGTCGCACCCAGAAGAGCTTCGTCCTAAAGCCTTCAGTTTTTGCAAACGGGAGGTTGCCCATTGAAAACAACAGGGCGCCCGACGTCCAAACAGCACCCTGCACCCGGCCACCATAGTGCCGCTGAGAGTCCACCTTTGGTGCTACTTTGTTTCCCCATTTACCCTGAGCTAACGTCTAGGAGCTTTGCTCCCACAACCAAGTGGCCTGCTAGTCAGCAGCCACCAACCGGAGGCCCCCTAGCCCCCATTGGATAACATTGGGCCTCAGCACTCTACACTAAGCCACCCTAGTGCAACTGAGGGTATACCAAGAGTGCATCCTTGACCCTGGGGGACCCCTGAGTCTACCCCCAGAACCTCAACTCCCACTACCAAATACTTACCTTAAAACCGATAACACTATTTTCCTCCATAGGATAACATTGACTGTTTTTCTTGGAAAAGTTTCAAAGTGTGGAGTTTGAAAACCTAAAGAAATTCTTTAAAACTGCACTAACTAACTAGAAAGATTTTACCTGTTTACAGGAAATGTTCCAGAGTAGTATCCAGGTGTACTACTCTGAGTAAGAAAAGTAATCTCAAAAGTAACTGACTTGTAATTTTACTGAAAAGCCAATTCAAGTCTATCAGGCACATGCATCAAGGTAATATTTTGCGAGTCCTTAATTGCTATTATTATGGAATCGCAATTAAGGACTCGCAAAAGCCTATGCAAATGCGATTCCTACACATTCCTTATTTGCGAGTTGCAAATTGCGATTCGCAAATCAGAAATGGCTTCCCATTCATTCCTATGGGCCTACAGCCCCATAGGCATGAATGAGAAATTGCATGCGCAAATTGCGAGTACCAAGTGGTACTCGCAAATTGCTCATGCAATTTCAAGGGTGGAAGGGTGTCAAAAGGACACCCTGTTGCACCCCTGAAATTGATCCGTGCACAAATGTTGCGCGCACACATGTCCCAAGGACGTGTGTGTGTGTAACCTACAACTTCGAAAAATGCACTTTAGTGCATTTTTCAAAGTTTTTGCAAATTACCATGAAGTTCAACTTCATGGTAATGTGCGCACCCTAGTAGCAAAATCGCTACTTCAAAGTGGTTCTTGCATTGCATTTAAGAAATCTCAAAATATGATTCCTTACATGCAATTACAATTTGAGAACATCGCAAAAGCTAATTTTGCGATCGCAAACAGCCGGTTTTTGCGAATCGCACCGTTTGCGATCGCAATAAGCTTTGATGCATGTGCCAGTATGTACTGTATTTACAAAGTATTGCATTTCTCCGAAACCATACTGTAAGTCAAAACAAACTGCATTTGCTAGTAGAAATCCAAACTGTATTACAACTGTAATACAAACTGTATTACAACTGCAAAGTACGTATCACTTACCTGTGCCAGGCTTGCTTGGTTCTAGAAAATAAAATAACTAAAAGAATATTTTTATACAAAAACAATTGGTCTGAAGTTCAGTCTTTGAATGTGTGAATTCATTTGCTGACTGAGTGTGTACAACAAATGCTTAACACTGTCCTCTGATACTGCCTTACTGCTTGACCACACTACTGCAAATAGAGAGTGAGGTGCTATCTAACTTTTCCTCTGCCTACCTTTGGGTTCCACTGGACTCTGTGCACACTATACCTCACTTTGGTATAGTATATAGAGAGCCCACCTTCCTAAAAGTGATAACTGAAAGTCTCACTGTAGGAAGCCATCCAACCTGAAGACTACACTGCATAGGAAAATATTTACATATGACTATATTATCAAATTAGTAGCGCACAAAAATTAAAAACAATTGAAGTTTTAGTGTGGACGTCAATTCACCAAAATGCTTGGGGGAAATAGAAGTGACATCACACCCCCTTTGACTTTCATGACACTACAGGAAGTTACCTTATATGACCTTTAGCCCTAAATATTCCCCGGAAGTGATGTCACCTGATCTTAACCCTGAAGATATCACAATAATGTACATCTCTGAAGTTCTATAACTTCATGATTAATATAGCAACACAGACAAATATCCATTATAGATACCACCTACATTATGGTGCTGACATGATCTTTAAAAGTGATGGGGCATAATACATGCCCTGAATCGCAGTGCGCCAGATCTCTTCTAAGAGGGTTCGAGGTTTTTTCTCCCTTAAGAAAAAGTTGGTAAATAAAATGGGTCAAATAGTGAATTGAAAAGCACAACTTTCACATAAATTTGCTAAAAAGCTATAAACTCTGAAAGGGCACTCCTCAAATATTCAAGTGCTTTCATTGCGTGCCAAGCCAGTGAAAGCTGATGATGCCCAGGAGTTGATCTCAGTGTTTTAAAAATGTGCCATTGGTGCCCCCTCTTGTCACAAATTGCCTCCATTGTGCCATGGCCATCGTTTTGTCATGTCTACCCCTCGTATGCCTAAAATGGCATACAATATGCCAGGTTCAAAATTTTGCCACTAATGCCATCCATATACCATGGTGACCACTATGTCTAAACATACCTCTAGTGTGTTAGGGGGCAATATTTTGTGATGGTTGCCTCCTCCTACATGCCAGGGATTAGATCCCTTATGTCAAGAATGACCTAGCACCAACATTCTGCCACAGCTGGCCCGTGCCCAGAATTTCCTAACTATGCCAGTGGTAGTATTTTTCCATGACTGCTCCATATTCCAAGAATTACCACCACTATTACTAGCGCTTTTCATTCCTTTGGCTGCTGTGAGGTGAACAGCCCTACGATCTATATATAGCTGCCGTGAGGGGAACGGCCTTTGGGTGCTAAGAAACTTACCGCACACTACGCCGCCGTGAGGGGAACGGCTTTGGCTGCAGAAAAAACACATCCCCCATAAGGCCCTGCACAGCGCCGAGAACCGGCGTCATCAGAGGGCGTCTGAAGCCCTCTTAACCCCTTCGCTGCTAGGCCTTTTCCCCCCTGTGCTAAGCCTTTTTTGGGCTATTTGGGGTAGTGCGCGCTTAGGCCCCTGTAACTTTTTGACCACATAAGGTATCCATGCCAAATTTGCGTCCTTTTCTTCCAACATCATGGGGATTCTATAGGTACCCAGGGTTTGTGGATTCCCCTGGAAGGGTCCCAGAAATTAGCCAAAATACAGCAAAAATTTGTTTTTTTTGTGAAAAATGGGATAAACGGGCTGCAAATGAAAGCATCTGGGTTTTCTCTGCAAATGGTATCAAAAAAGGGGTTGTGGGGCTGAAATCACCATTTCTCCAGCTTATAGGGAATTACAGAATTTTGTCAGAAAACCAACATTTTTTACACAGTTTTGGCATTTTTCTGGGACATACCCTATTTTTGCTATTTTTTGTGCTTTCAACCTCCTTCCAGTTAATGGTAGAAATGGGTACCAAAGCAATAATGGATCCTGGAAAGCTATACACTTTTGAAAAGTAGACAAAATTCTGAATTCAGCAAGGGGTCATTTGTGTAGATCCATCAAGGTTTCTATATAGAAACTACCAGTTAAATATAGGAAAAAATAAACATTAGTTGAAAAAAGCAGCCTTTTGTGTCAACGTTTTCACCTGTAACTTCTTCTAATTATGACATCTCTTTGAAAGCAATGTACCGTTACATCCGCTGGACCTTCCTGATTGTGGGGATATATAGGACTTGTAGGTTCACCAAGAGCCCAACGAACCCAGAGTAAAAAACTGAGCAGCATTTTGTAATGGTTTTTTATTATGTTCTGGGTATATAGCAATTATTGTGGAAAAATGTATACATGGAAAAATCGGTATGAAAGACACCTATGTATTTCTGAAATGGGAACAAATTACGGAGTTTAGAAACAGTGCATATTTGCACATTTCCGAAATTGGGAATACTCATACTAGCATGAGAATTATTGGTCATTTTTCAAAATGACTTTTTTTTTACACAATGTCTTTCATTTGGAAGGGAGAAATGCATCAAAAATCAATAGGTAATAACAGTTGCTTTACAAATCTGAACTACCCTAAGTCTCCCGATAAAAATGGTACCTCACTTGTGTGGGTAGGCATAGTGCCCACGACAGGAAGTGGCTCAAAACCTAACGTGAACACACCACATTTTCACAATGAAAATTTACAAATTTTTTGCGAAGAGTCTAGCTGTAGTTTTTGAACCCTAGCTCTGCCGGCACCTAGGGAAACCTAGCAAACTTATACATTTTTGAAAACTAGACACCCAGGGGAATCAAGGATGGGGTGACTTGACTGCCTCCCACCATGATCTGTTGCCCAGAATCCCTTGCAAACCTAAATAATTGACAAAAAATCCACATTTTCCACACATTTCTGTGGTGGAAAGTTCTGGAATCTGCGCGGATCCATAAATTTCCACCCACCCCGTGTTCCCCAAAGTCTTACGAGAAAAATGGTACCTCACTTGTGCAGGTTGGCCTACTGCCCGCAACAGGAAATTGCACAAAATGCAATGTGGTCACACCTCAATTTCGCAGTGAAAAATGACCCTTTTTTGGCAAAGTGCATAGCTGTAGTTTTTTAACCCTAGCTCTGCCGGCACCTAGTGAAACCTAGCAAACCAATAAATTTCTGAAAACTAGACACCCAGAGGAATCCAGGATGGGGTGACTTGACTGCCTCCCACCATGATCTGTTACCCAGAATCCCTTGCAAACCTAAAAAATTGACAACAAAAACACATTTTCCCCACATTTCTGTGGTGGAAAGTTCTGGAATCTGTGTGGATCCACAAATTTCCACCCACCCCGCGTTCCCCAAAGTCCTACGAGAAAAATGGTACCTCACTTGTGCGGGTCAGCCTAGTGCCCGCGACAGGAAATGGCGCAAAAAGCAACGTGGTCACACCTCAATTTTGCAGTGAAAAATGACCCTTTTTTGGCAAAGTGCCTAACTGTAGTTTTTTAACCCTAGCTCTGCCGGCACCTAGGGAAATCTAGCAAACCTATATATTTTTGAAAACTAGACACCCAGGGGAATCCAGGATGGGGTGACTTGAGTGACTCCCACCAGGGTCTGTTACCCAGAATCCCTTGCAAACGTAAACAATTGACCAAAAAAAACACATTTTCCCCACATTTCTGTGATGGAAAGTTCTGGAATCTGCGTGGATCCACAAATTTCCACCCACCCCGCGTCCCCCAAAGTCCTATGACAAAAATGGTACCTCACTTGTGCGGGTCGGCCTAGTGCCCGTGACAGGAAACGGCGCAAAACGCAACGTGGTCACACCTCAATTTTGCATTGAAAAATGACCCTTTTTTGGCAAAGTGCCTAGCTATAGTTTTTGAACCCTAGCTCTGCCGGCACCTAAGGAAACCTAGCAAACCTATATATTTTTGAAACCTAGACACCCAGGGAAATCCAGGATGGGGTGACTTGAGTGCCTCCCACCAGGGTCTGTTACCCAGAATCCCTTGCAAACGTAAAAAATTGACAAAAAAAACACATTTGCCCCACATTTCTGTGATGGAAAGTTCTGGAATCTGCATGGATCCACAAATTTCCACCCACCCCACATTCCCCAAAGTCCTACGACAAAAATGGTACCTCACTTGTGCGGGTCGGCCTAGTGCCCGCGACAGGAAACGGCGCAAAACGCAACGTGGTCACACCTCAATTTTGCAGTGAAAAATGACCCTTTTTTGGCAAAGTGCATAGCTGTAGTTTTTTAACCCTAGCTCTGCCGGCACCTAGTGAAACCTAGCAAACCTATACATTTTTGAAAACTAGACACCCAGGGGAATCCAGGATGGGGTGACTTGAGTGCCTCCCACCAGGGTCTGTTACCCAGAATACCTTGCAAACGTAAAAAATTGACAAAAAAACCACATTTTCCCCACATTTCTGTGATGGAAAGTTCTGGAATCTGCGTGGATCCACAAATTTCTACCCACCCCACGTTCCCCAAAGTCCTACAAGAAAAATGGTACCTCACTTGTGCGGGTCGGCCTAGTGCCCACGACAGGAAACGGCGCAAAACGCAACGTGGTCACACCTCAATTTTGCAGTGAAAAATGACCCTTTTTTGGCAAAGTGCCTAGCTGAGTTTTTGAACCCTAGCTCTGCCGGCACCTAGGGAAACCTAGCAAACCTATATATTTTTGAAAACTAGACACCCAGGGAAATCCAGGATGGGGTGACTTGAGTGTCTCCCACCAGGGTCTGTTACCCAGAATCCCTTGCAAACGTAAAAAATTGACAAAAAAACACATTTTTCCCACATTTCTGTGATGGAAAGTTCTGGAATCTGCGTGGATCCACAAATTTCCACCCACCCCGCGTTCCCCAAAGTCCTACAAGAAAAATGGTACCTCACTTGTGCGGGTCGGCCTAGTGCCCGCGACAGGAAACAGCGCAAAATGCAACGTGGTCACACCTCAATTTTACAGTGAAAAATGACCCTTTTTTGGCAAAGTGACTAGCTGTAGTTTTTGAACCCTAGTTCTGCCGGCACATAGGGAAACCTACCAAACCCATACATTTCTGAAAACTAGACACCCGGGGGCTTCCAGGGAGGTATGGCTTGCGTGGATCCCCCAACGTTTCCTTACCCAGAATCCCCTGCAAACCTCAATTTTAGCTGAAAAAATCCCTTTTTTCACACATTTTGGTGTGGGAAAGTTGTGGCATCACCGGGCTCACACAAATTTACCACCACCCAGCGTTCCCCCAGGTCTGCCGGTAAAAATGGTGCCTCACTTGTGTGGGAGGCCCAAGTACCCGCGGCAGGCAAGGGCCCAAAACGTAGTGAGGCGACATCAAAATGGCCTATCGCAAAACCACCTGGTTTTGCAAGGGGGGTCACTTGGGTTTTTGGCCCGGTGCTCGGCGGCCATCTAGGCAAACCTACCAAACCCATACATTTCTGAAAACTAGACACCCGGCGGCTTCCAGGGAGGTATAGCTTGCGTGGATCCCCCAACGTTTCCTTACCCAGAATCCCCTGAAAACCTCAATTTTAGCTGGAAAAATCCCTTTTTTCACACATTTTGGTGTGGGAAAGTTGTGGCATCACCGGGCTCACACAAATTTACCACCACCCAGCGTTCCCCTAGGTCTCCCGGTAAAAATGGTGCCTCACTTGTGTGGGAGGCCCAAGTACCCGCGGCAGGCAAGGGCCCAAAAATGTTTTTGATAGGCAATGTTGATTTCGCCTCACAAGGTTTTGAGCCCTTGCCTGTCGCGGGTACTTTGGCCTCCCACACAAGTGAGGCACCATTTTTACCGGGAGACCTGGGGGAACGCTGGGTAGTGGTAAATTTGTGTGAGCCCGGTGATGCCACAACTTTCCCACACCAAAATGTGTGAAAAAAGAGATTTTTTTCAGCTAAAATTGAGGTTTGCAGGGGATTCTGGGTAAGGAAACGTTGGGGGATCAACGCAAGCCATACCTCCCTGGAAGCCGCCGGGTGTCTAGTTTTCAGAAATGTATGGGTTTGGTAGGTTTCCCTAGATGGCCGCCGAGCACCGGGCCAAAAACCCAAGTGACCCCCCTTGCAAAACCAGGTGGTTTTGCGATAGGCCATTTTGATGTCGCCTCACTACGTTTTGGGCCCTTGCCTGTCGCGGGTACTTGGGCCTCCCACACAAGTGAGGCACCATTTTTACCGGGAGACCTGGGGGAACGCTGGGTGGTGGTAAATGTGTGTGAGCCCGGTGATGCCACAACTTTCCTACACCAAAATGTGTGAAAAAAGTGATGTTTTCAGCTAAAATTGAGGTTTGCAGGGGATTCTGGGTAAGGAAACGTTGGGGGATCCACGCAAGCCATACCTCCCTGGAAGCCGCCGGGTGTCTAGTTTTCAGAAATGTATGGGTTTGGTAGGTTTCCCTAGATGGCCGCCGAGCACCGGGCCAAAAACCCAAGTGACCCCCTTGCAAAACCAGGTGGTTTTGCGATAGGCCATTTTGATGTCGCCTCACTCTGTTTTGGGCCCATGCCTGTCACGGTTACTAGGGCCTCCCACACGAGTGAGGCACCATTTTTATCGGGAGACCTGGGGGAATACTGGGTGGTGGGAAATCTGTGTGAGCCCGGTGATGCCACAACTTTCCCACACAAAAATGTGTGAAAAGAGTGATTTTTTTCAGCTAAAATTGAGGTTTGCAGGGGATTCTGGGTAAGGAAACGTTGGGGGATCCATGCAAGCCATACCTCCCTGGAAGTCCCCGGGTGTCTAGTTTTCAGAAATGTGTGGGTTTGGTAGGTTTCCCTAGATGGCCGCCGAGCACGGACCAAAAACCCAGGTGACACCCCTTGCAAAACCAGGTGGTTTTGAGAGAGGCAATTTTGATGCCGCCTCACTACGTTTTGGGCCCTTGCCTGTCATTGGTACTTGGGCCTCCCACACAAGTGAGGCACCATTTTTACCGCTAGACCTAGGGGAACACTGGGTGGTGTGAAATTTGTGTGAGCCCATTGATGCCACAACTTTCCCACACAAAAGTATGTGAAAAAGTGTTTTTTCAGCTAAAATTGAGGTTTGCAGGGGATTCTGGGTAAGGAAACGTTGGGGGATCCACGCAAGCCATACCTCCCTAGAAGCCCCCGGTTGTCTAGTTTTCAGAAATGTGTGGGTGTGGTGGGTTTCCCTATGTGCCGGCTGCGCTAGGGCCCAAAATCCACAGGTAGGCATAGTGCTAAAAACAACTCTGTGCCTAGTTGGCTTTCTGCCACCCGGGGGGGCATCGGGGGGAGGGGGTTGCCCCGATATGCCCCCAAGGGGGGCAGAAACACTGTAGCTATTTTTTGGGGGGTGGGGCATTGGTATGCCCATTCTGGGCAGCCCCCACCCCCACACATAAAAAAGCCAGCATAATCGTTGGCGTCTAGTGGGCTTTTTGCCCCCCAAGGGGGGCAGATCGAGGGCTACTGCCCCTATCTGCCCCCCCGGGGGGGCAGAAGGTCCACCAGATGCCAGGGATTTTTTTGGGCAAATTTTAATTAGGGTGGGGGCTGCTCAAAACGGGCATGCCAATGCCCCCACCCTAATTAAAATTTGCCTAAAGAAATCCCTGGTGTCTAGTGTGCTTTTTGCCCCCCGGAGGGGCAGATTGGGGACTACTGCCCCATCTGTCCCCCGGGGGGGCAGGAAGGCTGTAATTTTTTGGGGGAGGGGGTGGGGGCATGGGCATGCCCGTTTTGGGCAACCCCCACCCTAATTCAAATTTTCCCCAAAACACTCCCTGTCGTCTAGTGGGCTTTTTGCCCCCCCCCGGAGGTGCAGATTGGGGGCTAATGCCCCCATCTGCCCCCCAGGGGAGGCAGAAGGTCCACTAGGCGCTAGAGAGTTTTTTGGGTAAATTTTAATTAGGGTGGGGGTTGCCCAAAACGGGCATGCCAATGCCCCCACCCTAATTAAAATTTGCACTGAAAAATCCCTGGCGTCTAGTGGGCTTTTTGCCCCCCAGGGGGGGGCAGATTGAGGGCTACTGCCCCATCTGTCCCCCACGGGGGGCAGGAAGGCTGTAACGTTTGCAGGGAGGGGGTGGGGGCATGGGCATGTCAGTTTTGGGCAACCCCCACCCTAATTAAATTTTGCCCAAAGAAATCCCTGGCGTCTAGTGGGTGTTTTGCCCCCCGGGGTGGCAGACTGGGGGCAACTGTCCCATCTGCCCCCCAGCGGGGCAGGAAGGCTGTAATTTTGGTGGGGACATGGGCATGCCCTTTTTGGGACCCTCCACCCTAATACAAATTTGCCCCCAAAAAATCCCTGGCGTCTAGTGGGCTTTTTGCCCCCCGGTGGGGCAGATTGGGGGCTACTGCACCATCTGCCCCCCAGGGGAGCAGGAAGGCTGTTATTTTTGCGGGAGTTGGGGGTGGGGGCATGGGCATGCCCGTTTTGGGAGCCCCCACCCTAACTCAAATTTGCCCCAAAAAAACTCCCTGGCGTCTATTGGGCTTTTTGCCCCCCTGGCATGGCAGATTGGAGGCTAATGCCCCCATCTGCCCCCCAGGGGGTAGGGAGGCTGTTATTTTTGCGGAGGAGGGGGTGGGGGCATGGGCATGCCCGTTTTGGTAGCCCTCCACCATAATTCGAATTTGCCCCCCAAAAAAAACCCTGGCATCTAGATTGGCGGCTAATGGCCCCATCTGCCCCCCAGGGGGGCAGAAAGTCAACTAGACACCAGGGAGTTTTTGGGACAAATTTTAATTAGGGTGGGGGCTGCCCAAAACGGGCATGCCAATGCCCCCACCCTAATTAAAATTTGCCAAAAAAATCCCTGGCGGCTAGTGGGCTTTTTGCTCCTCCGAGGAGGGCAGATTGGGGGCTACTGCCCCATCTGCCCTCCAAGGGGCGCAGGAAGGCTGTTATTTTTGCGGGTGGGGGCATGGGCATGCCCGTTTTGGGAGCCCCCACCCTAATTCAAATTTGCCCCCAAAAAATCCCTGGTGTCTTGTGGGCATTTTGCCCCAACGGCGGGGCAGATTGGGGGCTAATGCCCCCATCTGCCCACCAGGGGGGGCAGAAAGTCCACAAGATGCCAGGGAGTTTTTTGGGCAAATTTTAATTAGGGTGGGGGCTGCCCAAAACGGGCAGGCCAATGCCCCCACCCTAATTAAAATTTGCCTAAAAAATCCCTGGCGTCTAGTGGGCTTTTTGCCCCCCCGGTGGGGCAGATTTGGGGCTACTGCACCATCTGCCCCCCAGGGGAGCAGGAAGGCTGTTATTTTAGCGGGAGTTGGGGGTGGGGGCATGGGCATGCCCGTTTTGGGAGCCCCCACCCTAACTCAAATTTGCCCCAAAAAAACTCCCTGGCGTCTATTGGGCTTTTTGCCCCCCTGGCATGGCAGATTGGAGGCTAATGCCCCCATCTGCCCCCCAGGGGGTAGGGAGGCTGTTATTTTTGCGGAGGAGGGGGTGGGGGCATGGGCATGCCCGTTTTGGTAGCGCTCCACCATAATTCGAATTTGCCCCCAAAAAAAAACCCTGGCATCTAGATTGGCGGCTAATGGCCCCATCTGCCCCCAGGGGGGCAGAAAGTCAACTAGACACCAGGGAGTTTTTTGGACAAATTTTAATTAGGGTGGGGGCTGCCCAAAACGGGCATGCCAATGCCCCCACCCTAATTAAAATTTGCCAAAAAAATCCCTGGCGGCTAGTGGGCTTTTTGCTCCTCCGAGGAGGGCAGATTGGGGGCTACTGCCCCATCTGCCCTCCAAGGGGCGCAGGAAGGCTGTTATTTTTGCGGGAGTTGGGGGTGGGGGCATGGGCATGCCCGTTTTGGGAGCCCCCACCCTAACTCAAATTTGCCCCAAAAAAACTCCCTGGCGTCTATTGGGCTTTTTGCCCCCCTGGCATGGCAGATTGGAGGCTAATGCCCCCATCTGCCCCCCAGGGGGTAGGGAGGCTGTTATTTTTGCGGAGGAGGGGGTGGGGGCATGGGCATGCCCGTTTTGGTAGCCCTCCACCATAATTCGAATTTGCCCCAAAAAAAAAACCCTGGCATCTAGATTGGCGGCTAATGGCCCCATCTGCCCCCCAGGGGGGCAGAAAGTCAACTAGACACCAGGGAGTTTTTTGGACAAATTTTAATTAGGGTGGGGGCTGCCCAAAACGGGCATGCCAATGCCCCCACCCTAATTAAAATTTGCAAAAAAATCCCTGGCGGCTAGTGGGCTTTTTGCTCCTCCGAGGAGGGCAGATTGGGGGCTACTGCCCCATCTGCCCTCCAAGGGGCGCAGGAAGGCTGTTATTTTTGCGGGTGGGGGCATGGGCATGCCCGTTTTGGGAGCCCCCACCCTAATTCAAATTTGCCCCCAAAAAATCCCTGGTGTCTTGTGGGCATTTTGCCCCAACGGCGGGGCAGATTGGGGGCTAATGCCCCCATCTGCCCACCAGGGGGGGCAGAAAGTCCACAAGATGCCAGGGAGTTTTTTGGGCAAATTTTAATTAGGATGGGGGCTGCCCAAAACGGGCAGGCCAATGCCCCCACCCTAATTAAAATTTGCCTAAAAAATCCCTGGCGTCTAGTGGGCTTTTTGCCACCCCGGTGGGGCAGATTTGGGGCTACTGCACCATCTGCCCCCCAGGGGAGCAGGAAGGCTGTTATTTTAGCGGGAGTTGGGGGTGGGGGCATGGGCATGCCCGTTTTGGGAGCCCCCACCCTAACTCAAATTTGCCCCAAAAAAACTCCCTGGCGTCTATTGGGCTTTTTGCCCCCCTGGCATGGCAGATTGGAGGCTAATGCCCCCATCTGCCCCCCAGGGGGTATGGAGGCTGTTATTTTTGCGGAGGAGGGGGTGGGGGCATGGGCATGCCCGTTTTGGTAGCGCTCCACCATAATTCGAATTTGCCCCAAAAAAAAACCCTGGCATCTAGATTGGCGGCTAATGGCCCCATCTGCCCCCAGGGGGGAAGAAAGTCAACTAGACACCAGGGAGTTTTTTGGACAAATTTTAATTAGGGTGGGGGCTGCCCAAAACGGGCATGCCAATGCCCCCACCCTAATTAAAATTTGCCAAAAAAATCCCTGGCGGCTAGTGGGCTTTTTGCTCCTCCGAGGAGGGCAGATTGGGGGCTACTGCCCCATCTGCCCTCCAAGGGGCGCAGGAAGGCTGTTATTTTTGCGGGTGGGGGCATGGGCATGCCCGTTTGGGAGCCCCCACCCTAATTCAAATTTGCCCCCCAAAAATCCCTGGTGTCTTGTGGGCTTTTTGCCCCAACGGCGGAGCAGATTGGGGGCTAATGCCCCCATCTGCCCACCAGGGGGGGGCAGAAAGTCCACAAGACGCCAGGGAGTTTTTTGGGCAAATTTTAATTAGGGTGGGGGCTGCCCAAAACGGGCAGGCCAATGCCCCCACCCTAATTAAAATTTGCCTAAAATATCCCTGGTGTCAACTGGGCTTTTTGCCCCCCCCGGGGGGGCAGATTTGGGGCTAATGCCCCCATCTGCCCCCCAGGGGGGGCAGATAGGCTGTAATTTTTTGCGGAGGGTGGGTGGGGGCATGGGCATGCCCATATTGGGCAGCCCCCACCACAAATTACAAGAAAAAATAAATCCCTGGCGTATAGTGGGCTTTCTGCCCCCCGGGGGGGCAGATTAGGGGCTACTTCCCCCAACTGCCCCCCAGGGGGCAGAAAGGCTGTACATTATGCCGGGTAGGGGCATGGACATGCCCTTCATGGGCAGCCCCCACCCTAATAAATTGTGTGCGCCAAGTAAATATCCCTGGTGTCTAGTGGGCTTTTTGCCCCCCCGGGGGGGGGGCAGATTGGGGGCTACTGCCCCCACTGCCCCCCAGGGGGGGCAAAAAGACTAAATTACACTCCAAATATTTCGGGGGAGCCCTTGCCTAAGGGGCCGCTCCCCCCTCCCTGGTGTCAAGTGGGTGGATCCCTGCTTGGGGATCGACCTCCTGGGGCGATCCCCAAGCAGGGATCCACTGGGGAGGGGTACCATTGGAAAGGGGAGATTATCCCCTTTCCAATGATACCTCTCCCGTCTTTCTATGTGCCCGGGGGGCTGAGATAGCCCCCTGAGCACATGCAAAGTGAAACTGAAATGAGCCTAAAGGCTCATTTCAGTTTCGGTTTCTGTGTAATGAAGACAGCGCGATGTGCGCGCTGATCTTCATTGCACAGAAACCAGGGAGGGGGCCTCGGGAGCTGGGGAACCTCTTCCCCAGCTCCCAAGGTCAAAGGCATGAAATAGAAATCGTGCCCCTGGCCTCATACCGGAATGGTTCCGTCCTGAGCACAGGGGCACCGATGCTCATGACGGAACCATTCCGTCATGAGCATCGAAGGGGTTAAACAGCACGGGGCATACGCAGCACGGGACGCGCGCGGGCGTGCCTGGGCGCTGCCCGGGCCAAGGGCGGGCCCGTCCGCACCCGTCAGAGCCTGGAGGCTAGGCTGGGCTGGGCCACCTGTCTAACTGCAAAACCATGGGTAAGCGAAAACTCCTTGGTAATCAGGATCAGGGGGGAGCAAAAGCAAAAGTACCAAGAAAGTCATCATCTATAATATCATACTTGACTTCGGCTGTGGGAGTACTGAATAATGAGATAGCAAATGCCGAAAGGGAAATGGGTTTGGGTACAAGTAATAACGAGGGTGAAGGCATCGTGGAAAATGGTCCCCTACTAAAAATTCCAATACCTTTGAATCCAGTGGTGGTGATTAATGGAACGAATATTGTGCCCGTAACCCAGAGCCCTGACAGCACTGTGACAGGAGGAGGGGACATAATACTGCAAGTGCCGTCTCGGATGGGGAAAAGTTACCTAAGGGTCCAATTGTAAGGCCCCAGGGGGAACGGCGCTCAGCTAGAAAATCTAACAAAAAACAGAAGGGACTCAAAACCTGTCAAACAAAGATTGTTTCAGTGTTGGATGAGAACATTCAATTAATGCTGCGGAACTTGGTGGATGAGATATTTTCTGCTCGGTTTGAATCCATACTGACTAATATTGCCAAAGATGTAATTGATACTATGAATGTGTGTGTTGCTGACCTGAAGAAAAAATTTGACCGCCTGGACTCTATGATGGATTCTTTCAGAAGAGATACTAAATGTACTCCACAAGTTAGAGCTAAGTCGAATCTACCACTTACCCCTCGATTAGAGAATGCTTCAGATTCCCAAGGGAAACAGCTAGGTATCCATCAACCTGCACTCTCGGGTGAGGTAAAAACTAAGATTGTTGATAGTCTTGTGGGGTCCCAAGGTCGAGTTGAAGAGGGAGGGCATTTGCCTCAAGTAGATAAAAGTTTTGTTGACCTTACAGAGTTAGGCACGAATGTGGCAATTAACAAGAATGCTGTTTCGCAGGAGAAAAAAGCAAGCCCGAATACATGTAGAATTAATTTACCCCCAGAGGCTACCCCCTTGGTTGCAATTCTTGTAGGGGTCCCTCTCTAAGTACTTATGATATTGAATCAACAGAGGTCCTATTGCGTAAGACAAAAAACTGGTGTGAGCATCATTCCTCTGGACTTCCTGGGATATCCGCCCGCATTATAATGGCCAGACGGGTCGCATGGGTGGGTAATGGCCCTAAATGTGTACCTGCTGATTGTATCATAGTTAACTTTAACAATCGGGACATAGCTGAGAGGTTGTTTTGGGATGCTACAGAATTATATGGGGGAGACATTAGAGCCATACCATTAGGATATTTCTAGTCTCCAATCAAGTTATTGCGAGTTCCTGAGAGTGTTAGTGGGGATAATTCCACTAGCCCTTTTCATTTAGGCCAGAGTCTCCTACATGGCAATGGTAGTGGATCCCACCCTGGTAAGGTTAGGGAGGGTGGAGTAATACCTCCAAAAATGACAGCTCTATTACCTAGGCCTAAGGAGGGAGGGCTGTTTGTTTCAAATAGATTTCTCCCACTTACTCAGATGGATCTGAATGATTGACTGGTGGAGACAGGGGCAGACAGCGTAGTTTCGTCTCAAACAACTCAAGGCTTAGATGACATAAGAGCAGAATCTCCCCTAAGCTGCAGAATTATTAGTTGGAATATTGCAGGCCTAAGATCTAAAAGGGATGATCCACTTTGGTTGAATTCTATAAATCTGTATGATATAATTGCTTTCCACGAAACATGGGATAGGGGGGATAGTTTCTGGTTGGATGGGTTTACATCCTATTCCCTACCCGCACGTCTGTCGTTGGCTGGTAGAGCAAAGGGTGGATTGATGCTCCTTCTTTCCCATAGGTTAAAGGGAACTTTAAGAAGACTTGAGGTTGACTCATTTAATCTTATGATACTAGAAGTAAGTTGTCCAAATAATCCCAAAATATTACTTATTAATTTTTTTAATTCAGGGGATAGTGATTTTATAAATCAACATTTGAATAAATTTAACTCTTTTTTAGAAGATTATAGGATGAATCAATCCACTTTTTACCATATAGTACTTATGGATGATTTTAATATACATCTATGTGATCGGCATTGCTTTATTGATGACCATCTGACCCATACAAACTCAGAGAGCCCTCACTTCGAGCACTCGCCCCAGGGGGAAGGCCAAGAGGCTCTATTGTCTGAAGCCGATCTTTTTTAACCTGTTTTTATTAATCATTCTGATCGTTGTTTTACGTTCAAGGCTAGAGAGACTATCATCGATTACATTTTTTTGTCTCCAAAATTGCTTGACAAGGTAGTATTTTATAATGCTATAATATCGTCTTTTAGCGATCATAACCCTGTTATATTGGAATTAGACCAAAGCTGTGGGTTTTTAGGAAATGGTGGGGAAAAATCGGGTGCTACTAGTATGGTAACTTGTGATCAAGGGAGGAGGCTTAAGTGGTCTAAAGTGTTGCCTGCCACCTTTTTCACTGATCTATGTTCAAAAACTAGTGAGTACATTATAACATGTGCTGATCCCTCAAACCCCAAGGATGTCGTTCTTGGGGCTTTTGATGGTATTTGCAGACAGATTGCAGCAGATCTGACCATTAATAATAAAATGAAAACTAAACGGAAAGAAAAATGGTTTGATGATAATTGTTCACAAGCCCATCGTGCTTTAATTTTAGCTTTGAAAAGTTCTCCCCGAGATAGGACCTTGATAGCGAGGTTACGAAAACAATATAAATTAGCAGTTCATAGGCGGAAATTAGAGATTAAGGCAGAGGCCTGGAATGCTCTCCTATCTGTTGATATTCTAAAGGATAGTTCCAGGTTTTGGTCTATTGTTAATACTCCACTTTTCTCAGGCCTGGAAAATGATAATCAGGAAAGTAATGTTACAGAAGCTCAGTGGCTGTCCCATTTTGAAGGAATCTATGGCTCTGAAGAGTTAATTGATATTTATTCTAAAATACCACTCCAGCAGGGCACAGCACCTCTCATTTTTGATGAGGAGGATATTGAGAAAGCAATAAAAAATACTTCTAGTAATAAAGCACCTGGCCCAGACCATGTCCCAGCAGATATCTATAAGTATAATCCCAAATTTTGGGCAAAGATATTAGTAAATGTTTTTAATGCTGTGGGAATGATTGGGTTCCCCGCATCTTGGTCTCACTCGATTATTATTCCAGTCTTTAAAAAGGGTCAGAAGGGTGAACCGAGGTGTTATAGACCAATATCGTTGATTGATTCAGTGGTTAAAATATTAGGTAAAGTGATATTAGAAAAGATTACAAAATGGACCGATGATAATAAGATAATATCCAATTTACAATATGGCTTTCGACAAGGACGAAGCACTATGGACCAATGTTTGAATCTTTACCTATTAATCAGCAAATACACCATGGCGAAAGAGGGTTCGCTGAAGATGGCTTTTATGGACCTGACCTCAGCCTTCGACCTGGTTAACAGGTCGAAGCTGTGGAGTATTCTCCTGGAAATGGGTTTGGATCCGGGCCTGGTTTACTTCTTGGCTGATCTTCATCGTGACCTCACTGCATCAATTAGGCTTTCACAGGATGGCAAGTGCTCTAAATCTTTTAAATCTAGGAGAGGTGTACGTCAGGGGTGCATATTGGCGCCCCTGCTTTTTACATTATATATTAATGCCCTGGATAAAACTTTAGTCAAGGCAAGCTTGGATATTCCGCGTGTAGGAGACTGCTTAATTCCGGTTCTCCTATATGCGGATGACGCTGTACTACTGGCATGGACTGCGGTAAGCCTACAGCGACTTTTGGATACGTTTGGAGCCTATATGCGGTCTCTGGACCTGGTAGTAAACATTGAGAAGTCGCATATCCTGACAACTGGACATAGAGTTACCAAAGCTAAAAGTTTTTACTGCAATGGGGGATTAGTGTCTACTGTACCCTCTTTTACATATCTAGGAGTAGTATTTGACGAAAGAAGTTCCTGGGTACCCCAGCAAAAAAAAAATTTAAATGCAGTTATTAGATCTACTTCTGCTATGCTAGGGTTTGCACAGCGTCTGGGGGCCAGACCCGTGGAGGCTATTATTAAGATATATAGATCCAAGTGTCTGGCTATAGCGGCCTATGGCTCATCCATATGGGGATTTAACCAACAGGTAGGGTTACAGATAGTTGAAAATAGATTCCTGCGTAATCTCCTCTCAGTACCGCAATCTACTCCTACTTTTGCCTTACATCAGGAATTGGGTTTGGGTTATGTTTCTGATATTTTGAGTATAGCACTGTTACTCTGCTGGCTCAAGGTATGGCTTAATCCAGAACTAACCTTGAATCATCGGATATTGCGGGACTGTGTCAAATTGGATAAAGCATGTAACATCAAGTGGTTAGTATATGTTAGAACTATGTTATTTAAAATAGGGCGGCAGGAATTATTTGAATTTCCTGAGAGGATCAAGAAGGAAGATTTGAAATGGGTTAAAAAGAATGTTATTAATATGTTGATGTTGGAACGGGAAGAACATGAGTTGCAGAAACCTTTAGTTAGGGCCCACTTTTTGGTCAGAACGACGTCTTTAATTGAGCCGTATTTGAAAATTGTTACCAAACCGTTCCATCGTTGGCTTCTGACTAGGTTCCGTTTTAACTTGATTCATTTTATATTGGGTGACTATGCGGGGTGGTGTAAACCAGAGGAAGCAGGACCGTGTTCTTGTGATAACCATTCTACACAAGACACTCTACATTTTACGTTGTTCTGCAAACTCTATACCGACATTCGGAAGAAGTTTTTGGTCCCTTTATTAAATAGAAAGGGATTCCTACAGGCAAAACCTGCATTACTTTACTTGCAAATATTAAGTAATACGTGGGATATTTTTAATATTGCTTCCTTCTTAATTGCTGCTGTTAGGATTAGGGGTAAAATTATAAAAAAATAAAAATAAACAAAAGTAATAATATACTATAGCCTAACATACCCTTATGAATTGAATAACTTTATCTGCAAAAGTTGATTCCCTTGAGAAGTACTTTTAATATCTCTAGTCTTATTGCTGCTATTATATGGAATAGGGAAATATTATAATAATTTTACATTTTTAATGAATTTTCTCTTTTATTGCTATGAAATAATGCTATTGTAAGAGACATGTTAATGTGGTTGAACATAATATTTTTATTTTATTGATGTATATGTTTATGAATATATTTGGTGTTTTTGTACTTTTATGATTTTAATTAATTGAATAAAGTGGATTGATGATGATACTAGCAGTATTTATCATGGGTGCCCATTATGCCAAGATTTGCCACCAGTATAACAGTGCCAGTATTTTGTCATAAGGGCCAGCATGCCAGCAGCACTATTTTACCATGGGTGCTTCAATGCCAAGCATTACCTTGAGTATGGTAGGGCCAATGGGGCCCTCGCAAGCATACTACTACATTCACACTCATTCACATGTATTCATTCCCTCTCACTCTGTTGCACTTGTATACTCACATTCATTTGCATCCACCCAGCAGCGATCTTTCGCTGCACCTTCATTTTGCTGATTTTGTACATATTGCATCTATAATGGAATCTTGGGCAGCTGCAGTGTCTGGCCCCAGATCAACCACTGCCGTCCCCACAGGGTTTTTCGATCTTTAGGCACGACTGCATGGAGAAAAGAGGCGGCGGCGGCGTCCTAGCTGTTATCTATCGTAGCCAGCTTAAATGTTCACTTGTAGGCCTGAAAAGCTATCGAGAAATAGAAGCGCTATCTTTTCAATTTGAGCTTATCATTATCTCAATATCCTCCTTATCTATCGACCTCCTGGTCCTAGGGGCATCTTTGTCCACACGTTTTGTCAACTTCTCGATACTATAGTCGTCAGCTCCTCTGATTTGACTGTTTTAGGAGATTTCAATCCCCATCTTGAAAATGCTCATAACAATGACGCCACCCAACTCATAGACATATTGGAGAGACTAGGCCAAGTTCAACTAGTTAAAGGAGCCACCAATTCGCCTGGCAATCTGCTACATGGAATTTTCTGATAGTCCCTCCCTCCAAATGCTTCCATCTCTACCTCTTGTATGGTTCGAGCACCTTGCAGTCATGTTTACTATTACATTTAACCTAAGCACCTCCTCATGTTCAACCTAAGCTTTGTAAATCCTCCCGCCTTTAGCACAACATCTCATCTGAACTTTTGAAAGCATCACTAGCCCTAGCATGGTTTTTAGAAGCCAACACAGTACCGTAAGTGCTCTTTTTACAGCCTGAGAGCAGATTAGACAGACCGTGGATGCCGGAGGCAGTGCAGTCTTAATTTTATAAGCCCTCTTGGCGGCTTTTGACATGGTCAACCATAACATTTTTCTTGTACCGTCTCGCATCCGCTAGGATCAAGGACCAAGTGTTCACCCTCCTCAAATCTTTTCTCTCGAACCGGGAACAGTTCATAGCTCTTGATGTTTTTAACTCACCTACTTTTTCACTTCCTTGTGGTGTTCCCCAGGGCTCATCTTTGAACCCTACCCTTTTTAATGTTTATGTCACTCCCCTAGCCAAACTTATCAGGTCTTTTGGGTTCTCAGTAGTGTCTTACGCAGACAACACCCAAATTGTGATAACCGTGGCCAGTGATCCGGATGAGACAGCTACTCGGTTCCACGACTTCAAGTTGAGAAATGGATGTCTCTGACTGGGTAAAACTTATCTCTAGTAAAACGGAGGTCTTACTCTTTGGCAAAGATATATATCGTTTTGGTCCCCAACTTGGTGGCCATAGGACCTTGGTTCTTTAGCTTCACTTGTCGCCAAAGTAAAAAATCTGGGTGTGACCTTTGACAGCAAACTCTCCTTTGAGGGCCACATCAACACCATCCCTTCGGCTACATTTTACATGCTCAAGCTCCTAAGAAAAATCTTTCCTTTCATAGACACCAGTCTTCCGAAAACTGTTACCGCTGCCCTGGTAATGCCCAAAGTCGACTTTTGTAATTCCCTATTCATCTAGTTTTAAGGCTTTATGCATTGCCTTTAACGCACTCCACAGCGCAAGCCCCGAATATTTCAAGCTAGCAAAGCTTTGGATGGTATATTCCATTCCGACCACTACGTTCAACATCAGCGTACACCCTTATAGTTCCCAAATTTAAAAAGTCCTGCTGGTGAGGAAGAAGCTTCGTTGTGGGCACTGCCACAGTTTTGAACTCTCTCCATCTAAAACTAAAATGAAAAACAGATCTCTTGGCGTTCAGAATTAAAACCTGGCTTTTCAACTAGTAACTCACTTTTCTTCTCTTTGTGCAGCAGTTTTTCTATCTTTTGAAGCAGCTCTTTGACACCTCCGCATAAATATACGCTTTACAAATCCTATTTTCATTTCATTTTACTTACTTTCTCTCATTCTTCCTCTGACTTATACTTGCACTCACTCTTACTCCTTCATTCATACTCAATCTGGCTCACATTTACTCACACATGTGCAATCACTTCCTCTTGTTCATTCTCACTTTAGGAAAGTAGGATCTTTATGGCATAGATACCCCACTTTTTGCTTGGTGTCAGTGTGTTTTGACTGTAATTCGCATGTGATCCTTCTAACCAGCACCCCAGTGACAGTGCTCTCTCCTCTAAATTTACTGGTGACTACATTGTACACCCCACAGTTGGCATACTGGGGTACCATTATAAGCCCCTAGTATATAGTGCTCAGGAACCCAGGCCATTGGTACACCAGGGATCTCCTATGGGCTACAGCATGTTTTGTGCCACCAATCGGACCCCATGCAAACTGTGTCTGCAGGGCTGCCTTTGCAGTCTGGTTAACAGGGTGCATGCACCCTTCACTTCAGATGTAAGGTTTCCTTTATATCCTGGTCACTGCACTTAAAACGTATAAGTCACCCCTAAGGTAAGCCCTTCAGTCCAAGGGCACGGTGCATGGTTCTAAGTATGTTGGCAACCCCTGCATGAGCAGAGGTGCCCCTACAAAACCCGGACTCCATTATCTGGGCTTTGTAACTGCGGGGCAGCCATTATAAGGTATGTAGTGGACACTGGCAAGTCGAGATGTGTAACTACATAATGGCTGCCACAAACATAGTCATGTTTGGTATCATACATGTTGGAATCATGCAACCACACCGATTCCAGTGTTAGTTGCATGATACTATGTTCTTGGGGGCTCCTTAGAGGACACCCCCAATACCTACCTGTGTAGCATTACAGGGTCCGAATGCCTGCCCGCACTGTTACTGACCCTACAAAGTGTTCTGCCACCCTGCTAAGGAGCTTCACTCAGTCAGGGGAAGCTGAACAAAGGATTTCCTGCAAAGGAGAGGTATGGCCATCCCCCCTTTAGAATTAGGTAGGGTGGGGAGCTTTAGAGCGCCACCAGAATGGAATGAAGGGCACATTTGGTGCCCGCCATGCATAAACCAGTTTGGCCCACTTCAAGAGCCTTGGCTCTCACTCTGGCTCACAACTACACAAAGGACAGGGGAGGGACCACCCACCTGTCCAGCTCCCCCCCAGAGAGGTGCCTAGAGCTCCTCCTGGTGGCTGCTTGATTCTGCCAAGTTGAGTCTTGGCCCCTGGAAGCATCTGACTGGCTAGGACATCTGAATAGTGTCCCAGACCCCCTCTGATAGGTTGGTCATCAGAGAAGAGCTCCTTTTCCTTTTTAGGGTTACTTAAGGTCTCCCCTGAGGGTGAGTCCTTAGATTCGTCCTGACAACATCTTCTGGAACCGACTGCCAGTCATTGAATGTTGTTCAGAGACTCTTCTGCTGGTGGACACTGGAAGTCTGCTGTTCTTCAAGCCAGGACCCATGACAAGACTTCGCCTGGTAGAAAGAATCCTGCTGCATCTTCATCTCTGTACTTTTCCAAATATCTGCAACTCCGTGGCCATGTTCCTCTGGGTCACCAAGGACATCTGCAGGCATATTGACGTTGATGACTGATGTGCTTATCCTGTTGTCCCTCGGATATCACCGGCTCTGCAACACAGATGGTGGTTTGTTGGTTCTCCAGAGGCCTGACCAGCCTTCCCTCCTAGTTGGGTGACTGTCATCCCTCTCCAGTCAACATAGAACGCCTCCCTGAGCACTGCGTCTGCTTGTCATCACTAAGGCTTATCGGCTGTCTTCACTGAAGATCTTCAAACTCTAATTAGCCCTTGCCTCCAGCACTGGACATCTCCAAGTTCATCGTCCTGCCTGCATTCTCTGCATCATGGGCCTTCGTCTCCTGTGTGCTGCTGGGGCTTCCTTGTGACCACCTGTGCCTGCTGCCAGTGGGTCCTCGAGTGGGCCCCATCGATTCCATCTGGCTCTCCTGCATCAACCCTGACTTACTATTGCTGGGTTAGTCCCACAGACCTTGCTAGTCTGCAACCAAGCATCTTCTCCTGCGAACCATTGTATGCACTTGCCAAGGCTTGTTGGTGGTCCTGCTGACCACTGACCTTCCTGCACTCATCGACCGGTGTGGGACACCTCGTGAAAGGCCCCAGGGCTCCTACAATGTCCCCTGGTCTCTACAGCTGCTGCCTTCTCTCCACTCCATAACTGTCCTTCGTGGTTGCTCACCACTGCTTGGGCATCTGTTTGTTTAAAGGTAAGGAATCTGCGGCTAGATGTCTCTATCAGATGGACAAGTTACTTACCTTCAGTAACGCCTTATCTGATAGAGACATGATCTATCCGCAAATTCCTTACAGACCCACCCATCCTCCCCGCACTGCAGAATTGGGTTTTAAGTGTCAGGGATGTCCCATTCAGGGCCCTAGCTGTTTGTTTTTTAACACATCATGGTCAGTCACTTCATGGTACCGCACTTCTGGCGTGGAAAGTCGTGAAAAGTATGGACGTCAGCGCGCTGGAGTGGCAGTTTTATTGATAACACGGACGTCACAACGACGATGAACACAATGACCGACGCCACCTACCAGAGCGCAGAGGTACTGCTACGAAAAATCTTTTGGATCCAGCCTGACGCCTGGAAGTTCAAAGGTAAGGAATCTGTGGCTAGATCATGTCTCTACCAGATAAGGCGTTACCTGCGGTAAGTAACTTGTCCACCTTTTCCACTGTACAATTTGCAAACTACAGTAACTGATGAACATTTTTTTAAATTAAGTCAGATATAGAACATTTTTTCATGTTTAAATATTTCATGTCTACACTTTCACAACTGCTGTATAAATCTTTGGGCATTCTTAAATTGGTTTTAAAATGCACCATTTGCTCACTGTTTTTTTCTAAATTTTCCCAGGCAGATACCAGCTCCCACCCCCCAAGACTCAGTTTTGTCGGTGAGGCTTGCTCACTTCACAACACTCATTCCCCAACTTTTCCCCCCCCTCCACTTTCAAATGTCACCATCCTCCACTGAATCATGGGCTGAATCCTTAAAGAAATTCACAAATGTGCATCCATGGTATATGTCCCTGCATTAGTGCAGATTTGCAACTTTCATGAACTCACAAGAATTTTCATAAGTAAGCATTTTTATAGTACCCCTAGAAAATGTTTGTGAACTGCAATTTAGCATGAGCAAATATGCATGTATACATTTGTCATGTGAAAGTCTGCTGAATGTTTTGCAAGTTCACTTTTTCTCCAACTTTTTTGACAAAATTTGGAGTTTTAAAACTTAAACCAAAGCTTCACCTCCATTGAGGTGACATACGTTTTGGCGCACAGCCTGGTCTACCAATGTTAGTAGATTGGGATTTGAATTAAAACTCATAGGTGGTTGCAAAGGAATGGCCATTTATTACCCATGGAACGCTCTTTTGACACAAAGAAGCACACAGCGCTGCTTAAGCCAACTTCCCAACGCAAAGCCTGATTTGCAATGGAATTAAATACCACCACATTAGTTTGCGTCGGGTATACGTTACAAAAGTAATGCAAACCCAGTGCAAAATGTTAGTAAATCTAGGTCTGAGTCTTCAATTCTCAAGATTTCTCAGTTGTTGCCCAAAGGCCTCATTTAGAGTTCCAGTGCACTAAAAATCCTTCAATTTCTGGAGAAACCCCTAGCTATCAGGTAGAATCTATGAGCTGAATGCCCTCAGCAGATTCTCCAGGAACAGGAGGATTTTCAATCCCCTCTAAATGAGAATCTAAATTCCAAAAGAAAAGAAGTCTGAATAGGAGTAGCAGAATTACCTTAAATATGCAGCATGCTGACTGTGTGTGTATATATATATATATATGTGTTTATATATATATATATATATATATATATATATATATATTCAAAGGAGGGTTTCTAGTCCTTTGGTTTTGGACTAGAAAAGGATTGCACTCACTCGTAGTAGTTAGATGGAAAGGTCTTTATTCTTGCCAATAAACCCAACGCGTTTCACCTCGTCACGGAGGCTTGATCACGGGATATGGTTACATTGTATGTCTGTCTTTTATGTTTGACATACTGGCATTTCCTGTTCAATTAACAGTTGCATTGTGGTAAGTGTAGTTTATATACAGTGTAAAATTATTTTTAAACAGTGCTCAAAAAATAAATGCTAAATTAGTCTAATTTATGCATATGCGGACTCATGATAAAACGAGGTTTATTCATGATGCTTAAAGTTTTTTAGTTGGTTTTTTCTGCTCTCTGGTGAGCATGAATTTCCTCATCCCTTTGATTTTCATTATTGTATTGTAATAATGAATATGATGATTTGTTGCAGTTCTATACTCTCCAGTGAGTATATTTTACAGTTCAACGAGGCTTTCTTGATGTGGGGTGAAGGTCATGCAGTCACACTTTATTTTTAGTTCTTGATGTCAGATGAGGATTTGCCTGAGATGAGTTGTGTTATTTACAAATGGGTGTATAATTCCTCATTTTGATTTAGGCCTCTTGGATCCAAAGTTCTGAACATGAGGATATGTTTTGATTCCTTTTGGCGTAGTTTTTTGAGACGATCGCCTCCTCTTTCAGAAATGGGTATTTGTTCCAAGACCCAAAATCTTATTGTTTCCCAGTCGCTGTTGTGATATCTTTCCATGTGTTTGGCGACTGTGTTTGTCCGATCTTTATGAATTATTGCACGCATGTGTTCCAAAATGCGTTTTTTGGCTTCAAATATGGTGCTGCCAATATATCGTTTTTGGCATGGGCATTCGATCATATAAATCACATAGGAGCTTTTGCACGTTAGATGTTGCCTTATCTTCCATGTTCTACCATTTTGAATTTGCACTTCTTTCAGTGGTGTTGCTATTTTACAGATTTTACATTGCTTACAAGGCCAAAATCCCTCTCTCTGTAGCCATGTTAATTTCTTGGTATCTTGGAAGTGGCTGTGGACTAGTTGGTCCCCAATGTTTTTCGATCTCCTGTATGTGATTTCTGGGTGATCTCCTACGATCTCTGCCAGTGTGGTGTCCATTCTTAAGATACCCCAGTGTTTCCTGATGATCTTATTCAGTGTTTTGTTTTCTGCACTGTATGTTGTTATTAGTCTGATTTTTTCATCTGTTTCTTTTGCTTTTGTTTGATGAAGTATCATTTTTCTGTCTAGATTCAGAACTCTATCTAGACATTTTGTTACCACTTTTTTGGGGTATTGTCGTGCCACAAAGCGACTGCTGGTGATGTTACTATTTTTGGTGAAGTCTTGTGTTTTGGAACAGTTCCGTCTCAGTCTCAAAAATTCCCCATATGGGATGCTCCATTTGAGATTTGTATCATGAAAGCTTTGCCCGTGTAGTATGGCGTTTGTCGCTGTGCTTTTTCTGTGCAGGGTTGTTTCAATCTTGTTATTTTCTATGTAGATCTCAATGTCCAAGAATGTTATTTTTTCCTCACTTATTTCATAGGTGAATTTGAGATTCATGGGAGAGTTGTTTAGTATCTCAAAGTATTTTGCAAAATCTTCCTTTGTACCATTCCAAATTATTATGAGATCATCAATGAATCTCAGCCAGGAAACAATTTTGGTTCTCCATTCATAGTTTTGTGTGTTCCATGCTATGTGTTTTTCAAACCAGCCCATCGTTAAATTAGCATAGTTTGGTGAGAACGAAAATCCCATGGCGCATCCCTGAATTTGTTTATATATCTGTTTGTTAAACAGAAAGACGTTGTTATTGATGCATAGTGAGATCATTTCATTAAGCATTTCGTTGTGTTCTCTGTATTTGATGTTCCTTTTGCCTAGAAAGTGTTTGCAGGCTGTGGTGCCTATGGAGTGTTCGATGTTTGTGTATAGCGACGTTACATCCATTGTGATCAGTTTGTAACCTGATTGCCATACTATGTTCTCCAGTTTTTGGAGTAGATCCGTTGTATCTTTTAAGTAGGATGGTAATTCTTTCACTAAAGGTGCCAGGAAGTAATCAATATAATTGGAAGTGGGTTCCAGTAAGGAATTATTTGCAGAAACAATTGGTCTCCCCGGCGGTTTTTCCTTATTTTTATGAATCTTTGGTAGACAGTAAAACGTGGGTAACGTGGGATGTTTTTTGTCCAGATATTTTTGTTCATCTTTGTCAATTAGACCCTTCTCTTGCCAGGTTTGAAGTAATTCATTCAATCTATCCTGTAGCTCCGTTGTCGGGTCTTTCTTCAGACGTATGTAACATTTCGTGTCTGACAATTGTCTCTGGACCTCCTCCACATATTCAGTCTTATTCAAGATGACGATGTTACCGCCTTTGTCTGCCGGTTTAATTTCGATCAATTGATCATTTTGTAGGTCTTTTAGTATTTCCTTTTGTTGCGTGTTGAGATTATTTTTAAGTATGTTTGGTGTCAGTTTGTAGAGTTCTTCCACTACAGTCTCATGGAAGAGATCTATTTTGTTCCCAGGTGGTAGAATTGGATTGAATTTAGATTTAAGTTTTAATCCACTTTCACCTGCCCCTGCCTTTGGTAAAGCTTGGTGTAAATTGGTTAGGGCTTCTCTTTCTTGCGAGAGTGTGGTGGTCGATATTGTCATTAATGTTTCCATTCCGTGGATGTCTTCTGCCAGTAAGGGATTGTCTGTTTGATCATTATTTGTAGAGTCAGTCCCTTTACGTTTTTCTGCGTAGATTTTGGCCAGTTTTAACTTCCTGGTATATTTGAACAGATCTTTTCTAGTTTCAGCTATGTTCAAATGAGATGTAGGGCAGAAATTTAGGCCTTTTTTCAGGACTTCATTTTGTGTGGGAGTCATGACGCGTGAGGATAAATTTATGATGTTTAGTTCTTTATTTGTATCCTCTGTGTTCATTATTTCCGTAGCGGTCTCATTCTGTCTCTTGACCATGTGTTTGTTTTTCCCTCTCCCCTGTCCTCTCTGGCCTCTTCGGGTCTGCCTCTTCCTCCTCTGTTCCAGCCTCTTCCTCTCCCTCTTTTTGTTTGTTTGTTGCTCGCGTTTTGCTGTTCTAAGGCTAGACGCATCTCCGTTAAAAAATTGGTCTTTTTTCCGGTTTCTGCAGTGGGGGGAGTGTTCATTTCCCCTTCGCTGATGTCCGCGCTTGATGAGGAGTCAAAACTGGATGTCTCTTGAGTGTTTGCCTCTGCTTGTGGTTTTCTCTTTTTTTCTTGATGTACCTTGTTGAAGGTGAATATTCTACCTTCCTCAAAATCCGCTTTGTCGCGTTGAAATTTGATCTGTTTTCTCAGTTTGACTCTTGCCTCATGTTTATCCAAATTTTTTAGGATGTCTGATTTAAGTTTTTGTTGTTCCTCCGTTAGTACAAGTTTACCAATTTCTTCTTCCACATTTTTTAATTCATCTCTTATTATTTTGAGGGATTTGTCGATGTGTTTGATTAGAATGATAATTAGGCCAGTTGAGGATTCCAAGAGGTGTTCACCCCATTCTTGGAGGAGTTCTCCACTTGTGTCCTGATGACTGGGCATTAGTGTTAGGCGTAATCCTCGTGGGATTCGTTTCACTTCCACATATTTCTGTAGTGTTAGTAGTTCCCACCATTTGTTGATTTCTCTTTTGGAGAGTCTTTCCCAATGTCTTAGTTTGTCTTTGTTAGTGTTTGTTGCAGTTATTTCACCCCTTTCTATTCGTTGTTGTGGCAGGGATGTGAAAAGATTAGGCATGTCCGCTATTCTTTTTGCTTCTCTGCTTTCCATGGCAAGTTATTCTGTTGGTTTGGTTGTTCTTCACCTTCCCTAACTACGAGTCCCAGAATCCCTTGCTGCGCGCTGGCCTCTACACTGGAGATTTGCTGTTTTGGTCTGATTCAGCGTTTGGTCTCTCCGTGAGTATTACGTGCAGTTTGTTTTGGGATGATACAATGTATTGTTAACATTCGATCGGGTGCGCTTTAACTCGCTCTATACAGTTGGCATTGCGTGTTTGGAGACAGACATAATTTAGATGGAGACGTGCAGACGGAAAGACATGGTTAGATTTCTTACCCGGTTCTTTGATGGTTCGGTGTTTTGCCTGTTCGCTTCCACGGTTTGAGATTTGGCTTGATACTTTGTTGCCATTCAGTTTCTCTCCGCTGCGATTAAGGTTGGTTACCGCTGCTTTCCCGGTATATCTAGACTTCCAGCTTTCCGTGCCGTCTCAGTTGCTTGCTCCTTATGTCCGAAATAACGCAAATCCAATAGTTGATTTTGTTTGAGCGAGGGCTGCCTTGCGTCTTGAAGATAGGAGTACACAGGATGGATCCCTTTGTGACGCCGGCGCTCAGTTTGTTGCGAGGTGCAAAATCCATACGACAGGATCCAGTCGTTAAATATTCAAAGGAGGGTTTCTAGTCCTTTGGTTTTGGACTAGAAAAGGATTGCACTCACTCGTAGTAGTTAGATGGAAAGGTCTTTATTCTTGCCAATAAACCCAACGCGTTTCACCTCGTCACGGAGGCTTGATCACGGGATATGGTTACATTGTATGTCTGTCTTTTATGTTTGACATACTGGCATTTCCTGTTCAATTAACAGTTGCATTGTGGTAAGTGTAGTTTATATACAGTGTAAAATTATTTTTAAACAGTGCTCAAAAAATAAATGCTAAATTAGTCTAATTTATGCATATGCGGACTCATGATAAAACGAGGTTTATTCATGATGCTTAAAGTTTTTTAGTTGGTTTTTTCTGCTCTCTGGTGAGCATGAATTTCCTCATCCCTTTGATTTGATATATATGTTCACTGAAAAAAAACAAAGGTTACAGGGACGTTACAGTTAGGCTCAGATTTCACTCATACAAAACCATTGAGATTCAGCAGTTACAGTTACCTATGCTAACTATAACTTGCGCCCTCACAATGTACTGTTTATGACCTCACATATTACATCACTCATGACATGGTCAGTTACATCACTCATGACATGGTCAGTGACATCACTGATGGCATTTTAAATGGCATTACTGATGACAATGTAATAAGTAAGTATTTTCGAAGAGTTTATGATTCTTAAACATATATATTAACCTACTACAAAAGTTACATTTGTATACAAGGTGCACTACTACTGACTGATACTATTTCCAACATATATCATGATATGTTATGTGAGTGGCTGTGTAACTGTATCCTTGTGAGTATGGGTGTGTGAGTGGCTGTATGGGTGTATAGGTGGGTGTGTGAGTAGCTATGTGGTTGAGTGATTTGCTGTGTGAGTGGGTGTATTGGTGAGTGGGTGTGTCTGTCTGGTGGTGTGAGTGGCTCTGTGGGTGGCTGAGTGGGTGTTTACATAACTGTACGGGTGAGTGCGTGTCTGAATGGCTATATGAGCGAGTGACTGGGTGTGAGTGGCTGCTTGAGTGGGTACTTGGTTAAGTGAGTTTGTGTGTGAGTAGCTGTATTGGAGAGTAAGGGACTGTGTGAATGGCAGTATGGGTGAGGGAGTGGATGGGAGTGCTTGTTTCATGTGTGAATGGGTATGTAAGTGGTTGTGTGGGTGAGTGCCTGTATGGATGAGTGAGTGGCTGTGTTGAGAAGCTGTATGGGTGAGTGAGTGGCTGTGTTGAGAGGCTGTATGGGTGAGTGAGTGGCTGTGTTGAGAGGCTTTATGGGTGAGTGAGTTGGTGTGTCAGTTACTTTAGGCAAATAAGTGGGTGTGTACATAGCTGAATGGGTGAGTGTGTGGCTATGTGACTGGCTGCATGGGTAAGTGGCTGGTTGTATAAGTGGCTGTATGGGTGAGTGAATGGTTGTCTGAGTAGCTGTATGAGTGAGTGGGTGGGTGGGTGTGCGAGTGGCTCTATGGAGGAGTGAGTGGGTGTGTGAGTACTGGTAGGGGTCTGTGACTGGGTATGTGAGTGGTTTTGCAGGTGTGAGTGGGCATACACAAAATTGTATGGGGGTGTGAGTGGGTGTGTGAGGGGTTCTGTGGATGTCATCAGTGATGTCACTGACCATGCCATGAGTGATGCAATAAGGGAGGTCATAAGCAGTGCATTGTGGGGGCGTAAGTTATAGTTAGCTCAGGTAAATTTAACTGCTGAATTTCTATGGTTTTGCATGAGTGAATACTGAGCCTAACTATAACATCCCTGTAACCTTTGATTTTTTCTGAGAATTACAATTTTTTTAAACTGGTAGTCACGTTTGCAGAGGGGTGGAGGAAAGGGGCATGGCGTCTGACCAGCACTCAGGAATCCCACTGTGTGGGAATAACTGGAGGGTACAGGAGGATCTCTTGACCCCCCCCCAGGACCCTCAGCAACCAAGAGGACTCCATCCCCCCAACCAGTATTGCACCAGATGGCTGATTTGCAGAGCGGTGTAGAACGGGGCAGATCCTCCCACCAGCTCTCAACAATCGCTCTGTGTGACACTTACTGGAGGTAATAGGAGGAGTTATTGGCCCCAAGGACCCTCAGCAGCCAAGAGGGCTTCATCCCCCAAATAGCAGTGCGCCAGGAGGCGCATTTGCAGAATGATGGAGAAAGGGAGTGGATGGGAGTGCTTGTTTCATGTGTGAATGGGTATGTAAGTGGTTGTGTGGGTGAGTGCCTGTATGGATGAGTGAGTGGCTGTGTTGAGAAGCTGTATGGGTGAGTGAGTGGCTGTGTTGAGAGGCTGTATGGGTGAGTGAGTGGCTGTGTTGAGAGGCTTTATGGGTGAGTGAGTTGGTGTGTCAGTTACTTTAGGCAAATAAGTGGGTGTGTACATAGCTGAATGGGTGAGTGTGTGGCTATGTGACTGGCTGCATGGGTAAGTGGCTGGTTGTATAAGTGGCTGTATGGGTGAGTGAATGGTTGTCTGAGTAGCTGTATGAGTGAGTGGGTGGGTGGGTGGGTGTGCAAGTGGCTCTATGGAGGAGTGAGTGGGTGTGTGAGTACTGGTAGGGGTCTGTGACTGGGTATGTGAGTGGTTTTGCAGGTGTGAGTGGGCATACACAAAATTGTATGGGGGTGTGAGTGGGTGTGTGAGGGGTTCTGTGGATGTCATCAGTGATGTCACTGACCATGCCATGAGTGATGCAATAAGGGAGGTCATAAGCAGTGCATTGTGGGGGCGTAAGTTATAGTTAGCTCAGGTAAATTTAACTGCTGAATTTCTATGGTTTTGCATGAGTGAATACTGAGCCTAACTATAACATCCCTGTAACCTTTGATTTTTTCTGAGAATTACAATTTTTTTAAACTGGTAGTCACGTTTGCAGAGGGGTGGAGGAAAGGGGCATGGCGTCTGACCAGCACTCAGGAATCCCACTGTGTGGGAATAACTGGAGGGTACAGGAGGATCTCTTGACCCCCCCCAGGACCCTCAGCAACCAAGAGGACTCCATCCCCCCAACCAGTATTGCACCAGATGGCTGATTTGCAGAGCGGTGTAGAACGGGGCAGATCCTCCCACCAGCTCTCAACAATCGCTCTGTGTGACACTTACTGGAGGTAATAGGAGGAGTTATTGGCCCCAAGGACCCTCAGCAGCCAAGAGGGCTTCATCCCCCAAATAGCAGTGCGCCAGGAGGCGCATTTGCAGAATGATGGAGAAAGGGAGTGGATGGGAGTGCTTGTTTCATGTGTGAATGGGTATGTAAGTGGTTGTGTGGGTGAGTGCCTGTATGGATGAGTGAGTGGCTGTGTTGAGAAGCTGTATGGGTGAGTGAGTGGCTGTGTTGAGAGGCTGTATGGGTGAGTGAGTGGCTGTGTTGAGAGGCTTTATGGGTGAGTGAGTTGGTGTGTCAGTTACTTTAGGCAAATAAGTGGGTGTGTACATAGCTGAATGGGTGAGTGTGTGGCTATGTGACTGGCTGCATGGGTAAGTGGCTGGTTGTATAAGTGGCTGTATGGGTGAGTGAATGGTTGTCTGAGTAGCTGTATGAGTGTGTGGGTGGGTGGGTGGGTGTGCGAGTGGCTCTATGGAGGAGTGAGTGGGTGTGTGAGTACTGGTAGGGGTCTGTGACTGGGTATGTGAGTGGTTTTGCAGGTGTGAGTGGGCATACACAAAATTGTATGGGGGTGTGAGTGGGTGTGTGAGGGGTTCTGTGGATGTCATCAGTGATGTCACTGACCATGCCATGAGTGATGCAATAAGGGAGGTCATAAGCAGTGCATTGTGGGGGCGTAAGTTATAGTTAGCTCAGGTAAATTTAACTGCTGAATTTCTATGGTTTTGCATGAGTGAATACTGAGCCTAACTATAACATCCCTGTAACCTTTGATTTTTTCTGAGAATTACAATTTTTTTAAACTGGTAGTCACGTTTGCAGAGGGGTGGAGGAAAGGGGCATGGCGTCTGACCAGCACTCAGGAATCCCACTGTGTGGGAATAACTGGAGGGTACAGGAGGATCTCTTGACCCCCCCCAGGACCCTCAGCAACCAAGAGGACTCCATCCCCCCAACCAGTATTGCACCAGATGGCTGATTTGCAGAGCGGTGTAGAACGGGGCAGATCCTCCCACCAGCTCTCAACAATCGCTCTGTGTGACACTTACTGGAGGTAATAGGAGGAGTTATTGGCCCCAAGGACCCTCAGCAGCCAAGAGGGCTTCATCCCCCAAATAGCAGTGCGCCAGGAGGCGCATTTGCAGAATGATGGAGAAAGGGAGCGTGGTCTCCGAAGTCTTCGCATAAATCGCGCTGTGTGGGACTTACTGGAGGGCTTGTTGGCCCCCAAAGACCCTCAGCATCCAGGGTGACTTCATCCTCCAACCAGCAGTGCACCAGGAGGCACATTTTCAAAGTGGCGGAAAAAGGGGTCGTAGTCTCCGAAAACGTCTCAACAACCCCACTTGTTCGAATTTATTGAAAGTAACAGGAAGGTTTGGTGGCCCCCAATAACCCTCTGGAGCCAAGAGAACTTCATCCTCCCATTAGTAGCACCCAAGGAGGTGTGTTTGCAGAGTGGAGGTGAAAGGGAGCAGGGCCTCTGCGACATGCTGTTTTTTTTTTCCTATTATTATTTTGGCAGTGGGACCATGCTGGACCCCTTCCCTGGGCTGATTTTCTTAAATGAAGGAAAGGGGCCACATAGGCTCCCTTCAAGGTGGATTTCTACCCTGGGAATCCAATCACACAGGGTCCAACCTTTTTAAAAAAAATATACATATACTTGAGGGGGAGTGCGCAGCCCCCACCCAAGGCAAATGTCGGCCCTGAGGGCACCATCCCCCGGGCCTGGACATTTAAATATGGGGGAGCGGAACTGTGCGGCCCGATCCCCAAGCCGAATTTGGCCCGAGGGATCCCATCCTCGGGGGCCTGGCCCAGGAAAATGGGAACTTCCAGGGCATCTAGTGACAACTGTTGGGGACATTGGAGGTAGCCTCAAGGCTACCCTCCTGCAGGAGCTGGCATTGCTTTTACAGAGCGGGAACTGCTGCACATGCAGCTCCCTCTCTGTGAAGGCAATTCTGCTCTGATTCTAGCAAGCAAGAGCATTTTGTATGCGCTCTCTTGCTAGAAGTGGAGCATTTGCTGTGTCTTGGCAGGAGTGGTAAAGCTCCTGCCAAGCCACAGCAAACAGCTGTATCCTGGAGGTGGGCAGCCCGGGACATAGCAGGAGCCGGCCCTGGCAGTCCTCCGGGCCATATATGGCTCTTTGAGAGGGCCCATATGGTCCCCCTCCATTGCAGGAAACAGCCCCAGGCATGTGGTGGCCCCTGTAGCTGCGGCGGTGCCCAATGTGCCCCCGCATTAATTTTTATTTTAACCCCAAGGAGGTGGCAGTCTTCGGAGCCGTGCCTCCCTCCCCCCCCAAAAAAGTTATATTCAGCCCCGGGGAGCTGGCAGTACCAGGGTTGTGGGGGGGCCGTGCAGGGCCCCCTGCATTAATTTCACATTTGCCCTGGGGAGGTGGCAGTCCCCAGGGCTTTATGAGCCCTGGGGGGGGGGGGGGCTCCCTGTGCCCCCTCTAAGATATATTGTGCGTGCCCCGAGGTCTGGCCCACCCATATGCTCAGGATTACAAAAGCACAGGAGTCAGGGCTTCTATTTTAAAAATAATTATGGTGATTCACGCTGAAAGATTTTTTTTAAAATGCTCTTTTTGGCCCTGCGGGGTTCCTGTGGGAGTTCCCCCCCCCTCCCCCACAAGAGGCTTAGGGGGTCCGGGTAGTCCTTCCCTACCTCCCTTTCTTTCTTTTTGTGTGTAGAACTCGGCTCAAGTCGAGTCCCAAGATGGCTGCCAACACTTCCTGGTTACAGTGTTGGCAGCCAATCAGATTTGAGCATGGGGACTGTCAGATTCTATCCTTTATATACAGATTTGGATTTTGGTTAATAAATCCACAATTACTGAACGGATTTACACCAAATCACAGAAAGGTACTTCCCTGGACCAATATCAACCTTCCTGCCAAATGTGGTGTAATTCCGTTAAGCAGTTCACGCTGTAGCCGGGTCTAAAGGTCCTATGGGAATTAACATGGGAAACACATGTTTTTTGACCCCCCCCACTTTTTCTCAGCCCCTGCTTTACCGATCGATCCGAAACCTTCCATGCAAAACAAGATCATCGGGGCACTTTTTTGGGAACATTTCGTGCAGATTCGTCAAGCGGCACCAACGTTATAGGCAAGTCAAAAACTGCTTTTCCTATGGAAACTAGGTCCTAACTTTAACTACCTACTGGCGACTGCACTTGCATCACACCAGCTAAGATATTTCATACTTTCATTTTCATAGACATTTAGGGCGATATTATCAAGGAACGGCAATAACATTACCGCCGCTTTAGCGGCAGGAAACTGCAGCTAAAGCGACGATAATGGGCTTGATAATATGCCCTTGTGAATTCCCATAGAAGCCCAGGTTCACACCAGAACCTGGGCTTCTATGGGAATTCACAAGGGCATATTATCAAGCCCATTATCGTTGCTTTAGCTGCAGTTTCCTGCCGCTAAAGCGGCGATAATGCTATCGCTGTTCCTTGATGATATGGTCCTTATTTCTTTGACTGCCAAGCCTACATTCCAGGCAGATGTTCACTGCCAAATACAAGGGTGGTCAGAAGAAGGGTACACATTCTCCATATACCTCAAAATGCCACAGTAAACAAGAGCCACTACAATCAGTTGTATATATAATTGTGTTGCGCGCCTGCTAAAGATTAGCATCACTATCTTAACCAAGCTAATGGGTAAAGAAAACAAAAAAAAACAGGTGCAAGATACAATTTTAAAGTGCTATAGTATTTAAACATATCCTCCGTTAATGCAAAATTATTTCCACATGGTAAGATATTTCTATACAAACCGGCAATATTTCTTGGATGGTGAAAAGCATTTATCACAGAGTAACAGCTGTAGATGGCAAAATGATAGAGAAAACACCAGATCTCCATAGGTACTGATCAAAGGAATCTGGTGGATGTGAGAAGGCCGGCAAGCCTGGATTTTAACAGTTCCATAACTTTTATGTGCACAGTGGATTCTGGGGGAGACCATAGTTTTCTGGCCAAAGTGTTCCTTACAAGAGTTATTCCTTGCTATATAAATTCCTGAGGGTATTTTCCTAACTGGTCCACTATTGTAAGGACAGGATGTGTAAGTGAGACAAGCTTATTCTTTTTCCACCCAGTCTCCTCTAATCATCCGCTCATCATCTGGATACATCCCGAAATATCCACTGATCATCTGGATGCTCTTGCAACAGACGCACCAGTCACGAGCAAAAGGTGCATATAGGACACTACCAGACACAAGAATGACCTTACTACTTTGACTAACAAGTTCTTAAAAGGCCCTGAGTCCCGTATAGTCCTGTTGCAGTATCAGAAAGAAGAGTGTTTTGTGATAATTTTAGATTCTAAAGAGCACACCTAGGCAATAAAATACTTCAATAATTCAAGGTTTGAAGAGTCGATTATGACACCCCACTAACCAGTCTTCTATTATAAAACAAGCCAGAGATGTTCTGGCTCTCACTGTAGTTATTACAACTGAGAGGCACTGATTTTACTACAGTTTAGATCAGTATGCGGAAATATGCATTGTCGCAGTCCAGAGATTTAAGGAAATCTCATTAGGTCAGCATCTCTTTCTAGGAGGTATATATTTAAGTTAATAAATTCTACAACTGTGTGCAAGACAGCCTTTCTGCAAGAAATTGAGTTATTAGTTAAGGGGGATGGAAGCCACATTCAAATAATAAACAAAATCAAAAGTTACTTAATAAACCTGTGCTTAGCTCTCTGGTAGCTTGGCACAAAAGCAGTCAGGTTTAACTTAGAGGCAATGTGTAAAGAATGTATGCAGCATTTCAAACAGTAATAAGTGTAAACACAACACAAGAAAAATCCCAAACCAATTTTGAAAAATAGAGTAAAAGGTAATACTTAAAATGACACGAAAGCAACAAAACTCCAATCAGTATAACTGGAGTTATGAATGTTTACAGTTTTGGGTGAAACTAGCACCAAAAAGCACAAAGCGGTGCTCACGGATATTTGTTTGCCCTGGAGCGGGTTAAAGTCACAAATTCAGGCTAACTGAGATGGAGCGCGGATCGGATACAGGGACAAGGATTGTCCCGCTGAAGTGTTACCGTCTCAATTTCACTTGAAGAGCTGCTGTTAATGTTGGCGGAGGCCGCAAAGAGTTTGCCATTGTTGTGAGAAGTTTGGGCACTGCGGATTGTCACCGTTGTGGCGCAATAAGGCGGTCGTCACTGGAGATACGCTTTGGCGGCCAAAACAGGCTGGTGCAGGTGGCATGACGTGCAGGTCTTGCTGGAGCTTCGCGTTGGCGGTTGTTACTCTGCACAAAGAGGTTGCATTGGGGTCGCGAGGAGCCTAAAACATCTATATCTTCATTTTGAGTTCAGGAGGCATATACTCCAATGCCAGCCAAGGGTCCAGGGTGTGGGGGGTATCTCTTGGTGGATCAGGACTCACTCCAGCAGATCCCAGCAGCAGGGATTAGGCTAGTCCAATGGGTGCTGGTCAGCTGGACAGTTGCAGGAAGGCATATGAAAGCTTGTTGTGTCCCTGTCACTCAAACACAAGGTCAGCCATGTGGTTCTTGGAGTCACTTCTGGGTTCAAGGCAAGCGGCTTCAGGCATCCTTCTTCAGACAACAGGGCAGTCCTCCTTCTTAACCTTTCACAGGTTCAGGTGTGTTCGGATGAGATGTTCTGAAGGAGCTACTTTTATACCTGGTGCCAATCTCTGCGTGGGGAAATTCCCTGGCCTACCTCCAAAACTGTTTCTGGTCATTCTACCCCTTGGTTTGGCTCTAAACTGTCAGTGTGTGCTGCAGGCAGGACCCTTTGAAGTGCAATCAGGGCAGGGTACAGCTCTTCCCCAGCTATCCTGCCAGAAAGCCGACTTCCCTCACACCAAGGCATTTTTTGACTCCATGTCTGGAAAGAATTCACAACCCACAACAGGAGATTCGTTCACAGTCATATGACCCAGGGCAATGGCAAATAGGCAAAGTTGGTCTGGGCAGGAAAATGCCAACTTTTGAAAAGTGGCATTTTCAGAACAGTACCTTAAAATCCAAGTTAACCATTAAAGAGAATTTTAAATTACAATTCATTCTAGTCGAAGAAGCATGTCTCTTTCTGTTCCCAAACAAATATATATATTTTTAAAAGTATTTTATTGTTTGTTTCATGTGTAAGAAAACGTTAAAACAAATCAAAAACAATAGGATCATATGCAAATCGTCACTTTGAGCATCTCTTGCACAGAACTGAGCAGTATACTTCTTCAATAAGTGAAAAAAGGGGGAACACAAATCAAAAAAGGGAACCATACTGTGATAGCCGGAGTATTCGATGAGTACCTTCAGGCCTTTGTGACGGCATATAGGAGTTATACAAGTGTCCCTGCAGTGTCGCACATGTGGGGATAGTGCAACTTGCGCGGCCAAAGCAAGGAGGTCCACACAAGATCCTTCTATGTATGTGAAGATCTGAGCAAGCAAACTGGAGCGGCTAGTGATGGGCGGTGTAATTCACAGGGCTTCTACAGGCATGAGGGTGGGGGTATCCTTAGGGGACAGGGAGAAGGTGGATGAACTAACACCAAATAGGGGTGATCCAGTGGCTCACCAGCAACAGGTACTCCAATACCATATACTCACCTGGGCCCATAAACACACACACACACCTCGTCCAGTAAAACCGCTGCAGTCAAAGTTTAAGATTTCTAACTTTTAAAGATTAACCATCTCTGACTCTCAACTAATCTTTCACTGATCAAAAAGATTTTTCCTCTGGTCAATGGACCATTAGTTGAACTAGTTGATGGTGAAATTACATGAATGATTTCTCTTATTGCAATGAAATAACCACAGACTCAGGGACGTTTTAAAACTTTTTCTAAATTAATTTCATGTGAACCATCTCAAAGTACAGTACAGTCTCTGTCATTCATAGGAAGGAAAATTCAATAATCATTCATCAAACACCTACTTTATACCTTGTAATGACTTATGCTCAGAAAGGAGAGGACAGAGAGAAAAGAACATCTATACATTCACGGAAAATGATATTACCTAGAATGGTGTGAAAACCAACCCCCTGGCCAAAGGGCTGGTAAGGGTCCCCTGGGAAAAATCAGGCGACAAAGGCTTCAGGACAGAAATCAGGACAGGATAGTTGACCTCTCTACACCAACGCTTGCGTAGCACCCTTCTCTGACACTCTCTTCATCCTCAAGATTCTTCCGCAATCTTCTTCTAATGAATAAATTTAGGATTGATGATTCTGCATTCAATTCTTTATCAGTCACTCCGACAGCATCCAGAGCTCTGCAGCATTCAACAAATCTCCGTCTGACTAACTAACTAAGACTACCTCAACTATACTCTTCAAAATTCATGTACCAACCATTAATGCTTCAATATCATGAAAATACTAACTCTGATTGGACAGGCAAGGGGGGAAGATCATCACACCATGCTTATACCTCATCTTAGTCTATCATTTCATTGTTCAAAGATCTAACCCCTTAATTTTTATTCCAAAATTTAATTCCCACCCGTATTCACATCTTATTAGGAACATTTGTGTATTTCTATTATGAACATCTATTCATCCAGAGGTCCGTAATGCTGGTTCCCAAGGTATGTAACTTTTGCGTCCTTGGACTGCGTTCAAGTATATGGTCACTCCTTCCGGCTCAATCACACCACGCATGCACATAGGTCAGGTGGTTAACAGACTCTGGATTTGTACGAAAGGCCCAAACACGCACTAGTAAGAAAGTCAGAAAGACAAATGTTATTTCAAAATATAAATGGTTTCACTGTATACCACCTAACTCTACTCTAACCACATTTATTTATTAAAGCTTTCCCCACGTTAGCATTAGTAAAATAGCTTGGTTTAGTTTCAGCAAACAGATGCTAAGCATGTGAGTTTTCAAGCCGCCATTTCAATAGCGTCTGCGCAAGCGCAAGAAATTCCCTCCAAGTGACAGCTCGTCATACTGTGTAGATGCAGTTGACGCATGCGCAATAAAGATTTCCTGTTAGCAGCCATTTTAGAATTTCACTTGAGTTACTTATTAGTAAAACACGTAGGCAAGCTTCTTTGTCTTTTATGTTCAATGTGGTGCGTATTAATTTACACAATACATAGTTAATACAAAGTTAGAAGTTAAATGATAGGAGAGCAAGTCTCTTTTCTACGAGTCCTTGCTCCATCAATCCCCTCTCTGATGGCATTTTTGAGCCATCACAAAATCACCCATCCCAACCAGATGCCAACTTTAGCACATCTCAATTCCCTTTTCACTCTTTTCATTCTTGTCCTCATCTTTGTTTCTCAAATCTTTCATCTTTTTATATAATTCTCTGTTCACGTCTTCTAGCTGGATGTCTTCAAATTTTCTCTTCTTTCCCTTTCTATTACTACCTGTCACTACCTACAGAGGATAACGATGTGCTGCTTTCTTCCTCGCTCAGCCGTTTCCTGTCTTCATTACCAGTGATGGTGTCAAATCTTTTGGCGAATGTATAGATTTGTCCCTCCCTATAATCCCTGTCATCGTGCTTGATTTTGCGCAACTTCTTCTCCTTTAAGTAGTTTTGGTGCCCCTTGATCACTTTCTTTAGGGTATCATAGTTCTTATCTACTAAGTCCATATTGTCACAAGCCTCGATCTCTTTTTCTATTGCCTCGATCTCTGATAAGAGCTGTGCCCCTTTCTGTATCGCGTGCCTTATTATTATTTGCATCATTATCAGGGAGGCACCCTCTAGATTCGCCTCCCATTCCTTAAGGAGCTCATCGCTAAGGTCTTCAAAGGTGGCCCAACTGCGGCATGGTTGCATTTTTCCCGAAAAGATCCTGTGCCATATCTTTTTTTTTTTCGGCGAAACGTGGCATGTTGTATCAAGGATGGCAATGAGTGCCGGTGGGTCCAGTAGAATAATTGTCCAATGGAGCAACGGCGGACCACTTGTTCCGCACCTCACGCCAGTTCCAATAAGTACGTTTGCTACGCAACCAACCCCTACGCCAGCCGTTGCGTGATGTCACTGTGCTCCAGATCAAAGAAATGCTTTTTTATCAAATGGGGTTGCGCAACTCATAAAGTCCAATAGACAGATATTGATGTAAAAACGTCTTTATTCCTAATTTGTAAAAATTATCAGACATAGACACTCCAGCCAACGCGTTTCATTCCCTTACTGGGAACTTCATTAGGGCTGAAAAGAGTGACAAACAACATAAATATTACATTCAAATAATTTGGCACAGGACTTGAACTCAAACACGTCAATAAAATAAAATATAAAAAGAATACACAAATATACACATCAATAAACAACACAAACAAATGTACATTCCTATTTGATGACAAAGCAAACTTCAGACAATGACAAAAGACTTAACACAAAAAATATATATATATATATCTCAAATACAAAAGTATATAACATTTGCAACATCCTAGAGATCGGATTGGACAATGTCCTTGGTGTGAGTTGCTTCAACTCCAATTAATAATCACAGATTTCACAACCAGCCCCATAGTTTCAACACGTGTAACGTATAGCACTAAGAGCAATGCTAGATCATGGCTCGAGTCGGGGTACTACGTGGGTGGACGGTGTCCCCCCACTTATTTTACCGGGAGCTCGATAACTGGAGCAAATGGAGCCACACATTCACTCTTTGGCCTCTCTGGGGCGAGATCGGAGCTCATTCAGAACACTGTTCTCGCGCTGGCTTCCCTGATGCAATCGCATCTAAGGGGTGAGCGAGGGGAGGCAATGAGTTTGATGGTGCAAGCCACCTTTCGTGATGTCACTCCCTGTCGTGACATCACCGTCCCCCCACTTCTTTTTTAGGACTTGTGCTCTGTGCTAGATAAAACAGAGAAAGGGGAGAGGAAACAAGGCATATCTTACCAAATGAAAAGTAACGGCTTGAATATGCCTCCAAACTTTGGTAGTTACTTGCGTTCCATACTGTCAAAAACGATGGACTCTTCCCAAGTAGAGCTGTGTTCCCAAGGGGTGGAAAATAGGATTTAAAACGAAAAGGGGCAGGTGAATACCATACCCCGTCATGATGTCTATGAGGGCTAAATAGCAATAAGAAAAAGGCAAAAGTAGAGAAAATGTATGGAGAACATAGTATATCATGACATCACGTAGCCAATCAAGATGGTGTGTCAGCAAGTTGCATTTCGGACCAAAGAGATCCTACGTCCCTATGACACAATAGACCATAATTACTAAGCGGTAAGGATCAAAACAAACAAACCCATGTTTTTATAAGGGCATGGATAGATCACTGAAGCCAGAAGTCAAATAGAGATATGCATAATAACACATACCTATTAGTGAATGAATATATTAATGGACCTAGAAGTCAAGTTGAAAAATGTTAGATGAAACACACCTATTAGGCCATTATAGATTTGATTTGTGATGGTTCTGTAGGCGTTGGTTCCGTGTAACGCCGTGTAGCCAAACGACGTAGAACAAATAGGTAAATTATATCTGTAATAGAAAAAATGTAAAAAGAGGTTGCATGCACTGGTATACGAGCTGCTAAATAATCTAAAAAGTCATGTAATGTCCCCTGAGTACATCACGGTAGCATGTATCCAGCCCCACAATCCTTTAATTAATAGTCCGTGGTGGCAGTAAAGTATCATGAGATATCATACCTCAATACCCGATGTATTCTAATGACAGTTTCTTATTTCTTACAGTCCCGTGTATTGCACTGGGGCCAAGCACCACGGCGGCAGGTATGATAAATCCTGTCAAAACAAGAACTTTGGATGAAAAATGGCTCGTTGTGCACGTTCAATATGCATCAGCCAAAGGATGTCTCATAGCCACATCAATTCAATGTCATGGGTCTTAAAAAAGTGCCCACAGGCTTGAAAAACCCTGTGCAAATCATCCTTGTATTAAGTAATTAGATGAGTAATACAGTCTGATAAAACCTTCAGAGTATAAACAACAAGAGATCCTAAAGGCTGTTGCACAACCCCCTGTCTATAAATTCAAGTTGCCAGCACCCGCAGGGCAAACTTCCAGCCAGCATGTTAGCTACGTTAATTTCGATAGCCTCATAAACTCAATGTCATGAATCTAAGAAAGTTGCCCAAAGGCATGAAAAACCTGTGCAAATCATCCTTGTAATAAGTTTAAACATAAGCAATACCGCCTGATAACACCTTCAAAGAAAACGTGACAAGGGATCCTAAGGGCGGTTTCCCAACCCCCTGTCTTTAAGTCCAAGATTGCCAGCACCCGCCAAGCAGAATACCAGTCGGCATGTTAGCTATGTTAATTTCGATCGTACACCCCACTACTCGTGGAGAGCTCAAAATCACTGTCCAAAGAACCCCACATTGCTACCTAACCGAAATCCTCTTACCTGGACACCGAGCCGGTCTTCCTCTATCCTCGTGTGCAAACACAGCTATCCCACCGCTGCTACAAATACACGGGGCTCCACCCCCAACTTATTAGTGGCAATCAATCATAATGACCATACCAGGAGGTAAACACAATGTTCGAAATAGCCATACTATGACCACCAATAATATACTACATATGCAAACTCTACAATCTTTTTTTTGCACAATTTCGTTTTGGGCCCTTCAGCAACCCTGTCTTCAGCCATTTTAGTCTAAGAAGATTCCACTTCTTCCTTCCACTTTACTTGTGTATTCAAATCTTTGGTAATTCAAGAAGGCCTCACTTTCCCTTCGTCAATCTGTTCTGCATTTACTTCTTCATCTGTCTCTTCATTCAAATCTAGATTCTCAAATTCCTCTAGTATCACGTAGGTCCATTCAGGTCCCTTGAATTTATTGTTCAAGACTCTCAGTCTTGGACTTCTTCGAATGTTTTTCACAACTGACTGTGTTGACTGAGTTTGGCTAATAATTTCATTTACTTGTTCAGGATTTTCACTTGATTTTCTCAAATGGTATTTTAATCTTTGAACTCCACCTGGCCAGTTATCACCTTTTCTAACCCTTTTAACTTGCACTGCACTTTCACCTTCTTTATCTCTTTGAAGATTTCTTTTACTTTCGTTATGTTGTGGCACAATCTGATTTTCCCCTTCTTCAGAGTCACTCTATCGGTCCTTGTTCAGGTCTTGTTATTGTTGCTTCATCTGCCTGAAATTGTTCTTCTTCTATCTGTTCCTGTTCGGGTCTTATCTCAAATCTATCTTCTTCTTCCTGAACTTGTTCTTCTTCTCCTAACTGGTCCTGTTCAGGTCTTATTACAATTGGTTCTTCTCCTGCCTGAACATGTTCTTTTATACCTGACTGTCCCTGCTCAGGTATTTTGGTTGGTTTGCCTGCCTGAGTAGGTCCTCCTTTCCCTGTCTGGTCCTGCTCAGGATCTCCAGTCCCTTTTCCCTGAGCGTGTTCTTCTACACCTATCTGGTCTTCACTAGTTTCTGGTCTTTCTAATCTTGTTCTACTTCTCGTTTGAATAACCACCTCAGGTATGTCAACCACTGGTATCCAGTCCTCCTGACTTGTGCTCGGTTGTTCTTCAGAATCTGTCAATCTATATTCTTTGACTGCACAACCTTCAGCAGTCCCAACTGTTTTAGTCTCTTTTCAGGAGGGACTGGAACCCTTTTTGCGTGACTTGCATGGATCCAATTGGGCAAATCCGCACACTTCACTGCTGGAGTAGTGACCAGTATGATTTGCCATGGATCATCCCACCTGGGTGCTAGGCACGACTTTCTGGTGTGCTTCTTCACGACCACACAGTCTCTAGGATTCAAATCATGTGCCTGATCCGGCTGCCTGGTAACTGCGTCTTCTCCAACCTGGTGAAAGACAGAACGCACTAGGTCAGCCAATCCTTTGCAATAGTCCAATACCAGATCATCAGATATATTCAGCAATTTATGTCCTGGAATGAATGCTTGTCTCATTGCCCTTTCCATAAGTATCTCATGGGGACTAAATCCTGTTTTTCTGTCAGGAATACTCTGGAGTCCTATCAATACAAGGGGCAATGCGTCTGGCCAACTCAGTGATGTGGATGCACACACTTTTGCCAGTCTGGACTTGATTGTGCCATTCAATTGCTCGACCACTCCAGAAGCCTCTGGGCGGTATGCACAGTGCAGTTTTTGTTCAATTTTAAATGCTTCACAGATTAATCAAATTATTTCATTATTAAAATGAAGTCCTATATCTGATTCCAAAGTTAATGGAAAACCAAACCGTGGAATTCTCTCTCTCAAAAATAATTTGCCAACTGTTATACTGTCATTCATCCGAGTGGGGTATGCTTCCACCCATCGTGAAAACAAACACACTATGACAAGGACGTACTTCATTCCGTTGCTTGGAGGTAACTCTATGAAATCAAGCTGTAATCTTATGAATGGTCCTTCTGCCTTTCCGATTTTTCCCCAACTGACCACTGTCTTTCTTCCTGCATTTATTTGTTGACAGACTAAACATCTTTGGCAAAGACTTTCAGCGACTACCCTAAACCTTGGGTCATACCAATCTTGTCTAAATAGTCTGATCATTGCGTCCCTGCCTACATGAGTGTCTCCATGATACATTCATGCCATTTGAGAAAGTAAGCAGTCCGGCATGACTGGTCTGCTATCAGGATACGCCCACACGTCTTCTACCCTTCTTTCACAACCTGATTTTATCCAGTTTTCCTTTTCACTTACTTCCACCTCGTCCTGCAACTGTCTCATCTCATCCCATGTTTCAAAATCTGAGAATAACATAAGTTGGCAGCTGATTCCACATGTTTCAATTTTCTTATTCAATGCACATTATTCCTTGCACAATACTGAGCAATCTGGTCAGCGTATCAATTACCAGCTGCCACATAGTCATTTCCTGACTGGTGAGAAGCACACTTGACCACTGCTCTGTCTTTTGGCAATTGTATTGCTTCCAACAGTTCTTTCACAAATTTCCCATTTCTTATGGGGGATCCTGAAGGATTCATAAATCCCCTCTGCATCCAGAGCTGGGCAAAGTCATGCACAACCCCGTAACCATATTGACTGTCTGTCAATATGGTTATCTTCCAGTTTTTCCCAATTTTGCATGCCTTTATTAAGGCCACCAAATCAGCTACTTGTGCAGACTTTAATCCCGGTAAAGAGGATGTTTCAATGACCCCAGATATTTTGCAAACAGCATACGCTGCATTCAGTCCTCCTCCCTCAATCCTTAAACAAGAGCCGTCGACAAATAGCTCATGGTCGGGCTCTTTCAGTAGCTCTTCCTGTATATCAGGGCGGGGCTTAGTGCACATTTCAGTCACATCTAAGCAATCATGCTCTGTTTCATCTCTCACTTCCTCACAACGTGGATCTGGCAATAGAGTAGCAGGGTTGACCGTTGTACACCTAATCACTGTCACATTTTCTACTCCCAGAATTATTCTTTCATACTTAGTCATCCGACTAGGGTTAAGGTGCTGTGTTCGGGTTCTTGTTAAAAGAATCTCGACAATGTGGAACATAGACCTTTACTGGATGTCCCATCACTATTGACACACATTGCTCTAGACTCCTACAGGTAGCAGTTACTGCTTGTAAGCAGCCGGGTAATGCTGAAGCCACAGGGTCCAAAGTAGCAGAAAAATATGCAACTGGACGTCAGCTTAATCCATGTCTCTGGGTAAGGACTGAAAGCACACAACCCTCTCTTTCACAACAGAATAGTGCAAATTCTTTCGTATAATCATGCATACCTAGGGCAGGGGCCTCACACAGACAATTTCGCAATTTTACAAATGGTTCCACACTTTCGTCATGCCAGACTATTGGATCTTTCACTCTCTTTTGTGTCATCTGAATCAATGGTTTCGCTAGTAAAGAAAAACCTACAATCCACTGTCGACAGTAAACCACCTCCCCGAGAAACATTCTTATCTCTCTTTGTGTCTGTGGTAACTGCATCTGCTTAATTATTTTAATTCTCTCAGGGGTCACTTTCCTCACTCCTCTTTCTATTTTGTGACCCAAGTATTTTACTCCGGTCTGACAAAATTGTAATTTCTCTGGTGACACCTTATGTCCTCCATCAGCCAATTGGTTTAGCAATGCAATTGAATCAGTAACACAAGCTTCCCAAAATTTCGATACCACAAGTAAGTCATCTATATATTGTACTAGGACTGAATTTCTGGGCATAACTAACTACTCTAGACACTTTTTCATTATTTGATTAAAAATTGAAGGACTTTCTGTATACCCTTGAGGAACTTGGTTCCATGCCAAGATACGATCTTCAAATGTAAAAGAAAAGAGATACTGGCTGTCTGGATGTAAAGGAATAGAGAAAAAGGCCTGACATAAATCAATTACTGTAAACCATCCTGCAATCCAGGGTATCTGATAAAGAATCACTGTTGGATTTGGCACTACAGGACAACAAGGCACTACAATTTTATTAATCTTTCTTAAATCCTGTACTACTCTGCATTTTCCGCTAGGCTTTTTAAGTCCTATTATAGGTGAATTACAAGGACTACTCATTATCTCTTTTAAGATGCCCTGTTTAATCATTCGGTCAATCTCGGATGCTACTCCTGCTTTGACTTCTGGACTCATTTTGTATTGTCTGGTGTTGGGATAAACTGCACCTTCTTTCACAGTTACCTTTACTGGGTCTACATTTGCCAATAGCCCTATGTCTTTTCCAGTGAAATCCCATTATTTTGGATTCACAGTGGTTTTCAGTTCTTCTGGTAAGTTATCTATAGTCATTAAAGAATACATCTCATCTACCTCTGTACCTTGTTTGGCGAGCATTATTTTGGACACAATGTCTTCATCAGGGGTTTGCAGAACAACATCATCCGGTCTGCAATAAATTGCGCAATTCATATTTGCACAGCAGATCTCTCCCTAGCAAATTCACTGGACTAGAATCGCAGACTACGAATCTATGCATGTCTTCAACCTTTCAAATATGCACTTCCATAGGTTCCGTAATTGGGATTCTAATTTTTTTGTTTGAAACTCCTACGACTTGGATTGCTTCTCTCGAGAGGGGTAGGTTTGGGATGTCTGCTGTTCTCACAGTAGAACGGGTAGCACCAGTATCCAACAGAAAAGTGATATCATTGCCTTCAACTTTCCCATCAATAAATGGACCTGACTGATCTACCGGCAAGGATGCGCCAAGTACGCACTCCTCTTCCTCCCCCCTCAGGCAAGTCATTGCTCGTTATCACTTACATAGTCTTTATGTAAAAGGTATTGTGAAATCACAGAATTTTTCTTACCACTTCCTCCTGGAAATCCGGCATCTGCACTGTACTTTGACTGATTCACAAAATTTGTCATAGGGGCTGGTTGCACCTGACACTGCTGATTAACTACCTGCTGCGGCTGATTCATAAGCACCTCATTCTGCGTCTGCGGATTTACATTTTGGTTTGGCCCATTATTATTTTGAATATTCTTACACTCGTTTTTTTAATGTCCAAGCTTTCCGCACCCATGACAAGGAAATTTCTTCTTTGCATCCTCTCTATTCATTCGTCCTCTTGATTTACCACCATTCGTCACTTGCTCACTCTGATTCGGTTCTTTCACCAGTCCATCAGCCTGACTATTGAACTTAAGTTCCTGTTGTTCTGCCAATTTCACATGCGCCAACATCATTTTCTATTTCAGCTTTTTATGCTTTGCCTCAATATCGTCCCCACAATATTTTGCGTATTTTAGAATATCATCTATGGGCTTTCCCTGCCAACATATGTTGTTGAATCATCTGACTGATTTCTGGTTTTAGACCGAACACAAATCGATACATAAAATGACTCGTATCCTTATCTCCAATGTTCTCAAAACCACTGTACTGCTTAAACACTTGTAGCAGTCGTTCATAATATGCATGAACAGATTCATTTGGTTCTTGGGTCGTTCTATCTATCTTTACCCAATCTGTTTCTTTAGGACGAATTTTCCCTTTCTAGAAAATAATCACTTGGTGATATTTCTTCATCACCTCATCTGAGGGTGCTCCTGTTTTTGCATCTCTTGGATACTCTTCACTTGGCCAATCAACTGTGATCTTTCCCTCTGGCCATAAATCAGTAGGTACCGCTATATCAAATAGACCATCCAAATCCTTCAACAAAACCTTTGAAACTTTCACAAACCTTTCAACCTGTTTGTGCCATTCAACTCGTTTCTCTCTCAGTTTAGGAAAATCGTTTGTAAATGACAAAATATCTTGTCGACTCCGTGGAACATGAATATATCCACCACCTGATACTTCTCTCATTGGATATAATCTTTCAACTTTTCCTGTCTCTTTTAACAGATATGCAGTAGACGCTTCTTTCGCCTGCGCTTCCTCCTTCTTCCTTGTCCACCTCGTTCTCCACTTGTCAATGTCTCCCACTTTTGCAAAATATTCATCAACTCCTTTACCTGTAACTTCTTTCCAGACTCATATTTTTGAAATCTTTGTCAGTAAACTCCACTCAATATGGTTTCTGTAGCACTTTTGATCTCCCTATCTCAATCCCCATCTCAGAGGCAAGTTCTGTCAATTTCTCAGCAACAATCTCGCATTTCTGGTTATACTACTGCATATAAGCAACAACTCTTCCTCATTGTAAGAGTTCAATCTATCTATTCCCAGCTATCATTTCTTCCAATTCTACTTTTAGTTTGTAAATATCTAACATCTTTGGGGGTGAGCTTTGTTTTTCTATTCCCTGTGCCTATCTCTCTAGATCTTCTGGAGTTACCGCTGTTGAACTTCTAGCTCCTGAGGATACCACTGACCTTCCTTCTTTTGAACTACTTGGTGTAAGTCTTTTCGGGGTTTGATTTACCGATTCTCTTATCGGTAGATCCATTAAGGAAATTACTGAATCGCACTCTCTGGCTTGATCGTCAGTTATCACAATTTCTTTTCTGGGATTACTCAAGGGAGTAGGTGCAACTTGTGGTTTTGGACAATTTATTTTGTCGTCATACAATGGAACAACTGGACCTATAGTTACTGGTATTGTCAATGCTTCAGGGTTCTGTATTAATTCTGCTCTATGTTTATTTAATGCTTCTTTTTCCCTATCTTGAAGTACCCTATTAACTGAGGGATCATGTAAGATTTGTGTTATCAATTGGGTTCCCAATACAGGTGCACTTGGGGTGACTCTACTTGGTCTTTCTTTTTACGTTTTATTGTTATTTGCATAAAACTTAGCTGATTACAAACACATGTATTTATCGGTTCATACATTGTACAAGGTAGTGCATTAGAGTGAACAGAATATACGTACTTTTGCTTCTCCAACTTTCCCAATGTACCCGTCTTCACAGTTAATAACAATTCTCCCATAGGGAACGTCATCAGTGTTCGTTAGTCACTTAGTTCCGGGTCAGATTCTTCAGGTGGAGGGGCGCATATGTTCCCTCTAAATGCGTTCCATTTCCCCCACACTTGCATCCATTTTCGGGGACACCCTCTGTGGATAAATACCCCCATTTCCGCTACCATGGCACTGTCTAGATCACGACACCGCTGCTGGTGAGAAGGGACCGTCTGCGCTCCCCAATGTTGAGCAATGTTCCGCTTAGCCAGTGTGATACCTAGGGTCGCCCAGTCCTGCGCTGCATGGTTAAGGTCTGTTGGCTCCCACAAGTTGAGAAGGCACCTCCTTGGTTCGGGGGGGGACACTGAAGCCACATACCCGAGTAATTGTAGCCATGACAGCCCCCCAATATTGTGTGATTTTGGGACAGTCCCACAACGTGTGGTAAAAGGTGCTCGCCAACCCACAGCCCCGCAGACAAAGTGGTGTATCAGTCCTCCCTATTTTGTAAAGTGTTGTTCGAGTGTAATATGTTCTGTGCAGTATTTTGAGTTGCACAAGCTGTAGTCTGGAGGGGATTGCTACTTCGCGTGGGGATGCAAGTGCCTCCTGCTCGTCCATCTCCCCCAACTCAGTCTGCCATTTTGTGAGGGATCTTTCTGGTGGTTAACCAATTTACGGTATGTTAGAGAAATAACTTTTTTGGTTAGGCTGTCCGTCAGTAATCGATCCTCGAGTGGCAAGGACTCGGGGAGATCAGTTCCCGGTGGTATGGCCCTCGTAAGTGCGTGTTTAATTTGCAGGTATCTGTATTGCTCCGTCTCTGCCATCTGATACGTTTCCTGTAGCTGAGCAAATGTGACCACCCCCACTTTTTCCACAGGTCCCCCACCCTAGATATACATACTAGATCCCATCGGGTGAAACCTTTACTGTTACGAAGCCTGCCCAATCTTGGGGTGTCCCAGAGTGGCGTTTGTTGTGTTAGCACTCCCTCCAAGCCAAGCGCACAAAGTGCTATAAACCAGATGCCCACGGTGTGCACTGTGGGGCCAGTCACTGCGTGTTTCCGGGATTTATCATATAGTGCTCCCAGGATTCCGTCGGTGCCAAGGGTGTGCCTATCCATGTGCAATGCTGGTTCATCCTGCAGGAGCATGGAGCCATTGATTAACCACTAGGAGCTGGGAGGCCAAATAGTATAGTTGAATGTTGGGCAGGGCAATTCCGCCATCGTACCAACCCCTTATCACCTTGCACATTGCTATCCGGGGAGGCTTACCTTCCCAGAGGAGGTGGCCTACCTCCGCCTTAATTGACTTGAAATAAGAGGGAGGGAGAGACCGGAATTGGCGTGTTTTGCAGAGCATATAAAAACCTGGAGAGAGCCATAATTTTGAACAGGGCCGCTCAGCCCAGGACTGTCAGTGGCAGGGATTGCCAGTATTTCACGTCACTATGGAGCCTCTTCAGGGGTGGCAGTAGATTACGCTCGAAAAATTGTGTGGGTTGCGGCGTGATATATATGCCCAGGTACTTGAACCCGTCTTCTGCGATCTGGATTGTGACACCCCTGGGCAGGTGTGGAGGGGGGCCCTCAAGTATATATAAAGCCGATTTTGCCCAGTTAATAGTGTAGCCCGAAACTCTATCGTATGACTCGCAGATGTCCAGCAGGCAGGAGAGTGACCGTCTGGGGGATGCTATATATATCCCACGATGTCATCGGCATAAAGGGAGATGCGGTCCTCCCATCCTTCCGACCACCGCAATCTGCGTATTACAGGATCCCTCCTTATCCACGCCAACAGCTCGAGCACCAAAGCAAACAAGAGGGGGGACAAAGGACAGCCCTGCCTGGTCCCGCACCTTAGTACTTGGTCCTTCTTGATACGGTGGAGGGTTTTTAGTTAACATGTCCTCCAATAATTCATCTTCTGATTCACCATATCGTGTCAATTTTATGTGCTTCGTTTTCTCCTTACACTTGCTTCCTGATTGTTCCTCAGCCACTAACACTGGATATAAACCTTCCGATACCATTGCTTTTCTCCATTGCTTCAGCTGACCCTCACGAGTCTCGCGCAAATACCTAAGAAAACGACCCATATATCTTCCACTCCTGTTCTTCTCACGTTCATATGACTCAGTCTCCTAATCATCTAAAGCTTCATACTGTGTTAATCTAGGTCTTGGATCTAAATCATTCATCCGCATTCTATAATTCTGAAGAATTCTCCCATTAAACGTACCATGTTCAGGAAAAGCTAAAACACCATCACCCTTCGTGTATTCTCCAACCATACACATGTATGATATCCTCTCTCCATCATCATAAATGAAGCAGGCTTTTTAGGTGGCGGAATAGGGATTCCCTCTGTAGTCAACATAGGCTTATCTTTCTTAAAGACATTTTTAATCTTCTTTATAAATGACATTTTTCTCTTTTCACCATACATTCTAGATACTCGATGTAGAAAACAATAATCCGTAAATCCTCGAGATTTTCTGTCAGGGCGACTCACTTCAAAAGGCAAATGAGAACCGAACATACAAATTGTATTGTCCAATCCTAAAACAGCTCTCACTCAGTCACCCAATCAGGTTCCAGCTCACGCTCGTGGTCTGACCTATGCCAGCGCGGCCCTTTCGACGACGTCAGTTCTGCTCCTCACTACTGACCCCTCCTTTACAATTCGAGTCAGACACACGCCCGTTGTTTCGATCTATCCCAGCGCGGCCCTCTGTGACGTCAGTGCAACTCTAGCAACTGACCCTCCCTTCACATGGTAATACGAAAACGTATTTCTCTCATCTTCTTTTGATTAAATTTTGTTAGTAACAACATAAAAACATTCGCTACTCTGCCTGTTTCACTAAAACAAAGGATAGATATCCGACTTATTCCTGGAGTCTCAGAATTGCTCCCCTTTTACTGCGAATAAAAACCTCTGTTCACCCTTCATTCAAGCTCATGAGAACCTGTTCCTCCTTCGGTGTTACTGTTTCTAGGTGACACAAGACGAAAGTTTCACCAGAGAACCCCTTTGCTTTCATTCACACTCAACTTTTACACAAATAGCCCCTAATTTAACACTGCCAGCCCTGCGTAGCTTCTCAGTGCTATTCCAACAGACGAGTAACCTCACTGCAGTATGGCTTTTATCACCACCCGCTATTCATTCCCCTGGGGAATTTTCCGGACAACATAAAGCAGGTCACTAACTCTTTTTGTTAAACATAAATCAATAATCAAAAATCAATACTTATCACCAAACTAGTCAAAAATAACCATAGCTCTGCTATGAGAGAACTGATCCAGCGGCTCACCAGCAACAGGTACTCCAAAACCATATACTCACCTGGGCCCATAAACACACACACACCTCATCCAGTAAAACCGCTGGAGTCAAAGTTTAAGATTTCTAACTTTTAAAGATTAGTCATCTCTGGCTCTAAACTAATCTTTCACTGATCAAAAAGTGATTTCCTCTGGTCAATGGCCCATTAGTTGAACTAGTTGATGGTGAAATGACAAATTAATTCTCTAATTGCAATGAAATAACCACAGACTCAGGGAAATTTTAAAACGTTATCTAAATTAATTTCATGTGAACCGTCTCAAAGTACAGTACAGTCTCGGTCACTCATAGGAAGGAAAATTCAACAATCATTCATCAAACACCTACTTTATATGTTGCAATGACTTATGCTCAGAAAGGAGAGGACAGAGAGAAAAGAACATCTATACATTCACGGAAAATGATATTACCTAGAATGGTGTGAAAAACCAACCCCTGGCCAAAGGGCTAGTAAGGGTCCCCCGGGAAAGATCAGGCGACAAAGGCTTCAGGAGAGGAATCAGGACAGGATAGTTGACCTCTCTACACCGACGCTTGCGTAGCACCCCTCTCTGACACTCTCTTCATCCTCGAGACTCTTCCGCAATCTTCTTCTGATGAATAAATTTAGGATTGGTGGTTCTGCATTCGATTCTTCATCAGTCACTCCAACAGCATCCAGAGGTCTGCAGCATTCAGCAAATCTCCGTCTGACTGACTAACTAAGACTACCTCAATTATACTCTTCAAAATTCATGTACCACCCATTATTGTTTCAATATTGTGATAATACTAACTCTGGTTGGACAGGCAAGGGGGGAAGATCATCACACCATGCTTATACCTCATCTTAGCCTATCATTTCATTGTTCAAAGATCCAACCCCTTGATTTTTTTTCCAAAATTGTATTCCCACCCGTGTTCACATCTTATTAGCAACATTTGTGTATTTCTATTATGAACATGTATTCATCCAGAGGTCTGTAATGCTGTAATGATCAATGGTTCTGTTCCGCAGGAGCGCCAGGAATCCTGAAGAGAAGTCCTCAGTCGTCCCCTACGCCCCTTCCGCTCTATCAAACACTAGAGCCAGGAGGGACGCTAGGGAAAACAGGGAAACAAAACAAGGGTAGGCAGGGGAAAAAAGGCAGATCGTGTGGTGCACAACGTCTGGGTAACAGGCAGACCTTCACAGCTGTAAGACAAAGACACTTCGTTAATGTGCATAAATTTCCCCCTTTGCAGTCTAACCTTGTGTGAGTGAAAATACACCTACCACGCTTTTTTAACTTTGGGAATTCTCAGCATGTATCTTATTGTAGATGTCAGGACCCCTATGTGAATACACAAAGATTACCACCAACGTTCAATCCTTTCCTAGAGCATCAATCTTGAACTGTAATGGTGGCGCTTACCCCTATCTTCTAATGAGTTTGAGTAGGCGGAATTCTAGTCTCCTTGTTTGTCCACTGATAATCTGAGGTGAATATGACAACGAAGAGCTGCAGGGAATATGAGTGGAAAAGAATGTAAGGGATATACTTGAACAACCCTCTCCCAAATATACCCATGCAATGACTAATGGTTACCGTGTTTATTGATGAAGTACCAATGTAACCTACAATAAACCCCAAAGGTCCACGCCAGTTTCTCCTGCCTAATGGGGGTCATGAAATATGAACGGAACTAAAGAGTTGCAAGAAAACAATATCTCTCTGACCAAAATAGTCAGAGAGGCTCCTTAACCGCAGGATTAGTATAAAATAAGCACCAGTAGTCCACAACAGAGAGCTGAACAGAGAGCTGAACAGAGAATAGCCCCGTGAGTAGCACCACGCTACTAACACCGAGGCCTTACTTGACACCGGAGGCTTCTGGACCGTAGACGACTTCAGCAGGGCAAATGGACCAGCGCGTGACTGCCGTTGCTGTCCCCAAAGACTACGGGGAAATCCAACCACTGCCGCACAAGGAACAGCACGGAGCTCGTACTGTCCGCTACAACAACGTCCTCTGAACCGGAAACAGGAAACACTCTCAGAAAGGAAGTCAGGCAATACAACGAAGGGACGGAAACAGGCTAACCGCTAGAACGCTAAGCAGTGTTAGAAGCCCTCAATGCTCCTTAAATACCTCCCGCATCTCCAGGCATGACCGCGGGGCATGACAGCACACTCCCCCTAAGAAACTCTCCACTGGGTTTGGGTTTGTCAGGGTACCGACGATGGAACTGCCGTACCAACCGGGGGGCATGTACATCACGAGCGTACTCCCATGTGCGCTCCTCCACCCCATACCCTTTCCAATGCAACAGATATTGGAGAGAACGACCCCGGGTGCGTGAGTCTACAATATCCTCAACTTCATATTCCTCCGTGTCGGAAACAAGGACAGGAGCGGGTGTTCTAGGGAGACTCGTGCCAGGCTCAACGGGTTTTATCAATGACACATGGAAAACCGGATGAATCCGAAACGAAGCAGGTAATTCGAGCTTCACCGCCACTGGATTGACCACCTTAAGGACAGTGTATGGACCTATGTATCTGGGAGTAAACTTGCGAGGACCTTTGAGTGTAATGTTTTTTGTGGAAAGCCACACTTTATCCCCTGGAGTATAGATTGGTTCCAACCTCCTGTGCAAATCAGCCCCCTCCTTATATCGTGTTTTGGCCATGTCTAGCTCCTCCAATGTCTTACTGTGTAGGGTTTGTAGCTTCAGTACTAGGTCAGTGACAGCGGGAGTAGGGCTGTCAATCGAGACCCCCACAGGCAACAACTTCGGATGGAAACCGTGGGAACAAAAAAAAGGTGTCACAGTGGTGGATGTATGTGGACTGTTATTATACGATATTTCTGCCAACCATACCCACTCGTCCCAGTCAGCCAAGGAGTGCAAAGCCTGATTTCTTACATATTGCTCAAAACACTGATTGACCCTCTCGGTCTGGCCATCTGACTGCGGATGATGGCTAGAAGATAGTCGCACATCAATCCGCAGCAGAGCACATAAGTATTTCCAAAACCGAGATATAAATTGAGCCCCCCTATCTGAGATCAGAACCGAGGGCAAGCCATGGAGGCGGACAATGTGTTGTAAGAAAATAGAGGCCAATTCTGAGGCTTTGGGCAGACCAGGTAAAGGGATGAAGTGTGCAGTCTTTGTGAAATGGTCCACTACTACCAGCAAGGTGTTATTCAATTTCTTCGTTACTGGTAGGTCCACTATAAGATCTAGGGAGACCGTATGCCAGGGACCTGGAGGAGAGGCAATAGGCAGGAGAAGACCCACGGGTTTCTGATGGGAACTCTTGGTTTGGGCACAAACATGACATGTCTTCACGTATTGCTCTATATCTCGCAACATGGATGGCCACCAAAACTTTTCTCGTATGGTCTTAGTAGTTTTCTTTATTCCGGGATGCCCTGACAGGGGATGTGAATGATACCAATCTAGTACCTGGGCTTGCAAATCAGATGTAGGTAATACTACTCCTCCCTGAACGCAAACACACCCATCCACCGTTCGAGTCTCATGCGACCCTACAATGGCCCGCATGTTCGCCGAGAGCTGACTCTTCCTAACCTGGTCCTGAAATACATCTCCGGTGATCACACCACCTATGATGTGCTTCTCGGGGATGATAGACGGAGCATCAACCGGATTCTCTAAATGTTGAAACCCCAGCCGGGATAGAGCGTCTGCTTTGCCATTTCTAGATCCAGGACGGAACTGTATAGTGAATTCATATTCACAAAAGAATTGAGACCAACGAAGTTGTCTCATGGACAGTGCCTTGGTTGTCTTAAGGTATTGAAGGTTGCGATGATCTGTATATACAACAACAGGAAACCTGGCTCCCAGTAGATACTGCCTCCACTCCTCAAAGACCTTTTTTATCGCCAATAATTCCTTATCACCCACAGCATAGTTGTATTCAGCCGGAGTGAACTTATGAGAGAAATACGCTACAGGATGACACTCGCCACTCTCTGGATCTGTTTGACTCAGGACCCCTCCCACTGCCACCTGCGAGGCGTCTGCCTCCACCACAAAGGGCAAGGCCGGGTCAGGATGTCGTAAGACAGGTGCGCATGTGAAGGCCGTCTTCATGCGCTGAAATGAGGATTCAGCTGCAGCAGACCACACATACTGAGTCCCCTTCCGCAAGAGTGCAGTGAGAGGAAGTGCCAATTCCGAGAAATTCTGAACAAAACGCCGATAAAAATTGGCAAACCCAAGAAACCTTTGAAGCTCTTTGATTGAACCAGGTGCCGGCCACGAGAGGACTGCTTTGACCTTGATGGGATCCATGCGGAGTCCTTGGGGCGTAACAATAAATCCTAGAAAAGGCACTTCTTGCGTATGGAAGGAGCATTTTTCCAATTTACAGTACAGATTATTATCACGCAAACGTTCTAACACCTTTCGGACATGACCCATATGTTCAGACAGAGTAGAGGAATAGATCAGTAAGTCATCAATGTACGCGATGACATGAACGTCAAGCATATCCCAGAGCACCTCATTGATGAAGAATTGAAACGCCGCTGGGGCGTTACAAAGCCCAAAGGGCATCACTAAATACTCGAATAATCCGTATTTTGTGCAGAAGGCCGTTTTCCATTCGTCTCCCTCCTTGACCCGTACCAAATGGTAGGCGCCCCGCAGATCTAGTTTAGTAAAATACTTGGCGTTGCGTATTCTGTCAAGGAGGGAAGCGATCAGAGGCAAGGGATAACGGTTTTTGATGGTGATATTATTCAGTCTCCTATAGTCAATACAACACCGCAAACCTCCTTCACGCTTGGGAATGAAAAACAGGGCCGAAGAGGCAGGAGATCTAGACGGTCTAATAAACCCCTTCTCCAACATCTCATCCAAGTATTCTCTGAGATATAGGTTCTCCTTCTCCGTAAGGGCATAGACTCTACTGCACGGAATTCTGGCTCCAGTCTCTAGGTCAATTCTGCAGTCATACACCCTATGCGGAGGAAGGACCTCTGCTTCAGAGGGATCAAAAACAGCGTATAAGTCGCTATAACAGGCAGGTAATTCGGATACAGGGTTGGTCACTTCTGTCTCAAGCGAATGCTGGACCACTGCCACCTGAGCCTCACAGTGTGTATTTGGGCGAAACGTAAGGGTCGCTGCTTTCCAATCGATAATGGGATTATGCATGTGTAACCATGGAATGCCTAAGAGAACAGGTATTTGTGGTGACCGAATTAACTCAAATTCAATGACCTCGTGATGATCAGGTTGAATGTGCATATGGAGATTAACTGTCTTATGAGTCACTGGCCCCGAGACAAGAGAGCTCCCATCTATCGTAAAGACCTTGGTGGAAACGTCTTTCACAACACAGGGAATTAGATTACTCCTTGCCCACTCCTCATCCATGAAATTCCCAGAAGCCCCTGAATCAATCATGGTGGATACATGGATGCCAAGATTTTCTACAGTGAGGAAGGTTGATACATAGAGGTGAGGGATAGGTGTAATGTCATGTTCAGTAGAGGAGACTGTTAGACCAGAACTGCCCAGGGCTCCCGTCTCCACGAAACCCCGGCTCTCTAGTTTCCCGAACTCTTTTTTTTTTTTTTTTTTTTGAAAAACCTTTATTGACATTTCAACCAATAACAAGTATGGGCCTACAACCCCCAGGGCCGGCCGCTAAGCAGTCAGAGTAACAAAAATCAATATTTATCACAGGCGGCACCTCGGGGAGCAGAATCTCCATGCTGGTATACTCTCGGCCATTACACAGCCCAAGTAGGAGACCATGATACTAAAGGTTTTCATTTTATAATAAGGGAGAATGGAAGGATCAGGTGCCAAACAGTTTCCCAGCAGCAAGAAATGGCAGGCAGAATAATAAACGTCCACAATAAACCGCAATTTATCTAGTCAATGGCGCTGAAACAAGAAGTTCAGGATGTGGAGAAATATCACGGCCATTTGCACCTGCAGTCCCCTGCCCTAAAACCCAGAAAACACCACGGAAATTGTGGCACACATGAAAACGCAGCGATTAACGACGAAGGAGTTCTACCATGCTGATCCCAGAAGAGAAAGACAAAGAAGAATAAGAGAAGAAAAAAGAGGCCATGGAAAAAAGAAGGGTAAAGACTAAAGAATCCCCTCCCCCAACCCCCCACCCTGCACCTCTGCAGATGAGTACGGCCCCCCCCCCCAGCAGCGTGCCTGTCGCCCCGGAACCAGACCCGAAATATAGAAGAAACAGAGAAAGAGGAGTAGGAAAAGAAACCCCACCAGACGGGGGGGTCGAGAGAATATTAATAAACTGGAGGAGGGCCTTCAAAACATGCCCCCGGCTTCTCCCTCCCGCACAATTTGTTTTCCCCTAAAGCAAACATTAAGCAACACAGAATCGACCAAGTCAAAGAAGAATGGGGAGCATTATGCGCCTAGTACACTGACAGTTATGCCGTGAGAGCACGCAACCCCTGAGCCCGCCCGCCTATTAGATGACTACCTCTGAAGGATCAGCCTTATCCTTGGCCACTCTTTGCGAATCTACCCCTGCATACCCATCGACCCAGTGCCATGTCCAATGCTACAAAGAAGAGGAGCGTCCAAAAGAGAACAGGAAGCGACACACACAGGTAGGGTGGAAGTCTCTGATCACCGACACAGTCCGCAGTATGGAGAGTCATCTTTCCCAGTGCTGCCCCAGGATCTGCACCGCACACAAGGTCCAAGAAAGCGAAATCAGCCAGAGCAGGCGACCGTTGCTTGAATGTTGCCTGGGTTGCCGGAGGCCGCGCACGGGACAAGGCCACCACCCCCCTCTCAGGTCCAATACCTCCGGAACAGACCAGACCCACAGCCAGCCGATCACACGTTAAGATACTGTCCGGAGTTTCCAGCTGGTCACTATCCACAGGGGCGGCCACGACACTGTCCTCCTGTGTGCGGTGTAGGAAGTCCCCGTGTACCTGGGGACAGGCAGGGAGCAACTGTTCCAACGCTGATGTCACCCCATCAAGCTTACTCCCCAATACCCAGGCGCCGTGAACCAAGGTGGAATGGAGGGCACCGAGAGCCTCGAGAAGATCACCGTACCCCAGCACAGCTCTCGGCGCTCGCACCGCGATGCTCCTCATAGGCGCACACTTCCAATCGTGCTGCGACCCAGTGTACAGGATAGTAGACTCCGTCCTGTCAAGATGGCCGCCGGGTAGGTCCAACCCAGGTTGGGACCAGGACTCAGGGACAAGCGCCTCAGGTTCCATGTCACTGGAATCAGGGTTTCGGGGGCGGGCAAAAAATATATCCGGCGTGTGATCACGGGCAACAGTCACCCCCTCCACGGACCTGCGCCCGCGAAAATCCGAGAGCAGTCCGCTAAAATCCGGGTGAGTTACGGGCGACGGCCGGGCGGCTCACCGGCGAAGGCAGAGACAATCACCGGGGAATCTTGGATTAGTCACCTCGGGCATGCACTCGTTCCGCTACGCTTAGTGGTAGGAACGACCTCGGCGAAATGCAGGCCGATATTCACACCGCTCCGGCTAGGCCGATTCCACCCAGTCATCAAAGGCCGCTGTTGTTGAACTGCCGCCCGGCCATGTTGTCCACTCGAGGTCCCGGTTCCAGGGTTGCACAGGCCGCAAACTTCAACTGGACATTTCTCCGGCGATACCGCCGCCAGAAACTTCGGAGTCACACGATCGGTTGCCGCTATCATTCACCAACACGGGCATATAGCGCAGGCTAAGGATCTCATGCAGGATATCTGTGCGGGATGCGGAGGTTCACAGAGCCGGGAGCCTACGCTGCCGTCCCGGTCGCCATCTTGGCTCCTCCCCAGTTTCCCGAACTCTTGAATGTATTGGGTTTGACTGGGCATGTCCTTAGGAAATGACCAGCCTTTCCACAATATAAACAGAGCCGATTAGCTCTCCTCCTTTGCCTCTCCTCCGTTGACAACGGCCCTCTCACTATACCTATCTGCATTGGCTCGCTGTCATCCGTACCCTTCACAGCTTCCACTCGCTTCTCCTTAACAGGCACAAAACGTGGTTCGCCCTTTCCTTTTTCTAGTTTTCGTTCTTGGAGTCGGTGTTCGATCCTAACCACTAAGTCTATCAGCTCGGTACAAGCAGAGGGCAAGTCCACAATTTGAGAGAGCGCATCCTTTAAATCGTCGCGGAGCCCCCTATAGAACAAAGTGCTCCGTTTTTCCTCGGGCCAATTGGCCTCGACCACCAATCTCTGAAAGGAGGTAATGTAAGCCACCAGATCCTGGTTACCCTGTCTCAAAGCTAGCAATTCGGTGTCCGCAGAATGGGTATACGTATGTCTGTCGAATAATTTGCGAAATTCCCCTGTAAAGGCAGAGTAATTATATAAGAGGGGATCATCGCGGTCTATCAAGGGTATAGCCCAATCTGCGGCTGCTCCACTGAGGTAAGACACTAGAAAGGCTACACGGGCTTGATCTGTGGGAAAGCAAGAGGCTTTACACGAAAAGTGCAACTGGCAGTGGCTAAGGAAAGCCCCGCACCTGGAAGCATCACCCGAGAACCTCTCAGGAGGGGCCAAAGGGATGGAGGTAGGGGTAGTGACATGGATCACGGAGGGCGAGGTTTCAACTCTCCCCCCAGCAGCTCCTGGCTCATGCCTGTGCTGCAGGGAGTCGAGTCTGGTCGACAAAGCCTGTGTCTCCGCCTGTAAACTACCCAACATGCCAGCCAAATCAGCAAGTGTGACTGCTCCCAGGTCCATGGCGCTCGGCCAGAACTATCTATTTGGGCTTAGCGTTCTGTAATGATCAATGGTTCTGTTCCGCAGGAGCGCCAGGAATCCTGAAGAGAAGTCCTCAGTCGTCCCCTACGCCCCTTCCGCTCTATCAAACACTAGAGCCAGGAGGGACGCTAGGGAAAACAGGGAAACAAAACAAGGGTAGGCAGGGGAAAAAAGGCAGATCGTGTGGTGCACAACGTCTGGGTAACAGGCAGACCTTCACAGCTGTAAGACAAAGACACTTCGTTAATGTGCATAAATTTCCCCCTATGCAGTCTAACCTTGTGTGAGTGAAAATACACCTACCACGCTTTTTTAACTTTGGGAATTCTCAGCATGTATCTTATTGTAGATGTCAGGACCCCTATGTGAATACACAAAGATTACCACCAACGTTCAATCCTTTCCTAGAGCATCAATCTTGAACTGTAATGGTGGCGCTTACCCCTATCTTCTAATGAGTTTGAGTAGGCGGAATTCTAGTCTCCTTGTTTGTCCACTGATAATCTGAGGTGAATATGACAACGAAGAGCTGCAGGGAATATGAGTGGAAAAGAATGTAAGGGATATACTTGAACAACCCTCTCCCAAATATACCCATGCAATGACTAATGGTTACCGTGTTTATTGATGAAGTACCAATGTAACCTACGATAAACCCCAAAGGTCCACGCCAATTTCTCCTGCCTAATGGGGGTCATGAAATATGAACGGAACTAAAGAGTTGCAAGAAAACAATATCTCTCTTACCAAAATAGTCAGAGAGGCTCCTTAACCGCAGGATTAGTATAAAATAAGCACCAGTAGTCCACAACAGAGAGCTCAACAGAGAGCTGAACAGAGAATAGCCCCGTGAGTAGCACCACGCTACTAAAACCGAGGCCTTACTTGACACCGGAGGCTTCTGGACCGTAGACGACTTCAGCAGGGCAAATGGACCAGCGCGTGACTGCCGTTGCTGTCCCCAAAGACTACGGGGAAATCCAACCACTGCCGCACAAGGAACAGCACGGAGCTCGTACTGTCCGCTACAACAACGACCTCTGAACCGGAAACAGGAAACACTCTCAGACAGGAAGTCAGGCAATACAACGAAGGGACGGAAACAGGCTAACCGCTAGAACGCTAAGCAGTGTTAGAAGCCCTCAATGCTCCTTAAATACCTCCCGCATCTCCAGGCATGACCGCGGGGCATGACATGCTGGTTCTCAGGGTATGTAACTTTTGCGTCCTTGGACTGCGTTCAAGTATATCGTCACTCCTTCCGGCTCAAATCACACCACGCATGTGCAGAGGTCAGGTGGTTAATGGACTCCAGATTTGTACGAAAGGCCTAAACATGTACTAGCAAAAAAATCAGAAAGACAAATGTTATTTCAAAATATAAATGGTTTCACTGTATACCACCTAGTTTCAGCAAAGCAGATGCTAAGCATATGAGTTTTCAAGCCGCCATTTTATTAGCGTCTGCGCAAGAAATTCCCTCCAAGCGACAGCTTGCATACTGCGTAGATGCAGTTGACGCATGGGCAATAAAGATTTCCCGTTAGCAGCCATTTTAGAATTTCGTTCGAGTTACTTATTAGTAAAACACGTAGGCAAGCTTCTCTGTCTTTTATGTTCAATGTTGTGCGTATTAATTTACACAATACATAGTTAATAAAAAGTTAGAACTTAAATAAGAGGATGGCTTCCAAGCAAGTCTCTTTTCTACGAGTCCTTGCTCCATCAGGGGGACACCTCTGACCGCTCAGGACCTCCCCGTCACTGTGTAAATAACGTAGGTTATAATGTGGTGCCCAATTCCAGGGTGCATTTATCATTTCAAAGTGGACGCATGTAATTTTTTACTTCAGTTTTAGTGAGGTAAGTGACCCAGCTGTCCTAATCCTTTCTGAAGTCCCTATGAATCCTAAGGTATTCGCTTTCACTCATGTGAGCAATGTAGGTAACCAGCGTCTGAGATCAGGCACTCCAGGCGCCTTCCACAGCACCACTATTTTTTTGCTTGGATAGTTTAAAGGCAAGGTCAATAAACCTATCTTGGAGCTTGTCCCCTTTGGCTTAGGCGCATATTCCTAGTGAGTGAGAGAGAGAGATATGTGTGTGTGTTATATATCTATATATATATATATATATATATATATATATATATATATATATATATATATATATATATATATTATGGCTCCACAGTTCAGCACCTGTAGTGGTAATCTCCTGACATACTGCCTGAAGTATCAGACAGTCCCACACCATGTGGTACAATGCTACATTTGTTAATTTACACCTGAAAATTGGAAACCTACGCCTATTGAGCTGTGGGGAGAGATAATCTTGATGCACATAAATGATCTGCGTGAAGCAGATACTCAGGTTGCAGAACACCTTCTTCACTTGCTGTAACACCCTGGTCCAGGCCTTTTCTGAGAGCGGCTGTGGAAGGACTGCCTCATTTGCTTTTGCCCTTGTATCATACCATTTTGGCGCAGTTTTAAGGTAAGAATAAAGGGTAGTGCTAGCATGGCGTATGGAGCCATGTGACAAAATAGCATTTAGCATGGGACTGAGTAGGTACTGTGTCTCCAGTGTCCCACATGCCCTGTAGTACACGTTGTATAGTATGATGTGTCAAAAAGTGACCTGCACATATGCCATAAGTATCCATGATATCTTGGAAAGTCATAAATGTGCCACCTTGGAATATGTCACCTAGTTGGATCACCCTTGATTTCAACCAGGTGTGTGTAGAGTCTCTGCACCAAGTCTCTGCACTTCCTTGTTAAGTTTCAGCAAACACCACAACTATATAGAAGGAGAATAAGGAATATGACGCCCCGTACCATGTACAAAACTCCGCCAACATGACCGAGCCGCAGTCATCTGGCGTTTCTCTTGTGCCGGATGCCCTCTGGAATTAGACAACCATAAACATCCCTGCCCTCAAGATGGCCAGAGACGGATTCCCTTTCAGGGTATTCAGGAGTCTGCATCCAGCCCATAGGCCACTGCAGTTCTGACGCCACATAATATAATTCAAAGTTGGGCGCACCAAGACCGACCTCAAGCAAGGGCCATTGTAAAGTGGACAGGGCCACATGTCTTTTGCCCTTACCTATCGATTCCAAGAGGAGCCCATGATGCTCGCAGAAAAAACCCTGGGATAGTACAGTCTGAACTCCCTCTTAGAAACAGAGTAACCGGGGCCACACCAACATCTTCAAGATCTCTTCTTAGCCAAGTGGGTAAAGGGGTAGCGATTGCCAAAAAGGAAATGATTGCTGGATGGACCTCACCGCTTTGTCCATATTGCCCTCTTTGAAGTCCTGCTCTGAATGGTAAATCTGGACACCCTGGTAATTAAAAGTGTCATAACACCAGCGAATACGGGATCACACAGGCGCAACTCTGCGTGGGTCCGGAACCGCGATAATGGGAAACAGGTAGTATTTGAGTCAGTTCACTCGAGTCTGGATGCATCACCAAAGTCCTCCAGCAAGAGCATCAGCCCTGGGAGGGAGACCTCCACCTTGCACAAGTACACCAGAGCGTCATCCACATATAATGATATACTATGATGTGTAGCTAATTCCGGTATCCCCACTGGGGTGCTCTTTGTTATAAGTGACAAGCCAGAGCCTCCAATGCAAGGCAAAGATCAACGGTGACAGAGGATACCCTTGCTAGTGCCTTTCTGTATCGTTTCCCCAAACTTATCACTTTTTAAGTGCAATAAGGTAACGAAGTGGTAGCATTAGGTAGAGATGGCCTTACAATAATGAACCACAACTTTTGATTCTTTTCACTGTCAGGACATGTAAAACTTAATTGCCCATGTCCTACTTTTAAAATACCATGCACCCTGCCCTAGGAGCCTGTGCTAGGGGTGATGTAGAAGTATTAATCAATCAATCAATCAGTGACACTTGTAAAGCGCGCTACATACCCGTAGGGTCTCAAGGCGCTTGGGGGGGGGGGGGGGTGCCGCTACTGCTCGAACAGCCAGGTCTTCAGCTTCTTCCTGAAGGAGAGGTGGTCTTGAGTCAGGCGCAGGACGGACGGGAGGGAGTTCCAGGTCTTGGCGGCCAGGTAGGAGAAGGACCTTCCTCCTGTAGTCGCTCTTCGGATGCGGGGGACGGCGGCGAGGGCGTGGTTGGCTGATCGGAGGTGGCGTTTGGGAGCGTAGAAGTTGACTCGGCTGTTGAGGTAGCTCGGGCCTTGGTCGTGTAGGGCTTTGTGTGCGTGGGTGAGGAGGCGGAAGGTGATTCTCTTGTTGATGGGGAGCCAGTGAAGGTCTCTCAGATGTCCGGAGATGTGGCTGGATCGTGGGATGTCGAGGATGAGTCTGGCTGAGGTGTTTTGGATCCGCTGGAGTCTCTTCTGGAGCTTGGCGGTGGTCCCGGCGTAGAGGGCGTTGCCGTAGTCCAGTCGGCTGGTGACGAGGGCCTGGGTGACGGTCTTCCTGGTCTCTGTGGGGATCCACCAGAAGATCTTTCGTAGCATGCGTAGGATGTTGAAGCACGCCGAGGAGACGCTGTTGACTTGCCTGGTCATGGAGAGGGAGGAGTCCAGGATGAAGCCCAGGTTGCGTGCATGGTCTGTCGGTTTGGGTGCGGTGCCCAGGGCGGGAGGCCACCAGGAGTCGTCCCAGGCGGAGGGTGAGGAGCCCAGGATGAGGACCTCCGTCTTGTCCGAGTTCAGTTTCAGGCGGCTGGTCGTCATCCACTCGGCTACCTCTCTCATCCCTTCGTGCAGGTTGGCTCTGGCGGCGGCGGGGTCGTTGGTCAGGGAGAGGATCAGCTGGGTGTCGTCGGCGTAGGAGATGATGCTGAGGTGGTGTTTGCGTACGATGGCCGCGAGGGGGCTCATGTAGACGTTGAAGAGGGTTGGGCTCAGGGATGATCCTTGGGGGACGCCGCAGATGACTTCGGAGGCCTCTGACTTGTACGGTGGTAGGCGGACTCGCTGTGTTCTTCCGTCGAGGAAGGAGATGATCCATTCCAGCGCCTTGTCCTGGATTCCGATGTTGCTGAGGCGCTGTATTAGGGTGCGGTGGCAGACCGTGTCGAATGCCGCGGAGAGGTCTAGGAGGATGAGGGCCGCTGTTTCTCCCTTGTCCATCAGGGCTCGGATGTCATCGGTGGCGGCGATGAGGGCGGTCTCGGTGCTGTGTTTGGCTCGGAAGCCGGACTGTGAGGGGTCGAGGGATCCGTTCGTCTCGAGGAAGGCGGCCATCTGCTTGTTGACGGTCTTCTCGATGACTTTGGCTGGAAACGGGAGAAGCGAGATGGGGCGGTAGTTCTTGAGGTCGGTGGGGTCCGCTGTTGGTTTCTTGAGTAGAGCGCTGAGTTCGGCGTGTTTCCAGCTTTCGGGGAAGATGGCGGTGTCGAAGGATGTGTTGATGATTTCTCGCAGGTGGGGTGCGATGACAGTGTCGGCCTTGTTGAAGACGTGGTGAGGGCAGGGGTCGGTCGGTGATCCGGAGTGGATGGAGTTCATCGTGCGGATGGTGTCTTCGGTGCTGATCTGGGTCCAGGCGTGGAGGGTGGTGGTGGGGGGGGGTGGCTGGTCGGTCGTGGTGTGCGTTGGTTGGTTGTTGAAACTGCTGTGTATGTCCGTGATCTTGTTGTGGAAGTATGAGGCGAGGGAGTTGCAGAGGTCTTGCGATGGGGTGATGTCGTTGTTT